>NW_027411866.1:263073410-263408410 GCF_047663935.1 Musca autumnalis
TAAATTTAGATTTCGCTAAAGTTCAATTTCCTACCGCTAGAGGTCAATTTCCTACCGCTTTCTATATACTATAAATATTTATAACAAATATTTAATAACAGCTGGGGGAAATGGTATGTTGTGTTTTAATTACAGTGTTTTATTTAACTTGCTTTGGTTCGTTTAGTTCAAATTTGGTAACTCATTTTTAACACAGTTGTAGTTGACCAATCGAACTGAAACTTTGCACACTTTTCAGTTTTAGATGACAATACATGAATATGGAATCAAAACCAATATTGGTTCATTTTATAGTGTTTTAACGGTGTTTTATTTAAATTGCATTTAAAATCTGGTAACTCAATTTTGACACAGTTGCAGTTGACCATTCGGACTAAAACTTTGCACAATTTTCAGATTTGGATGACAATACATGAACATGAAATTAACAAAGACTGGTCCATTTCACAGTGTTTTAACGGTGTTTTATTTAAACTGCATTTTAACTCTGGTAACTCATTTTCCACAGAGTGGCAGTTGACCAATCGAACTGAAACTTTGCACACCTTTCAGATTTGGATGACAAAACAATATGGACCCAATTTTTGCTACAGCCCCCATATAGCGGTACCACCCGATTTCAGGGATTTTGAGGATTTTATGCAAAAAATAATATATAATTTAAAAAAAGAAGTTTCAGTGTTTTATTTAGAAATGCACTTAAAACTAGGAAATATTGTGTCGCTTAGCATCAATAAATATATTCTTTCTCATGATGGAACTTCTCAAATAAAAAGCTTGCATTTAAATTATAAATGGTGGCAAAATTAAACGGCAAGCATTTTATTTGAGAGTTTCCATATTGAGAAAAAATATATTTATTGAGGCTAAGCGACAAATTATTAAGATATTTGTATATTCTTCAGATGCTGTGCATTTTCCGGAATACATACTCATCCCACGATCACCCTCGGGGTGCTCTATACACTGTAGGTTAAAATAACACGCGCTCTTCTTCGGATCAGTTACTGTGACGCCGTTGAAAGTAACAGACATTATATCATCCTCTTTTTCCGGATCCCATAATGATATAACCGTTACCACAATTTACTTAATCCTGTAGCAATGCAACATTGGTCTGACTTCCGCTTGTGTTAGCCTACAAGCGTGTTAACTTTAAGAGTAAGTCGTCTAACTCATGAGTCTTAAGGGTTCGTATAACGAAACTCATCACGCTCTGTTGCCAGTCCCTTCGCCCCTGTTGGGAAATTTGGTCTGATTTCGGGTACTCGACCAGCAGTTATGTAGCGAGCGGCTGCAGTAGTGATGATATCCCGGATATTTCCCTCAGTTGCCCAAGGATCTGAGGGAATGAACAACTCTCTGAAACGGTGATTCTGAGCTTTTTCATGGTTCAGAAAAGTAGGGCGGAAGTTCGAAGTTCGGTGTGTCTGAGCCAAGGGAAACCACGGATTGCCAGAACACGTCTGATAAATGACTGGTGCCACAGTGGTGATGTCTGGCTAACTGTAGCATTCTCCTCATATCCTTGTAGGAGCATCTTCATTCAACGGGAAAAATGTGGAAATGTGCTCGGCCAGTGCTATAGCCTTCTGGTCATTGCCTATGACGTGTATGATGAGCAAGCATTGCAGTTCCCTAGCAGCAGACGATTGTTGCCCTTCAAAAGCGAACTGATGTTCACAAGGCAGCCGAGATAGGTCTGTACTGGACAGACAGGTGCATAAGGAAGGTGAAGGAAGGGAAGTCCTCCTAAAAATCTTCAAATATTAGGTGTACAATCGAGTGAAGTATTTAAATGAATTTTGTGTCCGCCACATTTCAGGCCAGCGTTTCTATTTTCTTCATAAGATATTGCCCATCGTAGTAATACACGTATTATTTACATCTATTTGGGTCCTCTCATCAATTTCCAGTTAATAAATGTCAACACACACATAGTTCAACAGATATAATACATAATTTTTGAAAATGTATCGGAACAAGACAAGAGTACTTATTGCCTGCCTATTGATTTAGTTTTGAGATTTCTTTTGTAATATTCGATTATTTGTGACGAATTGTTGTACAGCTCATTTTTGTGGTTGCCTTTCCGTTCCCAGTTTCCAATGTCTTGAAAGCAGATTATGTCGATATTTCAACCCCATTTATTGTAGTGCGTTTTCCTTAATTTTCTTGCGAATTGTTATTGTAAGTGGAGGGGGGTGGGAACATCTTTGTGTCGGTGTATGTGTATCAGCCGCATTTTTATACTATAATTTGATGTATGTATGTCTGAATGTAAATGTGTATATGTACTTAATGTCGTTTGTATGTATTTCTATTTGTGTACTCGAAGTTTTTTAATCGATTTTTTCATTTGCCCAATTCATCAAAAATAAGTCATTATAAACTTTTCTTTTTTAGACGGGGTTCCGTTTTTCCCTGAAAGAATAAGAAAAAAAAAGAAACTAGAACCCAAGAGTATAAAAGGAGGAAAACATTGAAAGGAATGAATAAAATGTAAAGAAAAGGGAAAAACGGTGAAATAACCCCGAAAAAACTTTGCTGTAAGCAAAAACTAAGCTTCTATTCAAATTCTACTTCATCGAATGCAAAGCAGCGGCAGCATATTTAAATATAGAAAAAACACATTCACAAACTTCCATCCATTCATCCATTGAAGGAGAGACACACTTACCAACATACATACGTACATCCATACATAAAGTTTTCGATTTTCAAACACTCGCTATGTGAACCTTCTTTCCGTCTCATCGCTGTCTTTCTTGGAGACGCAAAAAAAAATCAAATGCCTTCCCCCTTCCAAGGCAAACGGCAGAAGAACAGAAGTAAACCCGAGTGGGGGTGAGGAAGTGGCATTAGCAACCCACCAAACTACACGACAACATACCACTATCGTAGTAAAAATATTGCGATTATGAATTTGACTAAGTGAATGTGCGGCGGTGTTCGGCAAAGGCAAAACTAGAAGCCGGGGAGGCAGCAACAGCACTGTTTTCTGTAGCGACAACAGTGGCGGCAGAATCAGACATAATATAAAGTATTTTTATTCGTATACACAATAACCAAAACAGCAACAACTAGAAACAAAAAAGCTGTATTGTGTGCAGCTCTAAAGTTACAGCAGTAGCTACAGCTACTATTCAGACAATACAGGATTTTTTTTCTTCACCCCTCTGCTACTTCTCTATTAAAAAATATGTGTTCCACAGAAAGTTGCTGCTCAACGATACTGTGTAGCTGTATTCGGTTGTTCTTGGGCACATTAAGAAGAACTAAAGACGAATTTCAAGAATGAAACGTGCGAAACGAAAGACGATACTTTGTTATGTGTTTCAAATTAGTTCTTTTTTTTTTTGGCACCGAACGTATGCATGTGAATGAATGTTTGTTTATACATTAAGAGTGAGCAGCACAATGTAAACTTCCCACCATACGCTTGTTGGGTGGATTAGAGGCCGCGTTCTTCATTTATTTCGATTTTTAACTCCCTCTTTACATACATTTGTAGCTATGAAATGATATATTCTTTTAGAAAATTGGGAATGTGATATTAAAGTTACTCTACAACTCTGGCAGATATGAATGCAATTGTCTTTGAGGGGGCCCAAGTTCCATGAGCTACGTATTTACGGTAGGGTAGGATTAGGGTATTTATAATAACGTTATATCCGAAGATTTGTTGTTTTCGACCGATCAAGTTCGGTACATTAAATTTCGAATAAATGCATATTAAGAGCAGCGTTTGAAAAGAATCGGTACCTTAAAGTAAAACAAAGTTTGTGTACCTGATACGAGAAACTCTAGAATATTTTTAGAGTTTGTGAACGTGTACCCAACAACAATCCTAGTGTACCATAAGCATATATACATTTGTTGTTGTAGTATAATAGATTTGGTTAAGTCACATTTACATTTATCAAGGTTTGATTCCTTAAAGCGACTTTGCAGTTACACTTATTATATTTTAGCAGTATATCAATAATTACAAAAATGTAATAAAACATACCCACTCACGACCCACAGTACCCAGGTAGCTGCCGAAAGTGGTCAAAAACAAGTGCCTCGGAGTAAAAATATATTGAATTTTCTCCATATTTTCCCAAAATTTATTATCTTCAAATATTTGAATATTAAAAGTAACGACCAATTTTCAAACTGCTTTGGATGTAATAAACTTGGCTTCACATTTGTTTGAAAGTAAATAGTGATCATATGTTGCTTACAGTTACCCACGCCTGTAGTGCTTAGTCCATAAATTTTGTGAAGCAAATTTTATAATTAGTGGAGTGGGAAAAAATATATGAATATTATTTGATGTTTGAGTTGTAAAAATTGAGTACTTTCAAATGTATAAAGGTGTCAACTACTGAGGTTTGCAGACGAACTTGTTATTTATCTTTCAGTGATCACCTCATAAAGGGGTTAGGTTATCCCCTTTTTTAACAAAGCGTTTTCCGGTGTCAACTAAATCTCGAAAACGAATGGACCTATCCTCATATACTTTTGTGGACTTATTAAGTACATAATAACCTTGACTTTAAAATTGGGTATTTGAAAAATATAAATTAAATAATGGTGAAGAGTAAAAATCGAAATTTAAATTTAAAAAAAAAAAACAAAATTATATGGGCCGTTTTAGACCATTGATAGACAAGAAAACGTTTTTATGGAAAATTCTCTTATTTAAAGACACATTTTTGACGTATCCTATAAGCCCACAAAAATATATGAAGATTGAACATCAGATTTCAGTAATTTCGAATGGATAATGTGGCTAAAACTTTCAAAGTACCGAAAATAGGGCGGTGCGTGGACCAATACCAACAATTCTGTGTAGGAATATTTCGCAGCCCTGGCGAAGACTAAATAACAAATATCAGCAACTTCGGTTGGATAATGTGGCTAAAACCTTCAAAATACCAAAAATCGGGCAGTATTTTTCTTCTCCATGCGAGATCAAACCGTTAAATTCTGCGCCAATATCAAACAAACGTTGGTCTTATTTGTAAAGAAGTTCTATCGAACGTTGTGGTTCCCAATAAGGCACTGATATTATTTCCAAAGTTATGACCTCTGACAAGAGATTATTCAAAACGACCAACATTTATTTAACTATTTAGCTTTTGAAAAAGTCGAAAGGGAATCTGCTAAAGTGGGTCTGGCGGTAAACGGCGAGAAGACCAAGTTGATGGTGTCGACGCGTCCATAGAGATCGGACCAATTGTTGACATTGGTTTCAATAATTTTGAGGTAAGCTTAGATGGAGCAAACAAGTGGATGAAGAGGTAAAAAGGGTGGTATTCCAGAAAGCGAAACATCAAACAGGGAGAATTGGAGATCATTTCTTAGTTTGGCTTATGGAACAAATGTTCTGTAATGGGCCAGATAAGTAAGTATGTAAGTACTAGTTAGCTTAATTACCTTTATAACTTACATTGTTGTGTCTTTCCTCACGAAACATAAACACAAATGAAAACTAGTAAGAAATGAATCAAAGTAGGGCGGGGTCGACTATATGATTTCCAAACACCACCACGATTTCAATATACTTGGGGCAACAATTTTTCTTCACCAAATTCCGTCACATTTCAACTTTCATCTAAGTGTCAGTCAACTTTTGTGTTTGGTGCGTCAAATACAAGAAATTAGGCAAACAAGATATTCATATATAGGAACTAGGAGGGTTGGCGTTTTTTGTTGGGGATGACGACTTCTATTTTGTTTTTCAAAATAGTCAGGCTTAATCCCATAGTCGTTGTTTTAATTTTTTATTAAAACAACTTTAATTTATTAGTGGGAAAAAATTGGCGGTGTTTACCAAGGGGTAAGGCAGGGAATACTATAGTTTCAGATCTCGCCACAGATCTTCATCAGTTCCCTTATTTCTTGTTTTTCAACAAGAAACTTTTTTATACCCAAGTGTCAATTGCTAGCCTTACCCCTTGGGGGTAAATTAAAGTTGTTTTAATAAAATATTAAAACAACGACTATGGGATTAAGCCTGACTATTTTGAAAAACAACATATATAGGAACTATATGCAAATCTGAAAATCCGGGAAAACTACCAGTTGTAGCGTACTGTGACGTCAGACATAGATTACCGAAGATTTTCATCAGATTTCTGCAGTTATTTGTCTTCACTTGAGCCTTTATCGCCCTACTCTGCATGCCCTAATGCGCTAAGTCACAGATTGTTGTCTTGGTACATATGTATGTGTGTATAAGTATACTAAGAAAGAACGGAAGTTCTGGCCAAAAATATTCGCTGAAACTCAAGTATTAATATTTTGTATATTTCAGTTTTCTTTCTTTGTGCCTTTGTTTGTTCTTAATATTTTGTTTGTTTATTTTTTTTTTTCTTGCATTATTCTTCTCTCTTAGCTGTTAGGCACACATTGCTATCTTAGCAGAGCCCGCTGCTATCTTGTGGGATTCAGCCACTATAACTACCATGTACACACAAACATATTTGCAATAACGCCGCAAAATGTGCTATAACGAACGGCATAAGCGAGTTGTAATGACGAATAGATAGATGAATGTGTATGTCTTTATAATTTAACTGTTCCCTCTTCCGGCTGTTGGAGGTTATGTCAAAGAGCGGGTGGGAAATTAACGAAGCCTTAACTTAACTACTTCCTCCCAATGATTCTTCTCTGCGTCTGAAAACATTGCTGCTATTTGTGGGTTTTCACGCCTTTCCACTTCCGCAACAAATATTGACAATTTTTGGGGCTAAGTTTATGAATGAAATGCCACCACTACTTAATTGATTTATTATTAATTTATTTAGTTTGAAAAATATTTTGCAACTGCCAATTCTTCTAAATTGAATTGTCGACGAGAAAAACTGTCTTCACCGCTTCCTGTTTTAGTCGACGTCGGTTTAAACACACTTTCTTCATGAAATGTTATAATTCACATACTGATTTAGTTGTGAAGGAACTGACGTAGAATTACAATTAACATCACAACACCAATTTATTTAACTTCATCATTTATTTTTGCTAAAGCAAGTTTTACATTGCAGTTATTTCTTTTATTTGAAATTGAATATAATATATAATATTAGACCACTCTAAATATGTCTAAAATATAATTTTCACCAAAACACGATATTATAAGTGTTTAAGATTTTTTATATTGTGTGCCATGTGTTTTGAGTAAACTTAGTTATTCATTTGCATTCAAATCCGATTTATATAAGAATTACACATCGAAAACAAAATAAAGTCAAAAATTCAAGTAAAAAATGTGGCTCATTTGAATAGAACCCCCCTTTAAAACATTGCCATACAGAAAGATCGTATTAGAATAACGATGCATATATACTATATATTGCAAACGAAGTTCTTTCAGTAATATTGAAGATACGTATATCCCTCATGATTAAGGATACACCCGTGTATCCTGCTGTAGCAAGGATTCTCTCAATTATCATGTGTAATGCCTAGCAAGGATTGACTTATTCCTTCAACAAGTTAATTTTTGGAAGCATACTGTCTACTAGAGTCGTAGATTTTACGCTTAAGCCATTTTTATGGTGTTGGAACGCATTACTAATTATGAAGGACTTGGGGGGTCAATTTCTTTCACCCTAAATGCGCCCGACAAATTACAAAGGAGTTCTAAAACCGGCATTTCCAGTAGTGAGAAGCATTTTCGGATGTCCGGAGTGGTAATTTCATCACGACTTTGCAAACTTTTGTGCACTTCGAGTCATCAAACCTTAAAATTTTGAGAAGAAATGCGGATATCCTAAAATGTATGGGAATGGCTTATGCGTAAAATCTACTACTCTAGTAGACAGTACGCTTCCAAAAATTAACTTGTTGAAGGAATAAGGCAATCCTTGCTAGGCATAACACATAATTATTGAAAGAATCCTTGCTACAGCAGGATATACGGGTGTATCCTTAATCATGAGGGATATACCTATCTTGAATATTACTGAATGTACTTCGTTTTCAATATAGAGTATATATGCATCGATATTCTGATACGATATTTCTATATGGCCATGTTTTAAAGGGGGGTTCCATTCAAATGAGCCAAATTGTTTACTTGAATTTTTGACTTTATTTTGTTTTCGAAGTGTAATTTTTATATACATATATCGGATTTGAATGCAAATGAATTACTTCTAAACACATGACACAAAATATAAAAAATCTTAAACAATTCATATCTTGTATAAATCGGAAAAAATTGAGGTTGAGCGGCACTGTATATATCTATGTCCATCTCAAAATCCTAAATTTTTCAGAATATATAGCAACACTGCCTAAAAGTAACATAGGCTATATTAATTATTGAAAGTCAGTGTGCCTCCAAAAAGCGTAAATTATGCCAAATTAACACGCCTGCCTTACGCTTTGAACGCCCGTGTTCTATTCCCAGGCCAGGCAACATCAAACGATGGCAAAATACCCCTCAGTGTAATGTTTGGCGACATTACCTGAGTATTTCAGCCACGAAAATGTTCTGTACAAGTGGTGTCTTAAGATACGCCGTTCGGAATCGTCGATAAACAGTAGGTCCCATATAATTATAATTACACGCCATCTGTTGCAAAATTAGCGGGGTGTAGTCAGAGGAAGCCGTTCTCGCCTTTGAATCAGTGTAAGCTTTCTTAAGCCCTTAAAGTCCACATCCATCCTATGTTTACGGCCTAATAATGAAAACGCTAATACTTATCATCAAGAATGGTTTTATTGTTTTTCAAAGTATTCTCTAGCATGATTTATACAGTTTTGCATGCGCTCAAATCAATTGTCGAAACACTGTTTCCACTATGATTGAGACACCTCCAAAACATGCGTCTTCTGGTGATGAAAATCGTTGACCATGAATGAACAGAATTCATTGAGGGCACATTTTGGACAGTCAAAAAGACGCTTGTTTGAGTCGATGTGTGAGAATTCGCATTCGCACAATGATTCGTTTTCTCTTGTTCGTTTTTCGAATTTCACCGAAGAAATAAGCCAAACAAATTGTGCTGTACCACTCAGAATTGATAATCCTACTCTGCTCAAGTAAAATAATTGCCACATGGCCAATTTTGCTGATGAAACAGGCAACCATTTACTTTGAAGTGCTTCTTTCATGAACAACTTTTGCTGAACTTGGCTCGTCTTTTATGACCCACATGATCGATTGCTGTTTTGTTTCGGACTCATACGCATAGATCTATGATTCGTCACATGTGACGATCTTCTAAATGTCTTTTGGAGCACCGTGATCGTATTTTTTCAACACTTCTTTGCACCAATCGACATGAGCCTTTTTTTGAGCGATTGTCAAATTGTGATGTATCAAACGAAAAAACTTTTTTACGGTGAAAGAAATGTCCAAGGTTGCCTCTATCTCACGGTATGTTACATGGCGATCTTGATTTATCAGTTCACGCATGGCATCAGTATTCTCTTGCACAACGGCCGTTTTTGAATGACTTTCACGATCTCCGTCTTTGAGCGAGTGACGATTGAATTCATTAAACCAGCTTTTCATAGGACTAGGGGATGACCCTTTATCGACATACAAAGAGATGCACTCTTGTCGTGATAATCCACGTCGAAAGTTGTGAAAAATTATCGGTTAATTGCATTTCTTATTTATTTTTTTTTTCAAGCCACTGTAAAACACTCTACACATGATCGTACGACAAACCGTATTGAGTACATTTGTGCTAACAAATGTCAAAGTTTCCAGTGAAAATGTCAAATGGCGCCTGGCAACTCGTGGTATTGCCTAGAACAGAAACTTTCTATTAGCCCTCGTACATAGCATGTTTGTGGCATCAAATGTATGAAATCGGACAAATATATATGAGAGAGCTATATCCAAATCTAAACCGATTCTCAGCAAAAGCGTTAATGTAGAAAAAATATCTTCCCGAATATTCAGCTGAATCGGACAATAAATGCGATCTGTACGAAGGACGAACATGAATAAACAATTTTATATATGTCTATGAAGTGAAGAAAAAAAGGTGGTCTCTCTAACATATGTCCCAAACTTATTTTGCAGCAAACATATATATGTATGTCTACAACAGTCCCAAACATAACATATGCTTGGGTCCTGCAAACAAATATATGTTTGGGTGCAAACAAATATTTGTTTTTGCTAAGCGTTGCAGTTTCTTTTTAGAAAGACTAACAAAATCTGATTAAGGCCTCCAAAATATGATATGGAATCGATGGAGATTTTCCCCTTTATTCCGATGTCTATTTTGACCGGACTACACAAACTGTATCTGCTCGCTAATAACACATGAAGATTTACATTTACATTGTCGATAATTCTGTCTTTATGTAGGTACAGAATCACATAATGGCATTGAATATAAGTGTTTTGTAGACAGTTATATCAGTTTGAAAGATGTAAAAAAAATACCTTAAACTGTCGTGAGTCGACGTTGTGGGTGGATTTTCTGCATTTCCTATCAACTTCCACTAGGATATATGTAGACGGAAGTCAACATTACGGCAACAATGCGTTGTATTAATGGGATCTTACACTAAGAGTTTACCACATCGAGCCATGTTCGATTTTTAATAAGCCGAAATAGTGTTAACTAAATAGGACTAGAATTATTATTTCCATTATTTGGCCGCCGCCGACATTACAATTAAATGTTTTTCTTTTTTATAATCTACATTGCCAAGTGGTTTCTTCACACTCGTTTTGTTGCTGTTTTATTCCTAGATGTTTTTGTTTGACCAACACTTGTGCTCTGTTATAACCTGGAATACCCTACATAGTATGTCGGTGTGTGTGTGACCATGTGTATTAGTGCTTATATAGAATTTTAAACTTTTTTAATAATAAAACAAAACAGAATATAAAAAACAAATCCTTTGCATTGAAGCGCATGAAAACTACAAGTTAAACATTCAACTTGATACGGCATAGGGCTTAATAACAATAATAGAATAAACAACTTTGCCAGGCACTAGAGTTAGCGTTAGTACTCAATGTACTTATGTCCTGGCAGTAAATGGGAGAGTTGTGATGATTCAAAACCCATTCCTACATATGGGATGGGCTAAAGTAGTGAATTTCAATTTACCACTTCATAGCTGTTTTTTTATTTTATATTTCCGATGATATCCTCATCTAATATTACCTCCTACGCCTTGAAGAACCTTCCCTTCCATCTCCGCCCATTCATCATATTAATTTTAATGTGTTCACTTTTTTTTCGTTTCGCTTTTGGTATTGTTGTTGATGTAATTTTATATAATTATGAGTTTTTTTGTCTTTTATTTTCATAATGCAAAGTACATTTACATAAAATAATACTTAATCGTATGTATGTGAACATGTATTTGTGTGTACACATACAAATACCAAACATATGCGAATAAAGCTGTTAGTAATACTTAGCCCTGATAACGGTAGATATATTTTATGTAAGTATGCAATTTTTAGTTTAATTCTATAGACATCTCCAATGCAGTTCTGAAATAAACATCATCTGCTCATACTATTTTAAAACTAATTTTCCACAATGTACTGTACATCAGTACATCAATTTGCAAAAACGAACACTTTTTGTAGACAACAATTGTCTCATTAAAAGGTTTCATCAATGGGGGAATATAATTCTAATAATAACTATAATTGCACACCGATACTACTTTTCTTAAGTTCTGCTCACAAACAAATAACATACATACATATATACTCTGCAGTCCAACAAGAGAAAGCCAACAACTTATTCAAATGGTGTATTATTATATCTCACAAAGGCCAGGCTTTTTCAGAATAGTTCCTCTTGTAGCATGTTGATTTTTTGGGTTTTCAGAAAATTGCTTTGAAATTGGTAACTGGTTATTAATAATAAATTACACTAGATTTCCGTTAATACGATTTTTTATACCCTCAGTATTTATGCTAACGAGGGTATATACACTTTCATACGGGCAAAATGTGCCTTATCCAAATAATGGTTTTAGACGCCAAGTATGTTTGGACGAAATCCGTTTCAGACAATTTGGAGTTGATTTAGCCATGTCCGTCCGTCTGTCCGTCTGTCTGTCTGGCTGGAGCGCTAGAAACTCTCGAACGGATCTGCCGATTCGGTCCAAAATGTAGCCTTCATAATATTTTGCGCAAACTTAGTTTAAGTTCGAAGATGGGTTATATCGGTCCAAAATGTTCGGAAAATTTGTGCGCGCGATAACTCTTGAAGAAACCGATTTGGTCCATACTTTGCACATCGCGATATGTCGACTTAGATGAGATTTCAATATGAACTCAATCGGTCCATTCCAGAGTTTAAGTTAAATTCGAAGATGGGTTATATCGGTCCAAAATGTTCGGAAAATTTGTGCGCGCGATAACTCTTGAAGAAACCGATTTGATCCATACTTTGCACATCGCGATATGTCTACTAGACTTAGATGAGATTTCAATATGAACTCAATCGGTCCATTCCAGAGGTACCCGACTCTCACACAAAATTTCGGACTAGTTCAGTTTAGGACCTGCTCTCCAATCATTTTGATTTTTGTTGTAACAACATGTATTCACTGCCCCCCATACGACTCTACACGTTGTATCAGGGGCAAGTCAACACATCCTGAGAAAATAGCCTGAAAGTTGTCAAAAATAACCCTATGACACTGAGTGTAGTGGTTGGTCCTGAAGATAACTCTCGAACGGATCTGCCGATTCGATCTAAAATTTGGCCATCGTAATATTTTGTCCACACCTAGTTTAAGCTCGAAGACAAGCCATATCGATCCACTCCTTCAGGTACCTCACCCACAAAAGTTTCTAAATATTCGGAAAAATTGTGCGCACGCTAACTCTTGAAGCGAGTGACCGATTTGGTCCATACTTTACACATCATAATATATTTACCAGATATAGATAAGGTTTGAATATGAACTTTATTCGTCCACTCCTTCGGGTACCTCTCACACAAAATTTCGGATAAGTTCACTTTAAGACCTACTCTCGAATCACTTTGATTTTTGTTGAAGCAACATTACGAAGGTATGTCCATACTTCTTGACCAAACAGCCCTATGGCACCATATGTAGTGACTGGGGAGCACGATAACTCTCGAACTGATCAACCTATTTGGTCCAAAGTTTGGTCCCCCCCAATATTTAAAAAATGTAAATAAAATGCACGATTACTCTTGAACGGGGCAACCAATTTGGTCCAAACTTTGGATCTCCTCATATCTTGTCCAAATTTAGTTTAACTTTTAAAATGACCCATATCGGTCCTCTCCTTAGGGTACCTCCCCCACAATAGTTCAACATTTGTATCTAAGTGTAGTTTAGAGTCTGTTCGAAGATCATTTGGAAATTTATAGCGATGCTGTTCGTTCTTGTCCTATTTAAAGCGATATTATGTTTTCCGTGGACAAGTTCATGCTTCCTGGCATACTGGTCCACTGAAATAACTAGTTGGCCAAGATTAGATCCACCTACATATTGGGCTATATCGGTCCATTCCATTAAGTACCTCCTCCGCAACACTTTTGAACTTTAACCCTGATCCACATTTTTGTACACAAGTTCAAATGTCCAAAAAGGGCCACAACATTCTGAAAAGACCCTAAATGCATTCGAACTGTCCGTAGATGAAAGTTTCAATTCAATTCGGCAAAGCTGACTGATACTTGTTTATTTTTAGATTTTGTCTTTTTGGACGAAAGTCATTACATGTGAAATTTTAATGAATTCAATTAATCGACAATATGACAAAGGAGATCCTATTGCTAGACAAGTCTCGGCATTTGGAGCTCCTATTTACACGTACAGCATTGCAAAATTGCATGTGTGAATTTAAATAAAGGATTTTTTCTTTCCAAAGGCGAATTATTTGTCATCCGGAGTTTTGAATCTGAACTTTCGTATCAAATAACCGGATACGCCCCATGAAAACTACACAGTACCGTAATCAGCTCAATAAAACAAAAATTAAAAAATAGGAAAGTTTTCTATTACCTTATGTAACAATAATAAAAGTCGATGTTTTATTGTATGTATGTATATCTATAATTACACTGTGTGTAATTTTTTGAGTCATGTTTTATTAACCATATTTTTTTTATTAAATGTTCTAAAAAGTTGTTAATTGAAATCTTAGGTACATTTTTGTGGTTGACGGTATCCTTAAATTTTGGGCAGTTGCGTATCTTTGGACCAGAGTCGGAGAAAAAAGTATAAAAATTGGATATTTTCAAAAGATTTTTGCTATTTTTACCACTAAGAACCGTTCATAGACATTTCGCATATTCCAGAAAGTTGTTTATTGATGCCTTTGCTACGCTATTGTGGTTGATTGTTTTCTTGAATTTTGAGCGGTTAATTATCTATGGAGCAGAATCCTAGAAAAGAGGATAAAAATCGCAATTGTTTTGCTATTTTGATCATTAAGATCCGTTTCTACAGAGGTCGTATATTCTAGGATGTTTATTGAGATCTGAGGTACATTTTTGTAGTTGGTTGTTTGCTTCAAATTTGATCGGTTTGAAAGCTGTATAACAAAACTTGAGAAAATTTTTAAAATAAATTTGACCATGGCGATTTTGACCTTGAGCTTGATGGATTATATGTGTTCATAATTTTGTTCTTTAAAACAAGAGCTACAACTTTGACTCCGAGATAATTTCAAATTTCCTAACGGTTTGGAAGATATAGTTCGGACTATATGTCCCTTTCTACATCAAAGCCTCAAACCTTATAACCGCGAAAGTTGATGAGATAGGGAAAAACGGCGAGACACGTGTCTTCTCATTTTTGGTGTTCTATCACACTGCGGTGTCAGAATATGGTTAATAATTTTCGTGTTGCACAGTGTTATGATAAAAATACCTTAAGATTGATTCATTCCTTCATTTATTGATATTTTTTGTCAATTTGTGTTTTTTATATATACATTAGGGCTATAACCAAAAAAAATACCACCACATAGCCGTGTAGAGCATGAAAAACTATTGTGAAATACGGTGTCAATTTTTCTCTATCGCGAAAAAAGTTTCCGCACCAAATGCATGGAAATTCAGAAATGCATTTTTTTAATTTTATCTGTTATAACAACATATTTGCTTTTCATTAAAATTTTTATTTTTTTGCAATCTAATTTAAAATCATTATCAAAGCGTTCTGGACCAATTTGATCTCAAATCGCGCCATTTCGGAGCATATTAAGAATTTTTGACACTATTGCAATTTTTGGTTTTTCTTTATAAACTCGTGAATTTTATGTTTATATTTTTTGTACCTATCGGACAAGAGAATTTGGGGTCATTTGCAACGAATTCGCGAAAGTTACAGGCTGTTTTTGTTGACCTTGCCCGTGAGAATTGTATTTGTTTTCTACAAAAATACAACACCAGTACCATGTGGGGAATTTTGTCCTAATAATGAAAACGCGTTTCTAAGATCGATTCGATGAAAAAAGTTTCAGCACCGACCGCAATTACTAAAACTCTTTTGGTATTTTTTCTACTTATAATTTTAAATTTGCTTTGTTTGAATAAATATTTATAGACAAAAATATATTTCTCACAGGCAAAGTCATTAAAAACGGTCTGTAACTTTCGCGAATTTGTTGCAAATGACACCATATTCTTTTGTCCGATAGGTACAACAAATATAAACATAAAATTCACGAGTTTATAAAGAACAAGTAAGAGCAGGCTATAGTCGGACAGGTCGACCATGTGATACCCTATACCACTATAGATTTGCAATATCTTTCCTCCATGGATAAAGATATAACCTGTACATTACAAATTTTACCAATTTTCACACAAAAGTTTTGGTCCATTTAACCCGCTAAATATTATCTGATATTCATGTTGGTTTGCACACGCCTTCTCCATCATAAACTTAACCTTTGTTTAAAATTTCGATCGAACTATTATTGCGACCTACAGAGCGGCTACAAAATCGACCAAAAATTTTGTTTTTGGTCCATTTCATCCCTTTAACATTTCACGATCATCGCCAAAAACTAATCAGTTCTATTCTGGTACAACCCCGACCTTCATACTAAATTTCGTGACAATCGGTCCATAATTGCGGCCTGTAGCTTGATTACAATTTTTAATGGACGGACAGACGGACGGACGGACGGACGGACACACATAGCTAAATCGCTTTATCTCGTCGAGATATGAAGTTTGGTATACCACATGAGGGGTCTACGACGAATATTTCGCGGCGTTACATGAATTTTTGGGAAAACAAACTTATTATACCCTTTTCCACATTGTGGTATAGGGTATAAAAACCAAAAATTGCAATAGTGTCAAAAATTCCTAATATGCTCCGAAATGGCGCGATTTGAGATTAAATTGGTCCAGAACGCTTTGATAATGATTTTAAATTACATTACAAAAAAATAAAAATTTTAATGAAAAGCAAACATGTTGTTATAACAGATAAAATTCAAAAATGCATTACTGAATTTCAATGCACTTGGTGCGGAAACTTTTTTCGCGATAAAGAAAAAATTACACCTTATTTCATAATAGTTTTTCATGCTCTACACGGCTATGTGGTGGTATTTTCGATATCTGCAAAAAAGTGCAAAAAGTTATATCCCTAATATACATATATGAAATAACTTTCAAAGAACATTATATGAACCATTGGATTATATCGGTTCATGTTTTGAATTTGGTAATTGGTCTTCGTTAGGTATACATATATCGTAAAACATTTTCGCTATGGGTCCACAATTTTCATAGTCATCATAAGATATGGTTCCAAATATTTTAGATACATTTTACATTTTGAGGCAGAATATATATTTATCAAACAAATATTATATATGTAAATATATTTATATAATATAACCGAAATTAATGGTTTTACATATATGCTTATGGTTGTAACCAATAGTTAATATCGCCACTTATGATCCGAAATAGGATAAAACTCTGATAGTCAAGTAATAATGATACATTTACATTTGTCATAATATTAAGTCGTCTATTCTTTTGAGGTAGACGGTATGTCTCGAGTTCGCTGATAAGATTTGAAAATATTTCTTTGTTAAAATTATAAGTTATTTGATTTACCACTTCGTTTTCTCACCTCATTTAGAAAAGGTTTTTGTCCCCAATTTAATTTGTGTATGAATTTTAAAATTTGTGATATTTTGTAATTAGAGTATTAAATATAAGATTAGAGACTATTCACTGTCTCACAGGCCTTAATTTATTTCATAGGCAAATAATTTATTGATTTTGCCATTTTGAAGCAATATCGATAAACAAAAGTTCGGTATTATTGCAGTTGTTTTGAAAGGTTATTACTTTCGTTGTTGCTGTTTATTTTTCTTCTTTTTTTGCAATCTTTATACAAGAATAAATAATGTGAGTGTATATGAATTTGCTTTTTGTAAATAGGTATGTGTGTCTGTGAAGTTGTATACCAGTTCATGTTTATTACAACAAATTCGTTCATTTATTTTCGTACAGATATCTGCCTATAATGCTCAAGAGGGGTACTGATAATGCATTTTAGTCTTTCTGTTAGCTATCATCACCGAGACACACACTCCGCTCGTTCCGCATACCTTGTCACCACCCACCTGGTAGCCTAAATACTGCTTTTGTAATAGTCTTCGTTGCTGTTGTTGGTATTGGTATAGTAGAAGGGCATTTGTTTCACACTTTGTGTTATTTATTTATTTTGCTTTTTTATATTTCATCGAAATGAAATAAAGGTCATTGATTTCACAATCTTTTGCTTGCCCGTTATTGACTCGCTTCCTCGCACTCATTTCTGCGCTCGTTTGTTAACCGAACACAATATGTGTACCACATCTGAACTTAAACACATGCACATGCATTAAAAAACTCACTGCATCCCCAGCTATATTTGACTAAATAACAACAATAGCGGCCACATTTATTGTTTACACATGAGCATTTTGATAATATACGGAGAATAAACAGTCTTCCGTCCTCAATAAACTGACATTTAGATATGTATGAAGTGTTACTTTAAAGTTTTCCACTTCGAAAACCAATTCTAGCATATTTGTAGTAAAAACTATATACATTAGGGCTATAACTAAAAAACACCTTGCCAGTACTATGTAAGGAATATTGCCCTGATAAAGAAAACGCGTTTTAAGTTCGATTCAGTGAAAAAAGTTCCCCCTCCAAAAGCGATTCCTAAAGGCCTTTTAATAGAAATAGTATTATTAGTATTTTTTCAATCTAAGAAGTTTAATATTTGTCTATATTTTAGAACTTACTTGTCTTACTGTCTTCATTGTTGACGGCTTTCGAAAATAATAGTATAAAATAAATCTCTTTTATGTGGTCGAAAATTTCGCCAAA
Source organism: Musca autumnalis (assembly GCF_047663935.1). Taxonomy (NCBI): domain Eukaryota; kingdom Metazoa; phylum Arthropoda; class Insecta; order Diptera; family Muscidae; genus Musca; species Musca autumnalis. The sequence continues at coordinate 263,091,749 of NW_027411866.1, forward strand.
GGTTCAATAAAAAATATAATTTGCTAAGAATACAAACAAAGTCACTTGCAACTTACCTATGCACGCTATGTGGCCCAGTAGCAAAGGGAATTCTTGCAAAATGGTCCAGGTAAATTTTTGAAATGTTGTAGGTATTAGCCTCTAGACAAGACCTGAAATAAATTTACAAACAGGTTAAGTGAAGTTTTCGGTCACCAACGTAATTTGTTCTTATAGGAATTATAATATATATTATACAAATTTGCAAATTTCTCCAAAATACATACATACATATATAGTCTATGATATATATGTATACATTGGTATGTTTAAAATATACCACAGCTAAAGATGACAGTGACAGTTTGAAAATGCAACAGGTAAACAACGCATCATCGTTGGACGAACATGAACACCAAACAACAAGTGAATGAATTTCTCTACAAAAATGTTCCCACGGAGTTGGATGTCGTTGTCTTGTGCCAAATTTGAATTGTGCTTCTTGTGTTCGATGCTCGGTTGAACACCATCAAAAAGCCAAGGAAGAGGATACAGATCCAGAAGGACAGACATCAACTGTTAACTCTCGGAACAGACATAGAGACGAGTCAAACAACGCTTTTCAGCGAAAATCAACAATATTCGCAGACACTCGCCTTGCCGTGAAGACACACACACACATACTTACAGATACACACCAGTATTCGTACAAACATGTGAACGTGGAAATTTACAAGGATATGGACATTACAGGACTCCTGCCAACAACACAATTAGGATGACGATGTCAATAAACGAGAGAGGGGGTGTTTGCAACAGGAAACGAGCATTTGTTGAGAAAACACAAACACTTTCAAGGTTTCGTCATTGCCTTGGCCTTGAGAATGGTCATGGTAGTCATTCGAACAAAAATATTAGCTAATAATAAGTTGGTCTGCTTGGTTTATAGTACGACGACATCGTCATCGTCATCAAGATGATGATTTGCGGACTCTGATGCCTGGGTGATGGGTCACTAATGCTGTTAATGGCTTAAATGAATTGTATGACGCTACGTTCAGATATTCCTCGGTCACCTGGATTGATGCAGAGCCACATACAAGAAACAACCCCCTCCATTACGTGTAAATGAATAAATGTGCTGAAAGTAATGTTTGTTCAAATGTTGTCCGAGACGGGTCAGCAAATCTTCTGTTCCAATGCCTGCCCAAATTATTTGAAAGGAATAGTAATGCACATATACATATATATCTCTTTTTAACATCCTTCGGCAGAACGACCTTGACGGTATCAATAAAAGTGTGGGTGGGGGTTGTTCCACTGGCCATTCCGACTGTTGTGTGGGGGTGTGTGTATGTGTGCTTGTGTTCGAGACAGACCTTAATCAACACATGTTTATTTGTGCTGGCTATGATGTGTCAAGTTGTTTTCGTTCTCCTCGACTTTGTCTTATACGGTCTGGGGTGATAATCCGCATAATATTACAATCACACACCCACAGTCACATATCCACCCAAACACACACCTACATTTACGAAATTCCCATATTCTTAACCAAAAAAGGCCAAGGTCGTCTTCGATTTTCTTTTTTGCTTTCCTTTTTTGCAGAAGAAAGTCCTTTTGGTACATACATACATATGTACATACATACCCACATACGCATATCCACACACATGTGTATTCGTTTGTATCTACATGCAAAGGACACTGAGTGTGAATGTATGTGCTTGCGTGGCCCACATAGCAACATGTGCCTGTTTTTTGTGGATTTTTATTCTGCTGAAACTTAAATTTCCCCAGCAGTACAATTTTTACTTAGAGTCAGCTTCACAAGTAGCTCCAAATTATGGCCTAAACGTACATGTCAGTATTAAATTTAGACTTTGCTATGAAGCGATAACTTATTGATATTGTCCCCTAATATACTTGGAAGGGTAACAGTCAAAGAGATCCAACAGATTCGTCTTTAATTTAAAATGAACTAAAAACTTTTACATTTCTATAAAATTTGTCGGTACACCCTACCGTGTGCGACCATGTGTCAGCATGTGAAAATCTTTGTGTTGAATTCATTACGACAGGATCATTCCATGCTCGACTTGTGTCCTTCCGCGTAGACCACTGTCTCGTGGTTTCAACAAAAGACAGTCCACAACCATTCCTCATCCCCACGACCCCCAATCCCCACTTGCACACACAAAAAACGACTTTACTTCAAACAGGAATTCCTTGCGACAATGGTCTGTCCCACCAGCAGCAACAACCATGGCAGTAGACAAGGACAAACAACTTGTTGCATTCCGAGTCAACCCACCCTTATTAAAATACACACATGGACACACTTTGGGATGTATTTTCTTTTGACTGCGTACAAATTGACACATACTTGTGGTTGTTAAAGTCAAACAGCCAGCCAGCCTGACAAGAACAAGGACGAATGCGAGGATTTGTAAAAAGGTTGACTTGACTGCCGGTATAAGAAGCGATAATATGAATATTTTTAAGAGATTTTCTACCCCAAATGGAATAGTTTAGCCACAGAACATAAAAGTCCTAACCTATGAGGCAGGCGAGCGCACACACATGTGAATGGTAATTTGAGCAAAGTCTACGACTCGGCTAGTCCAGAAAACTTGTTTTTCTTGTTGCTTCAAAGCAACCAAATGCCAGCAATGGTGGGCTGTTTTATGGCTGGATGGAGGAAAACAATCAAAATATGTAAACAAACACTTTAGCCCCGACCATAGGCATTATTGTCGTACATATGAGGATTATGTGTGTTGTATGTCGTTGTTCTTATTGCTGTCATGTCATTATATGGGTATATCCTTGCGGAAAATGTGTGACATCTTTAAATGGGACATCAAAATAAGGGTTTTTATAACCCAATTGTTAAACAATTACTTAAGTGGTGAAAACTCTTGCGGCACAATTCCAGGGGTTAGAGGTCAAAGGGTAATTGTCGATTATGCATATGTGACTGGTTAAATGACACACGCACTTCATGCGTAAACCGGACTCTTGAGGGAGAATTAACCCCTTCGAAAGCTTCATCGTCATTGGTTGCCATAGCTGGCCCATTAATAAGTACAAGCATGTAGCGAGACCTCTAACCCCCATACCCTTTGAAATGTGAGTGTGTGTATTTAGAGATTATAACTTTTAATTAGACGTATCAAATCTTCAAGATTTTTAATTTATTCTCAAAAAATGGCGGTGTAAACTTTGCACACATAGGCATGAGGTGACATGTGGGCGATAGTAAGAGGAAAGGTAAGTAAGAAGGGAGATAAGGGGTAGTTGGAAGAAAATGTAATGAGCAGTAAAGCGTTCCCACATTTTGCGAAAGAAAAGTTTTAAAAGCCTCAAGGAATAGGAATAAAAAAATATTACAGAAAAACTGTTAAATGTTAATTAGTGCAGAGTTACAATTACATTAACAGCCACACCAAAAAAAATGGTTACGGCATGTGTGTATGTGTATACTGTCTTGCCCCCACCATATTGCAAGCATAGATATAGAGCACAGGGGGGAACCAGAAAAAACTGAAAACTTTTAAATTAATTATTAGAACGATGTGAGCTAAAAAAAAACACAGCAACGAAATGGTGAAGGTAGTGATGCGCACTGAGGCATCAAAAACTCATACATTACACATCATCTACATTTGCACACATACATAAGCATGTATCCTTCTTGTGGGTAAACAAACATACAAATCAATCTCCCCCTTCGCCACCAAAAGCGAAAAAACAGGCATACTTACACACAAACATTTACGCATACCGGCTCCCCTACCCACCCTTTAGGACATCCAAGTAAGCCGAGGAGAAACCACCAACACACACACACACACACACATGGGAACCAAACTTACTTTCACATGTCACCTCCCAAGGCAATTTCCGTTGCCAAATTGAAAAATTACGAGTGAAAAAAACCGAAGAAGTTTTTCACATTTTATACGCTCATTACATAATTTCCAAGTACATGAATGGAATTCGTTGTTTTTGTTTTATTTTTTTATAAATTAGAAATGCTAAATGAGAAACAAAGCGCGCAGATATCTAAAAACAAGAACAGGAGTAGCAGAATAACGCCAACATTGGTAGGGGTATGTGCGTACATATGTATGTATGTGAATAGACACCAAAATATGTAAAAGTTCCATGTGTGTATGTCACATACCGAAGGTACTTGATACTAATTTCGCCGTTATTTTACCCAATCCCCCTGTTATGTTCTTTTTAGACAGGGGATGGAGATGGGGGGTACAACAATGGAAATTAAAATGAAAAATTGCAAACGACATGAGGAGACATAAACCACCCACCCTCCTTTATCTTCTTCTTCCTCTCAACGCACAATGCGTAGAATGGATATAACAAAATGCTATCCAAAGAGAAAATGTAGACGCTTCAACCGAATGAAAACTGGAAAAAACTTAATGTAAAGTAGCAACTACAACAATTTTATCTTTAAAATATAATGTATATACAAAGCACCATTGCCATTGCGATTTTGTGTGTGTGTGTGTGTAGTTACACACGGGAGCAGACTCGTAACACCATATGTACCAATGCCAAGTTCTGCTCATATAAACACACGCATAATTTCGAAGTTTTATTTGTCTATACCTACTGTAGATGTGTGTTTGTATTACTGTATAAAACTCCTTGATATAGTGTATCTATAATTGTTTGCATCTAAGTGTCTTAGATAATGGGGGTATTCGGATTTATATTTAAGATTGATTCATTAATTTTCAAAAAAAAGAAAACACTGATTTTAAAAGACAATATCTAAGTATACCTCTTAATACATACTTTGGTATAGAAATTAAGTTTACAACCAGTTTATATTTGGAGTTAAACACTGCACTTTTAGCTGAACTTTTGCAAATTCGATATTAAAAAACTTCACATTGAATGCATTGTTGCTCTTATTTGTAAATATCAATAAGGTCGCTTATTTTTTTTATTAAAAATATATCAGAAATAGTTCTAAATATTGTAATTTTATTATCCGGGAAAATCGATAATCCGTAATGCCTCTGGTCCCACCATCACGGACCATCGAGGTCCCACCATATTTTAGATATTTTTATACAGTTCTAATATACATTTATAATAAATGCCGATACCTGACATACATAGGTACATGCCAACGTTTGCGTACATATATTTTTGCTTTAAATGACATTAACTAATCTTACGCACTATTTATAAAATGCGATACGTACGACAATTGTATCGGTTTACTAAAAAACATTACGATTTACACGTACTCATTCTTCAACGCCGACTTTAGCAGCAGCAGCATCCCAACCACCATCAACCTCAGTGGATTGTCAACACTAGCACCATATATCCTCTTCGTGCTCTACTTGTATGCAAATTCATACGCACAGGATTCTTTCTGTTTCCACGCCGATGTGTTAAACATTAGCTCTAACATAACAAACTAGAAACACACACATACATATAAACGACTAAAAAGAAAACCGGAAACACCCTTCTAGTTCCTCTAAAATAGGTTTTACTTATGTCGAAATAAAAAAATTAAAAATCCCAAATTACAACGAAAAGCGAAAGGCTCACTACACATACATACACACATGCGTATGGAATTACAAGACAACGGTAGCAGTAACATCGAAAATGACGATGATGACGACGTCAACAACAACGGCGACATCGCCAACATTTGGTTATATGAAAAATGCCATTAGCGTTTAGTAAAAAAAGAAACTTCTAACACACACCCACACCAACAAAATATACAAATTGTGGAAGAAAAAAATATACTGGGAGTAGAGACGTGTGTTTGTGTGCCACCCAACTATACATCTGGAACATTAATAGCAGCAACAACAACAATAAAACAGCCACAAACCCCAATTTCTCCCACCTCTCTCCAAAATAAATTTTAACAAAGCCCATCGTACGAGGACAACTGATTTACATTTTTAATTGTATATACATGCATATGTACTAAATTCCATACACACAAACACACACATGTGACATATAATAAGAACAATGATGTCAAAAACAAAACAAAATTATTTTACTTTAATATTGTTGACTTCAAAAATGCTGGCCAAACATTTCAGTGTCACTGTGTTACATTGAGAAGAAATTGTCTATCACCAATTTCCACAAAACATTACTCCTTTACTCTTCACCACACACCTACCTGGATAGGGTGCAGGGATGGTCTGCATAAAAGAGGTTTAGGTTTTCCACCGTCAAACATTTTGAATGTCGAAGACGTCTCATACCTACAGTGTCGGACAAAACTAAAGCACCCCCTCAGTAAATTATTTTTATTATAAAATGATCTTTTTTTTAAGAAAACGAGGTTATAAACATTTTTTATTTATTTCTATCTTTATTATTGAAAAAAAATACAAACTTAAGGAATTCTGAATTTAATAAAAAAGTTAAAATCCAAAGAATATTTTAAGTCGCAAATGTAAGTGGACAAGAAAAACTAGTGAAACCAGTATTTCGTAGCGTATCCTTTTAAATTATAAATTATTACTGCTTTCCAGACTACTTTCGCGACTTCAAATAATACATTTACTTTGGTTTGGCAATTTTTAACGATCTCCTACAAAACCCAATCGATAGCTAAGATCAGAGGATTAGGCGGGCCAATAAAGAACTTCTGTCGAATTGTTTTGAAACCACTCCTTAACCACTTTCGACACATATTTTCGCTCGTTACCTTCCTGAAATGTCCATCTAAGCATTAGGCAACAACACGTTACGGTACTTGAAATGATTCATAATTTCATTAATTTTATGAAATGGTCCAATCCCGTGCCCCAAGAAAACATCCCAGACCATTTAATTTACAGGATTTAACCGTTGCCCACATTCCATCTGAATACTTTAAATTAAACTTAGATTCATCAGACAACAACACAGTCCTCCATTTTTGGACACTACGGGTTCAAGTCTGGCGTATTCATTTTTTGGTGATAGGAATGGGTTTTTTTTCTGGTCGTCGACAAAATAAGTCGGCCTCTACTGCTGTTCTTTAAATCGTTATTTTGCTAATTTTTAAATCTAAGCGACTTTCTATTTGACCAGACGATGCTGTAGCATAATTTCTTGATGAATATGAACAAGGTTTTGGTATAGTCAGTCCCCTTATAGCGGTACCTCCCGATTTTCGGCATTTTGAGGATTTAAGCCACATTTTCCTACTACATAGCTGTGATTTAGTACTTATGGTTCCTAGCAGTCACAAAACTTTTCCAGCAAAAACTGTGGACCTGAGTCCACGTTTGGGTATAGCCCCCATATGACAGTACCTCCCGATTTTATTATTTTGATGATTTAAGCTACATTTTCCGAAAATTATTTATTTTGCCAATTTTGTGTTCACCGCCATGCGGCCCGAATTTATACGCATTTTTAGCGGGTTCATCATCGCTCAATCTTATGATATGGCCTAGCCAACGCAATCGTTGCATCTCGATACGTTTATCTGAACTGATGTCGTTGCAGTCGTAGCAGATACAGCTCGTGGTTCACACGACGTCGATATTCACCGTCAACGCAGACTGGTCCATAGATCTTTCGAAGAATTTTTCTCTCAAACACACCAAGCACTGCCTTGTCTGCTTGCGCAAGTACCCAGACTTCTGAACCATACATCAGCACGGGTAGTATCAGTCTTTTGTAAAGCGTTGCTTTTGTTTGACGAGATGTGGCTTTATTCCTAAACTGCTTACTCAGCCGGAAGTAGCATCTGTTGGCCAACACTATTCTTTATCGTATTTCACAACTGATGTTGTTGGTTGTGTTTACGGCGGTGCCGAGGTAGACGAAGTCCCTTACTACCTCAAAATTATAGGAACCAACGTCAACAGTTGGCCCGATCTCTATGGACGCATTGCGCGACGACACCATTAACTTTGTCTTCTCGCCGTTTACCGCCAGACCCTCTTTAGCAGATTCCCTTTTGACTTTTCAAAGGTATCAGTTACTTCCTTTACCGATCGACCTATGATGTCAATATCATCGGCATAAGCATGTAACATATGGCTGTTTGTATATATTGTGCCACTTCTTTTCACCTTCGCATCTCGTATAACCTTTTCAAGTAGAATGTTGAAATGATCACACGAGAGGCCATCACCTTGTCTGAAACCTCGTTTGGTACCAAACTCTTCGGAGATGTTCTTTCCTATTTTAACTGACGATCGAGTATCAGATAATGTCATTCTACAAAGCCGAATGAGCTTTGCAGGGATACCAAATTCAGACATGGCTTGGAATACCTTTGAACGTAGGGGGCTGTCGAAGGCTGCTTTGTAATCAACAAAAAGGTGGTAAGTGTCGATCTGCATCTTTTGGGTCCTCACCAGGATTTGCCGCAGGGTAAATATCTGGTCAATGGTGGATTTGCCAGTTCTAAAGCCGCATTGGTATGACCAAATTATTTCATTGACCATAGCCTTTAGTCGATCGCACGTTATCTCTGAGACTATCTTGTAGGCAATAGGTAGAAGGCTTATGCCCCTATAGTTATAGCATACAGTCTTATTTCCTTTCTTGTGGACAGGGCACAGGATGCTCAAGTTCCAATCGTCGGGTACTCGTTCTTCCTGCCAGATGGTGCTAACTAGCTGATGAATACACCTTATCAGCGTGTCGCCTCCGGTTTTGAACAGCTCGGCTGGTAAGCCATCGGCTCCTGCTGCCTTATCATTCTTCAGAGGATTTATTGCTATCTTTACCTCATCTTGGCTGGCGGGATACATTCAATACCATCTTCTGGGATTGGGACTGTGGTATCTTCGTCGTCTTCGCTGCTGTTGGATACCAACAGTTTGGAGAAATGTTCTTTCCATATCCTGAGTACACTATCTGTATCAGTTACCAAATTACCTTGCTGGTCTCTATAGGAGGATGTGCCTGTACCAAAGCCATCAGTTTGATGTTTCACTCTTTGGTAGAACTTTCGGACTTCATTCTGGCTCCTGTACATCTCGATTTTTTCACACTCCCGTCTTTCCATTTCTCTCTTTTTTCTGCGAAAAAGACGTTTCTCCTCTCTCATTTTCTCCTTATACCTCTCTCGTGCGCTACGCGTTGTTACTGGTTGGAGAGTAGCCCTATATGCCGCATTTTTCTCTTCGGTAGCAGCACGACACTCCTGGTCATACCATGGATTCCTTGGTAGAGGTCTCTGGTATCCAAGTATGGTTTTTGCGGCTGTTTGCGTGGAGTGGGCAATATTTTGCCATTGTGCTGATATGTTATCGGGATGAGCAGTGCTTTCATTAAGCAATTGGGCTAATTGAGTGGAATATGATGTGGCTATCTGTTGTGTTTGCAGCTCACCGATGTCGAACTTCTGCGTTGTATCTGTTCGTGCTTTATTTGCAACGTTTAGACGAGTACTTTCCTTTGCTGCAACAAGGTAGTGGTCCGAATCTATGTTTGCTGCTCGGAACTATCGTACATCCAACACGCTCGATGAATGTCTTCCATCTATCACAACATGATCAATTTGATTACTTGTTCTTTGATCTGGAGATAGCCAGGTGCCCTTATGAATATCGAGATGATTAAATCTGGTACTGCTAACTACCATGTTTTTTTGCAGCTGCAAAGTCTATCAGTCTCATACCATTGTCAGATGTTTCACTGTAGAGACTGAATTTCCCGACTGTTGGGCCAAAGATATTCTCCTTGCCAATTTTGGCATTAAAATCGCCTAGAATAATTTTAATGTCTTTGGTCTGTTCGTCCTTGTCTTCAGTGGGAGCATGAGCGCAAATAAAGCTGATGTTGACTGGGGTGAAGCTGGATACCAGATGTTTTAACCTCCGACCAACTACAAATCCGCAACCAAACTCATGCTTTGTGTCATGGCAGCTATAATACAGTGCGTCACCTTTATGTGTTGTTGTGACACCTTTCCGAATCCATCATATTTCCTGTATGGCAGTAATGTCGCCCTTGTGCTTTTCAACTTTAGAGGGGTTTGTTTTTCTTGCTTTTTCTAGGGGAGGGTTAATAACCCGACGCCCAAACCCAAGTTTTTAACGTTCTTAACGCGCGGCGCATGTTAGCTCACTACCTTTAAAGGCACGGAGAGGTCAGTGTCCACAAGATAAATCCTGGGCTTTGCCATGTTAAAGCCGGTCAGGACCGTTCCTTGGTATCTTCCATCCCCTTCCTTAATTTGGGGGTGCTTTATTATATTTGCGACTTAAATTTATTTTTGAATTTTTGTATAAAATTCTGAATTCCTTAGGTTTGTGTTTTTTTAATAATAAAGATATAAATTAATGGAAAGAAATATAAAAAATACATTTAAAACTTTTTTCTTAATAAATTATAATTTATAAAAATGTGCTATAGTTTTGGCCGATACTGTATATAAAACGTTTAAAAAGTAGTAAACGTGATAAACATTTAAAAAATTGTGAATATTTATTTAAGTGTGATTATTTATTTCATCTACCGAACTATGCTCTCACAGATTACATTGGATAAGACTTAAAAACTAGAATTTAATGGAAATTTCTTCACATTTCAGTTTTCAATTTAATAAAATTCAGAGTCTAGAGTGCAGTTATATTAGCAAAATTCAGAAGTCTAGGTCGCGAAAAACATTTGAGCGTTGGGATTGGACCCTTACCAGGGTGAGTAATATTGACCTATTGACGTTATAACGGACTGTATCATTGGAAATTCGGGAGTCTATAAACTTGAAAAGTTTTAGAAAGATCATCAGATGGTAATGTACCACACAAATTTAGTACATATTCATATCCGGGTGGAGTACAAGCTTCCCAATAAAAGAAAATGTTTCAACACATTTAGTGCTCGCCAAAGCCCATTAACATTATGTTATAAATACCGTGTTTTATAGTCCTCTGAGTGAATTTTTGATCGTATTCTTGTTTCTTCGAACTAAAGATAATGTTTTTGGCACCCAAATACATTATATACAAATTTTTTCATAAAATTATGGGATATCCCTAACGAATTCTAGAGAGCACTTCATGTGTTGAAAAATGGTATTTTATTAGGAAGCCTGTACGACTGATATCAGTTTAAAAATTTTACTCGCTTTTAGACTTTCCAAAACAAAAGGAAGTTATTTGGATCATATAAAAATGATATTTTACAAAATATTGAAGATTTTTGCATGTGATTTGGTTCAGTTGCAAATGTGTTGCCAATTAAATTTTAAGGCGTGTTATGTATTTTCAAAATTTTTCATAATTGTTGTTGTATTCAAGTCAAAACTTTTAATTTTCTTATTACTAAAGCATTAAACTATAAATATATGCAAAAAAAAATACCTAATTTAACTTTGTCTAAAACGTGCAATTTTGTTGATAAATTCTTAAGAACTCAGACCTATAAATGCCAATGTGCTGAAACATATGCTAAAAAATGTGGCCAAGATCCTCAAAATACATCAAATCTGGATATACATATTCGTATATGGACTAACTTTACAATTTTGATGATAACTCACGGTGCACCTTAACTAATTTTAAATGAAAGGTGCTTACACCTGTGATTCTGAAACTACAATATTCATAGATGAGAAAAATCAAAAAACGAAAAAAAATCGTCGGAGGGATTTTCAAATAAATCGCGGTCAAATTTTAAGGTTTTCACGATTTTGCTCGGAAACCGCAATCCCTATCGATATGGGATTATATTTTATATCGTAGGTTTTACCATTTTTGAGATATAAAAGTTCAAACTGGGACAATGCTCAGACTGTATCGTCTCCTTATAAAACACCGTGAACTATTTATAAAAAACCTCTTCCACGAGTATCCCTTAATATGCACAAAAGTAGTGTTCCGTTATATTGATTGAGGAGCAAATATACGATATTTACATTAGACCACCTAAATGATCCCCTGAATTAAACTCCCTTTTTGAGGAACTTACCACAGTGTTCGTCGGCACATCTCACCCCATTGTACGTCGGCATACCAATGCAACGATTCGCCTGTCACATCTATTCTTGAGCTCGGATCGTCATAAAATTGCGGAAGAGTTTTTTGTTTCAATACAAAGAACTAAACTCTCTCTTACCGAGAGTAAATCAATCTAAACAACCACCTACTTAAACATGAGATTAAGCTGCATTACAAATAAAAAATTAATCTAAAAAAATTTTTCCTAATATTGTAATGTAACCTTCCAAGAACCAATTCTATAATTCATATGTCTAAATTATTAATTACTTATCAAATCAAATAATTGCATTGTATAAACCACCATTTTGTCAAGTGTTCTTTTAAGAATGTGTTAAAGAGAATGTTCAAAGTTCCTAATACCGCATAGTGAAACATTATTTCAATTATATACAAAGTTTTAATAAATAACAGTTTTAATAAATAGCAATACGCTGTGGTAAAAAAGTCAGTTGAAAAGTTAGTAAAGCGACATTCACATGTATTGGGACACAGCGAAGCTTGAATTTGACTACAAAAGACATCCGAAGAATAGAACAGAACAGTGTAACTGAATGTACATACATATGTAAGTGTATTGGTGTAAATACGCTATAGCGAACACATAAAGAAAATTTATTAGAAAGTATTTCTTTCATTTCCTCCTTTTGCATATTTATACGCTATTGTTGTAATCGTTTATTCTACTTGTTTTGAATTGCCCTCCACCCTCCTCCGGCTTAGTTTACATAGCCTACCATCAGTTGAACAAAGAATTATTACCGAAACAACTAAATCCCAGATGGCGCACTATATAAGTTATGATATAATTTGCTTTTTACTTTTCTCTCTTCGTGCCTCCTCCGACTTTTCCAGTTTTGGGGATGTAGTCTTAATATTTTCTAGCCATAAAGTTGTTGTATATCCAATAAAATGTAAAATAATTTAGAAAACAGAGAACGAACGCTATAGTCGTTTAACTATCTACAATTTTATTAGTTAAGAAGAGAAACGTTAGTTTGATATGAGGAATTTATTCCTTTATTATTCGATTCAAATGTTTCTATTAAATATTGAACATATTGTTAATTAATTTGCTGGAAGTAAACAAATTAGGTTGGATTTAAGGCAATATTTGGAAAAGCACTCTTTGATAACCTACCACAGAAGTGCAATTGTTATAAAATATTACTAAGTGTTCGACATGTACAATATTTTTGGAAGGCTATTTTCGAAATAGTCTCCATTAATATATGGGATTTTTAACCATCGTCAGACATTCGTTAATTTTATGTTTAATTTCAAAAAACGTTTAAATTTGTGCATTTATATAAGTATCTACTAAGCTATTAAAATAGTTTGAACGTTATTATTTAAAGCCCAAATACGCAGATACATACATACATATTCACTCTGGCCAACACCAACAACGGAAAACAACGATATCCAAATGCACATACAACAACTTTTCATAATGAGCGCCAGGCAGTCAGCCATACGACCAACTAACAAAAGCAAAAGTGAATAAATAATACCGAAACAACAGATCTCTATTCCTGGAGGGGGGTTATCGGGACACCATTCAAACGCTTACAAACTAAAAAAACAAACAGGCAAGAGCAAACTTAGAAATAATCACCAACATAAATCTAAAAAATGGACTAACAATGGCCATCATGGACGGCATTGTTATGCGTTGACCGTTTCTATTGAAATCCATGTATCGGGCAAATGATTTATCTGGGACAGCCATTCCTAATACCAATTTCGACCGAAAATAGTTACAGCCGTATTTCTCAAACAAGCCATGGACGGGATTAGAGATGGTTGGGGGTAGATGAAGTTGCTCTTTTGTATATGTAGGTATATGTTTTTATTTGTAACCCATAAACGTTGAAACATTCCAATTTTTATTTTCCGCTCCAAACAGTAAATTCTCTATATTGTTGTAATAGCCAAAAGTATTAATTTTATTGCCGGCCTACTCCATGATCATTCATTCTACAGATGCAAACAACTTAAGATGTCTATGAATAAAGCACAACCAACAATAATAACAGTAGCGGCAGCAGCATCAGCATCAGTAGTAGAAGCAACATAATAACAATATAAGCTGACTACCTTTTATGGCTGTTTTAAAATTTCCTAATTCAAAAAACTCTAAAATTTTACTTTAATGCCCCATAAAATGTTGTTTTATAGTTTGAAATTTATTATACCTTACAATGCCGCCACACGACCATCAGCAACTGCCACCCCCAGAACCATGCCACAGTTACTACTCTCAACTAGGACCTGTGTGCCTCACCACCTCCCCCCACAAGCATTCGCATTGAAAAGCTGGCAAATGTCTTTAAAAAATCTAAACTAACGCAACCTTTTGTAATTCCTTTCTTTTTTGAGGATGTGTGTGCAGTAGTAGCACAACCCTGCCGCTCTCACCTAGCCACAAAATCGCTAACTTCCTTTATTTTTTTCATCGATGCCGTCTTCTACAGGAGTAGTGTGCGTGGCAGTGTGTCTGTGTGCGTACCTAAGGCAACATTCAACTAAACAGCATCTTCAAGCAACATTATCAGCGTTAGCCGCAGTCAAGCTAACGCTGCCAGAGTCGTAACTTACCCCTAACGAACTGTACATAAATCGTCTTTTCAAAAAAAAAAAAATAAAATAAAATAATAATAAATATGTACACACATACATACACACACTAATACCAGTAAAAGGAATAAGAAGAACTAGAAAATTTAGTATCTACACAATTTTTTATTACAACGGCGAAAAAAATACAAACTTAATGGCTGTAGTGAGAGTAGTGTTTGAAACAACCGCCAAGTCGGTGGGGCAACAACGGTTTGTTTATCAGTGGGGACGAGGTTGAGATTTGGGATTGGAATTGGGCTTTGCAATGTTGAAGGGGTGGGGGGAATCGCGGGAATGAGGCAGTTATAATAATTTCAACAGTAAGAATTTTGTTAAGTAAGAAGCGAAAAAAACAGCAGAAATGTCTGCTTTACGACAAAGCATTTGTGGAGCGAACAACAAAAAAGGTATTTTTTGGGCGTTCGCTAGAAAAAATGGCTTTTATTTTTTCGCAGCTAGTTGTTGCGGGGAACGAAGGAAACTTATGACAAAAAAAAACTCGTAAATTTAAATTTTGAAAATGTACAAAAATGTGTATTCTTAGAATCAGTGAAGTAAAAAGGGAAGAAAAAACGGATACACTCGTTCTTCCTGCTTAGTTGTCTATGAATGAAGGCTGTTTATTGGAAAGATGTATAAATGTTACTTATGATATATAGAAATAGTTAAGAGGGATTCTATGTAATAGGAGACAATCAGACTTTCCAACATGAGTGGTTGTAAAACATTATTTTACTAATCAAACAGTATAACTTAACGATAACGGTTTCCACCAAACTACATACCTGTACAAAAAAAAAATAAAATTATGTAAGGATTGTTTTTTTTTTAGAAAAAGTATGTATATTCTAAATATCTTAAATGTAGCTTTGTTGGAGGTTATCGTTATTTGGACCCCTTATAATTTTTCTTACTCACTCAGAGCTCTAAACACCAAATACTTCAAATTTTCAGTCATATTCAGAAATGGGTATATTTCCTGATAATTATTTTGTTGGAGTATTTTTAAGTCTGAGAAAAACTCTGCAAAAAATAATATCGAATAGAAATAGTGGCATTTTGTAACCTTTTTTTGACGAATAGAATAAAACATTAAATTAGTTTATAATTATCATTAATTAACTACAATAGAAATGGTATGAACTTGATTTTCGTCCAGTTATTAAAACATAAGAACGTCATAATTTAGCCATAAAAGGTGGTCCTAATTTACTTAATATATACTTCGAGTTATAATTCAGGGCTATACCATCAGCAAACCATTTACATCGCAAAATTATCAAAAACCACAGCTACATGAGAGAAGCTGAGATGTTGGAACAAGTCCTCAAGTCTCTTGCCGGCAGCACTTAGAGCACTAAGACCTTGTTGGCCAAAAATAACGCTATAGGTAGGTCTGTGGTATCCTATTGTCCGCGAATATAAGTGGAATGCCATTCAGGATGCCACACAGTGTTTGCGCAGTAGACAAAAATCGAAAATGTGATGTTAACTTTACGTTCCTTTTTTACAGTAAACACATCTGAATCTTAAAGATTTTTGTCGATATGTGCATCTATAATGCAGTTATAGCTCTAATATGGCAATAATCTTAAGAAAATTAGACGACCTTTAAAATAATTATTTCTGCAAATTTTGTTTATAATATTAAAAGTTTTGGATGGGGATTTGATGGTTGGGCTATATAAAACATTAGCAAAATAAGTTGACATCATGTCTTAAAAATTTAAATTTCATAAAAAAAATTTAAATTCTTAATATTTCGTAGAGTAGATCTTTTGATTGCCGCCTTTTGCCACATTGACTTATGGTTTCGGTTAATTGGACATCTCTTCCCAAGCGAAATACATATGTAAAAACTTTCTGCCCAACCCTGTAACCTTCTGAGATCTATCCAAATTTTAATAAATGGTCAATTTGATGTTAATGGGAAACTATACTTTTTCTTTCATTGTAATGACTGTGTTGCGGCTTCATTTTAAAATAGAAGGAGTTGGCCTAGGTTGACGAATTTGTGTACATGTACTTATGAGGGCACAGGAATGAAAAAACTCCAATTTTGGTCTATATCAGTTCAGATTTGGATATAGCCCCATTATAAATCTTTCACCGATTTTGCTATAAATCGGTCAATTTTTGACAGAAATCGGTTCAGATTTCGATATAGCTCCCATATATAATAACGACCGATGTCACTCAGTTACGAATAATTACACCAAATTTTCCAAATTTCATGAAACTTTCACATACATTGCGTGTTTAGTGGATCAAATACACAAAATCGGACGAAAATATATGTATATAAGGGCTACATCCAAACCCAAACCGATCGGTAAGACTGAAAAAGGGCCTGAGAAAACATCCCATGTTGAATTTGAAGACTATTTATCAAAAATTGACCGATGGGGAATACATCCAAATCGGAGCCGATTTTTGTGAAGATCGATAAAACTACACAGGGGCCTAAGAAAATTAAAATATAATGCTACTCAAGGGGACTAAGGAAATAACATATATTAAATTTGAGGAAATAACATATATTAAATGGACCGAGCTATAGCAAAAGCGGGGAAATATATTTAAGGTTGAAATTGTTCATTCCTATGCCATCATAAATACTTGTGCAAAAATGCATCAACCTAAGTCAACTCCTTCTATTTTTGTCCACTTTTGTATTGTAACGGCAACATTGTGCGCCACCCTGAGAACTCCAACATGGTGCCTCCTCATGTCAACAGTGGGATATCAACAAGGGAACTCCATCAAACTAAAGCAAGTGTTTATGTATAGGTGGACAAAACAACAATTACATGATGTTTATCATTCGTTTTTGCTCACGTACACTGTGAATGAAAAAGAACTCAGTGGGCGCCCGCAGTATACAGATGGGCGACCCACAATGTCGCGAGTTCATATTAACTGTGGCCAAAAATAGAAGGAGTTGTCGTAGGTGCATCAATTTTGGTACACGTACCTATTATTGACTTGCAATCTTCAGGACAAAAAATTGAGTTGGTCGGTCCACGTTTTGATATAGCCCCCATAGAACCGTACCTCCCGATTTTCGGTATTTTGAATTTTTAAGACACAATGACCAACCGAAAGTATTCAAATTTTGTGGTTAGCCTTCGGCAGAGGTATCAAACATTCCAACATAGAATTGTGGGCTTAGGTCCACGTTTTGATATAGCCCCCATACAACGGTACCTCCCGATTATCGGTATTTTGAAGATTTTAGCCTCATTATTACACCGAAATTGCTGAAATTTGGTATTTAGTCTTCGTAGTGGGCATTATACCTTCACCTTGAAATATGTCTGCATAGGTCCACGCCTTCATATAGCCCCCATAGGACGGTACCTCCCGATTTTCGGTATTTTGGAGGTTTTAGCCTGATTATCACACCGAAATGGCTGAAAATTGGTATTAAGTCTCCGTTGGGGTACTTATAACCTTCCACCAGAAATATGTCGGTATAGGTCCTCGTCTTCCTAAAGCCCCCATAGAACCGTACCTCCTCATTTTCGGCTTTTTTTAGTGTTTTGGCCTCAATATCCACCCGATATGACTGAAATTTGGTGTTTAGTCTTCATATTGTTTGTGAGCATATTGAATATATCAAACTCTTGTCTTTATATATGAGAAATTTCCTTTAAAAAAAATTTTTGACCGATTAGTGGTCAAAAAACGGTCAATTTTTTGTAAAAATTCGAATTTTGATATTCGCTGCTCACAATTTTTTTAAAAATTGGTTTCTTTTAAATTCTCTCGTTTGAAAGCAAGATTATTAGGTACCTAATAAAATATATGATGATCGGTTCATTCGTTTTCGCGCTACAGCCAACACCGCAAAACGATTTGTTAAAAAAGGGGGTATCCTCTCAGTGAGGTGGTCGCTGAAAAAGAGAAATGACACATTCGTCTGCAAACCTCTGCAGCTGGGACCATTATATATTTGAAGTACTCACTTTTTACTACTCATACAACAAAAAATATCGATATACACTTTTATACAATTTTTTTCCCACTCCACTCAATTTAAAATTTGCTTCAGAAAATTAATAAACTTAGTAATAAATGTTTGGGTAAATGTAAACACCATATGGTTAATATTTACATGCAAACAAAAGTATAGCCAAGTTTATTACATCCCAGGAGAACTTAGGAACAATTTTTGCAGCGACCGTTACTTTTAAATTTTAAATATTAACGCATAATATAATTTATTAATTTTAGAAAAAAAACACAAAAATACGTATTAACTGAAATTGTCGGATTTAAATCCTCATATAGCAAAATCTACTTCACGTATTAGTACCAAAGTTCAGATTCTTCTTAATTAATACGTTTTCAATCACTCCCCATCAATAAATTTGTTCAACGAAGTATTTAGTTTTTACCATTTTTGGCCACGGTCGTGACACTGTGCGACCCTGATCTAGAGTGGGAGGTCCCGCGTTACAAGCATACCATTCACACAGATGCAGATGTCATAAACAACTATCATGTGACGTAATCGAATTATATATTTATTGCATATAATATCTATTGCAGCTAAAGAAAGTCAGTTGCCACGATATACCCTGGTTCATGGTTTTGGCTATACTAAGTTCTAAATGTAGCCGTCTCAATATCTATAGGACAAGGATTGATCAAACCGTGCAAAAAACATCTGCCCAGCATTCAGTAAAATCTAATTAACTACCACAAATAGCTTTGTGATTGAAACCCATTGAAGCCACCACATTCCTAGACTAAGCAAGGATACTATCATGTAATCATATCAATCTTATATGCAATATGTTTTGCAAAAACTAATATTTCTTTACGAAGTTGTATTTTTAATGTGTAATTATGTGTTTTGTTAACAAATATTGTTAAAAATGTTGGTATATTAGAAGATGGCCATAAGTTCTAAGTGTTCTACAATATAATGCAATATGAAGTGTTCTACAATATCAGATAATCGCATTTTGTGTTTGCGTCACAATAGCGTGGGGCTGACTAAAGAAAATATTTATATTTTTGACTTGAATTACACTGTGCAACATTTTTAAGGTAATCTTGTGCAAACAATTTGAGCTTAGGATTTTTTTGAATGTATAGACCCAAATGACAAAAACCCTAGTTGGGTTTTGTTGTGTCAGATCCAGCTTGGATTTTATAGCCCCATCTGAACATGGTTAAGTATTGACTTCTTAAAGCAATTCGGGGCCATATCTCTGAAACCAATAAGGAAGGACAAGAATAAAATATTTTGTGAAATGCTGAACTAGAAAAACTACATTTATTGCTCTAAAGTTTAATTTACATCTAAAAATTCCATAATTTGTATACATTTCGTACCATATCTCCAAAACTGTCAAATTGTTCTTCGCGTTTTCTTTTGAAAAAATATTCGTTGGAATGTAGTACACAACTCTTCAGAACATGCCATTGTTTGTAAAATTCCTCTATCACGTTGTTTCCAGCATATTCTTCAACGACGATTTAATAAATATGTCAATAATGTGGTGAAATCCGAAATGCGAGAACAAACTGTTGAAACAACATGAAGTAAGCATTTTAGAGTTTCAGAATGTTCTGAAGAATTGCTGAGAACTTTATTTGGAAGATTTTTGCAAAAGGTTGCTTGGTGCAACTCCCAATAGTTTATCCGATACTGACCAGAATTTCAGCCATAATATAAAATTGTCTATATTTTTGATGCCCTAGATGGAGTTATACTAGTTTAGGTATACAATATTGCCAAAGACAGCAAAGCCAAATTCCTAATCGTTTCTGAGAAAAAGGCCCGATAAATCAAAAAACTGTAGTTTTAGCCCGATATAGATGAAGCCATAATATCTGAACTGGATCTGACAGGACAAAAGCCTACTAGGGTTTTTGTAGTCTCAATATGTACTTTAAAAAAATGCATATTACAAGTTGTTTGCATTTTCAGTGTTGCATAGTGTTATTGATAATAGTATAGGATGAGTTTGCAAACAATTAGAGAAATACCTGTTAGAATATAAAAGTTATAGAGACATTTTTACAAATATATGTTCCATATCCACACTTATTACAGAAGAAAACTTGAGCTTCGTCCTCGAATCGTGGATACCTCGGAAACTAAAGCAGATAGGAATAAGCCAAGCAAAAATTCAGAAAGAGCATACCAGAAACCCCTAGAAACAAAAAAGGGGTATGGAACAAATGTGGGTTATGGAACGACCGATATGTTGTATCACCACTCGGTAATTCGAACAAATCAATTTTATATTCGCCCTAACAGACAAAAAAGGACATCTGTTTGCTTTACAAAAAATAGTTCACATTTTGTTAACGACTTCGAATACATTGCTTTGTCATTTCGGGCAAGCAGACATTCTCTACAATTTCGTATGTAATGGAAACAACAAAAAAAACAAAGCAATGAAATATTTACAAGAAATGAAATATCGACTTTGCTAAAATCAAATCGATCTCAAAGCCCTCCAGAAAAAAGTGCGATTCCAGGGATGTTCATTACGATTCCGTCAATTTAAAAAACAAATATTGGAGTTTTTTTTTCGCAAATACTAAATTTTTTGGGTTCAAAATTAATTTGATTTATTTTTAATGAGCATAGTCTGTCATCGCAGGATTTTGATTTCATGATAGTAACATAACACATTAATTAAGTAAGATAATAACGAAGCTAGGGTAAACCTTGACTAATATAACTGCATCGATTAAATATATTATTAACTAAATAATACACCGCACATTCTCCAATGAACTGTACGCTGAAGTTATATTTTACAATATTTATTTCTATTATTTTTGTTGTGCAATAAAAATATGTATTTCAAACTTTTAATCGAGAAAACTAACGCAACATCAGCCCTATTTATTCTCAGCTTCAGAGTAGAGAGCCAAAGAAGGAAGCTAAACAAATCCCCCCAAAATATACAACAAAACACATACACTACCCAAACCCATGATTATCATGAATGAAATGTATTGGCATTATATTCGCTTATTGCTTGCTTACATCTTCCAAAAAAAAACGAAACAAAGCTAAACTCCAAAAGGAAAAACGAAAACCATCAGTGCCACTACTAGCGTAACAATCAAGTAACAATCACGCAAACTACTACAAATACTCTTACATCCTACGGATGATTTGGGCTGGTGAGCCATTTCTAGTTTCTTTTGGTCTTCTACACTACATACTGTTTAGAATTTATTGGGACCTTAGTAAACGTAGCAGAACAACAAACGTGCGAGGGGTAAAGGCATGCTATTTGCTTTATAGAAATCTTATCATCTTCTAACTCCCGCATGTAAGCGTATTACAACAACTCCTTGTTTTTATCCCATAATGCTTTATTTTTTTTCTTGCTACAAAAGAGTGTGTGTGTGTGTGCGTTTGTGCTCAGCGTACGCAAAGTATTAAAAATAATAATAAGTAGTACCTTTATAGCCCAAACTACGCTCTTTTGGTATTTATTATGTTTTTCCTTTTCGCATAGACATTGAAAATGAAAAATGTATAATTTTTTTAATAAAAAGGATGCCCGTGTTATAGTCTGCAGAACATACACGCACACAAACACCCACATCAGCATAATACTCGCACATTTCTTAGTAGACACACGCACACACACAGACAATTATTCACTACTTGAATACTACACACATTTATGTTTTTTTTTTATTTTGTTTTTTTTTTTTTCATCATAACCCCCTAATGTACCACTCTTTGTTCATTGAAAGAGTACGGCAGCAGCTTTCGCGGCAGAATACTAGTATCGTCAGGAAAACAACTGTGTCGCCGTTCTTTATTGTAAAAGAGCAAAAAAAACATACATAAAAATGTCGAAAGAAAAAATCAACCCTCGACGCGATTTTTTTAGTGGTTCGAGTGTCATCTATTCACTCAAATCTCTCTAAACACAACATTTTTTTAAATAAAAGCAACACTGCAAGAAATTGAGATAGCTTCTTAAAGAAACACATATGTTCTGTGGTGTGACTATACCCATCGATATTTTGAGAGCAGTATTTAACCAGTAAGGAAAGGATCAAAGTCGGGCGGGGCCGACTATATGATACCCTACACCACTGTGAATATGTAAAATATAAATCGGAGCTATATCCAGATCTAAACCGATTTTGATATAATTTGGCACATTTATTTCCAGACCGAATTCAGTCACACATTCCAAATATCATTGAAATCCGACTTATATAGCGTGTTTGGAGCAGCAAATACGCGAAATCGGCCCAAAATATATATGGGTGCTATATCCAAATCTGAACCGATTTCGATATAATTTGGCACATTTATTTCTAGACTGAATTCAGTCACACATTCCAAATTTCATCGAAATCGGAAATATATAGCGTGTTTGGTACAGAAAATACGTGAAATCGGCCGAAAATATATATGGGGGCTATACCAAAACTTGGACCGATATAGCCCATCATCGAACTTGATCTTCCGACGGCTAAAAAAATGGTATTCCCCAATTTTCAGCGAAATCGGTCAACAAATGCGACCTGTATGTTGCGAACGGACGGACGGACGGACATGCATAAATCGACTCAGAAAGTGATTCTATGTATATCCCTAGAAGGAACTATGGGTCTATCTCGCTTCCTTTTGTATGTTACATACAAATGCACTAACACATAATACCCCTTACCACATAGTGGTGTAGGGTATAAAAACATAAAACCTATGTTTGGGGCAACCAATCAATTATGATTATACACAATCTTACAAAAGTATACATACGCCCCATAAATCTCGGGTTTTAGGATATGTAATGATATTTATGAAATTACAAGTATGCAGATACAACTAACGTCGCATAGCTTTTACATCTTCCTACCTACCACAAAAAATATCAAACACCAACAAATAAACTTAAAAACTAAAACTAGTTAAAAATTTAAAATTTGTTTAAAAATTAAAAAAAATACTTCTTGGTTTTTAATAAAAGTCATATAACACATATTCATAAATAAATAATTGTTTTCGGATAAAGAGAGCAAACATTTTTTATATAACTTTATGTACATTTGCAGATAATTGTGATAAAAATGTCGGGCCTTTTTGCAAAAATTAATTGTTTGATTTATTGAAGACAAGATTGAATGTATAAAAACAAAATTAGCCCACGTAGTTCAACAATAACATGCAATACATGTTGTCAAATGCATTTTTTTCGAAATATAATGGAGGTTCCACAATACCCCATGTTTTCGGTAAATATTGAAAATCATGACATTTTATGAATTTTATTCTTAACAAGGATTTACTACTAAAAAGTATCAACAGTATTAGGTATAGAATGTCCCTACTAAAAGGGTTACATATGGACCAAGGCAGTACAAGGTCATATTAGATGTAAACAGTGTCCTATGGGAAACTGAAATTTCTGACAAAAAATAATACGTTTTATAATATTTGTAGTTCACTGTCATCAATTAGAATTTCTACTACCGACAGGATAGCCCGATTAGGAGGGTTGCCAGATGGACTAACAAAGTACCAGGTCATATTAACGGTAACCAAGGCCATCTAAGCCATCCGGGACACCAAAGTTGTTTTTTTTAACTCAAAATTAATTGAGAGATATGTAAATATATTTCACGAAACTGTCACAAATATTGCATAGAAGACTAATATTCCTTAGGAATGTGTTGGGTGCAGATTTCGACAATTTTCGGAAATGCTTCGAAGAGCTTTTTCGCGTGGCATATTTTTCTAAGTGACTTGGAAATAATGCTACAGTGTTACCATGGAAAACAAAAAAATAGAGAACTCCTATAAACTTGTGAACAGTTAAAATCAAATGTCTATTACAAAATCAATATAAACGGACAATACCTTACAAATGCATTTCTAAGCGATTGGTGTACTTTCGCGTCATGTTTTGATTTTTAAGTGAATGGCCTTATCCATTAATTCAATTTGAATTAAAAAACACTTGTCGGCCCTAGATGACTTTGGCTACTGTTTATATGACCTTGTACTTTTTCAGACAATCTGGCAACTCTCCTGTATGTAATACCTATTAGTTTTGATGACAGTCTATCTTCGTAATCTAAAAATCGCATTAAACGTCTTAATTTTCAGACCCTATAGGACATTGTTCATACTTAATATGAGGTGGTAGTCCCTTGGTCCATATGGTAATGCCCTTAGTAGGGATATTCTTGTTGTTTAAACTTATCAGCAGTTAATTCTTATTAAGAATAGAATTCATCAAATGTCATGATTTTCAAGTATTTTCAGAAAAAATTGGATATTTTGGAACCTCCGTTATATTTCGATAACATTTATTTGACAACTTGCATTGCATGTAGTTATTGGTTTTGGTCATTATTGTTTCGTGGCCTAGTTTTGTATTTATATATTCTATATTGTCTTTAATAAGTCGACCAACCAATGTTTGCAAAAAAAAAGAGAATATAAACACAATTGTCCGCAAATTTTCATAAATTAATTTAAAAAAATCTCGTTTTCTGGGTCCAAAAACAATTAATTTACAAATAAAACAAAATAGAGAAATAGTAGAGAAAACACACAGTGATACTCGTATAATTTCAATAAATTAAAAAATTAGTGTTAAACGGGCACTTGCATCCATCTTTTTTTGAAAACAATTGTTCCTTAAAAGTTCTACTCCACTGAATTTGGAATTTCATGCCACCACTTGTAGAGAAGTTTTTACATGGCTGAAATACTCGGGAAATGACGCCACCATTACATTGAAGGGTATTTTGCCACCGTTGAAAATTTGGCCTGGATATCGAACCACAGACCTACTGTGATTGTGACTGTGTGACCTACTATGACTTTTGTACAACCTCATATCCCCGTATCATATTTTGATGAATTTTTACCTAAGATTAGATAAAATCATAATCATAAAAGTTTATTTTTCTAAATGAGCTCTTTTGACAATCTTTTGAAGTCACTATAGACAGATACATATATAACTGAAAATCAGCTTAGGAGCCACACTACATACGTAAAATGGCATAATATGATCTTTCTCACTAAATTTATCATCATCTCATTACATATATGTATGTAATTATATATCATATGAATTGAAAGTGCGACCGCTTTGGAATTTTTGTTGTTGAAAAAAATTGGATAGTTTTGTGATAAATGGCCTTTTTTGCAAAAGCGTTTTGCGGTGCCAACGATAGCTCGAAAACGGATGAGCTGATCTTTGTATATTTTTGTGGGCGTTTTAGGAAATAAATAATTTTGTCTTTAAGGGAAACAGAATATTAAAAAAATCTATTTAAAAAAATTGTGAAATGTCAATATCAAATTTCGATTAAAAGAAATTGTGAACTGCGGAGATCAAAAATTCGATTTAAAAAAAATTAAAAATTTACCATTTTAGTTGGACAAAAAAAGTTTTTTTAATCTCTTTCGATTAAAGACACTAAATCATATGAAGATCGGTCAATTCGTTTTTCAAGCTATCTTTGACACCGGCTTCAAAAGTGCCATTTCGAGAAACACGCATTTAAAGTTTCTATGCTACATACAAATCACAATAAATTGTTCTCTTCCAATGCTCATATCTCAGCCAAGTTTGATCCGATCGACTGGTTAATTACACTGTGCGACAACAAAAAAATTACATGGAAAACTGAGTGGATTATGAAAGTACAGCTAAAAATATGAGAACGTGTATCGGCGTTTTTAAAGTTTACATCGGAAAGTAACCAAAGTATTTTAGGTATATAGTGTCTTTGGCAACTTTACAGAGGAGGATGTGGGCAATACTTTTGTCTTTTTTTCGAAAATCTGTCAAAAACTCTTTTAAACTGTGATCATATCGAATCCAAATATTCTACAAAATTATAATAATTGTTCCACAAACATCCCAGAAGGGACAAGGAAGACTTCTCTCATATCAATGAGTGCACCCCGATTCATATTAGCTCAATAATATGGGAGATACTGTTCATCGCCGAGTCCGAACGGCGTGTCTAAGACACCACTTGTAGAGAAGTTTTACAAGACTGAAATACTCAGGAAATGTCGCCAACATTACTGAGGGGTATTTTGCCACCGTTGAAGTGTTTGATGTTGACTGGCCGGGGAATCGAACCCACGACCTTCAGCGTGCAAGGCGGGTGTGCATACCAATGCACCACGGTGGCACCCACACAAAAATATTCGTCTTAATATTTTACTATAGGTCTCAGAATACATCAATTCTGTAAATCTTATCCAATCGCCTGGAATCTCTAAAAATGAAAAACACGTTTTAGGGTTAAAGTCGGACGCCTATTATTATTGTTGGCGTTTTTTATTGTTGGACTGCAGAATTTTACATCTTTGTGTTTATTTCAGCTTTAGGACTAAAGCTGAAATAAACACAAAGATGTAAAATTCTGCAGTCCAACAATAAAAAACGCCAACAACAATAATAGGCATCAGCACGGCCTTGTTGACCAATGCGTAATGCAAAAACAACTTTCTTGTTGTTTTTACCCCCGCTTATTGAAGCAACACTCCCATGTTCGTATTCTTTGCGAAGCAAAGACGACATAAAAACAGTGGTGGATATAAAATTCTTTAGTTCGACTCAAATTGTAGGGTAAACAGCTTTAGGGCCATACAGCAAATTTCTCATTTTATTTAATTTGCTAGATGGCTTTATTGACCTGTTTATCGATACAGAGTCGGCGAAAAAGGGAACTGATGAAGTTGTTTGGTGACAACTGAAACTGTAGTATTCCCTACCCTTCGCCCGCAACTAATCAATTTCATATCCACTTTAAAATATTTTGTTGTTATTCAAACAATTGAATTACAACAAAATATGGACTAAAGCTGAAATAAACACAAAGATGTTAAAGTCGGACTTCATCTGAGTTTATACAAAATTGTCCCACAAAACATAAATTTAGAGATGATGATGATTATAAAAAATTATTCATTTATGACAAATCTCAACAAATTTCAAACCATTTTTCGTAATTTATAGCTGATTAAAACATTTTGAAAACGTTTTTTCTCTCGAAAAGATTTCCTTGTCAAACTAAATATAAATTCGATGAAGGTTTAAAAAACATTAACTTTTCTCGCAGTGTAGACGGGCAAAATATATTCCTTTTTTATCATCACATCAGACTAAACACAGGAACAAAGACCACGCATACCAGCATAAAAAACAAGTTGAGATTTTTAACTGCGAACACGTAGTTAAAAAATGAAACCTGTAAACTTAGAATACTACAACAAATGTACAAAACACGTTGTTGGAGTAGTAGACGCTGCCGCAGCAAGTAGCTACGACAACGGCAACCATCGCAGCAGCAGCATCATCCTAAACAACAACAAAAGCACCACAAAGGCATACGGCGAAAAAAGAATGTAATAGATGTTGTAGTAAATGATGGGAAATAAAAAAATGAAAATAAAAATAATAAAAAAGAAATACTATAGACACATACACACTCACTTACATGCCAACTACACGCACACACTGATGATTGAAAAATAAAAAAAACACTGGCACACAAAGCAGATCCTTCTCTCTACTCAAACAAACGCACAGCCCAACTAAAAACTTAAGAGCAGCAGCCGTCGAACCACCCTTGAAAAAACTTCAATGTTCGCGTTTTAAAGTGCAAACAAAAAACAAACACCAACAACACACGAAAACTTTTCCTTTGCCTGGTTTTAGTTGTTTAGTTTCCTTTTTCCCAGCGTCTAATGCCTTCTTGGCAACTTGTTACCCTTCTCCACCACCCCTAAACCACGGCCACAATAAGCACCGACGACACAACAACTCGAAGGCTGCCGAAAACAAACCGCGCGCTTCTCGTTAATATTATTATGCAGCCAGCATCAGTTTGCGCTTAGAAAGTCTGTGCCGATTTACTAGTTCGCATGTATGAGCAAGTAACAAAAAACTTGCTCAGATTCTTCTGCAATAAAAATAGTAATCAGTGGCCCCCAATTGTAATGCGCGTCTTTCTATTCTATTTTACCATTCTCCCGTTTCAGCTGTAATATTCCTAACATTCATAAATAAAACGACTGCTCCCGACAACTTAGAAAGAGATGATACAAAAAAAGTACAGCAACAAGAGAATAAATGGTAAAATCATCATTAAGACCCAAAAACAAGAAGCAAAAAGAAATAGTGAAAAATTTTAAAATTTTCTTTGTTTTTATTATTTTATTGCGATATTTTATGCTAAATCAATCTTCTCTAT
The DNA here is from genome assembly GCF_047663935.1 of Musca autumnalis. Classification (NCBI taxonomy): domain Eukaryota; kingdom Metazoa; phylum Arthropoda; class Insecta; order Diptera; family Muscidae; genus Musca; species Musca autumnalis. The sequence continues at coordinate 263,120,560 of NW_027411866.1, forward strand.
AGCTTAGTTAAGACCTATACCAGGAGTAACTTTAGTAAATACATAATTTTCTGTTATTAATGAATTATTCATTTTTCTTGCACTGTACAGCGCTAAAAACCAGCAAATTTTAATGAGAAATTGCTTCAATCTTTTTTCTAAAAAATTAGGTTCTCAGATGTGATATTCAGATCGATTTATAACGTGATCTGAAATGCCCAAATACTTAACCACAAACGTTATAAAACGAAAACTGTTTTATGGGATAGTAATCTTATGAGGGCGAGCATTTTGGTATTATCAATCATGTACCAAGGGAGTAGGTAATGAGACCAAAACCGCGGAAAAGCTTGGTATTTGGATCATTCATTACAACAACGTCTGTAATTTACTCCGAAATGCCATTTCTTCAATAGGATCGTTATTTTTAAACGTAGAAGTTTTAAATTTTGCACGAGTGTGTGTTTTATCTTTATCAGATCAGATTCAATCAAAAAAAGATTTTTTGTGAGTCACGTCCTTAGTCATTTCAGACGACGATATATTCATTAGAGTTATAACTTTTTTAGGGTTTTTTCAAATATCAAAAATTCCGCCATATAGCATCTTTATCACTTTCCCCTCCCACCAAATTTAGTAGAACTGGTTAATATATCATGGATAACCAGCTCTGTCCCCACAAAAGATATGTGCTCCCGTGCTCAAGAGCTCAATTCTACCAATTTTAATAAAGCAGTCCCAACAATGTGTTTAGCAGAGTTACCCCAAGTAATAGTCATTTTATGCCAGATTAGACCATTCATAATCCACGTGTGTAAATGTAAGCCCAACTTAAATGATTCCAACAAAAATTCTCAGATTTTCTTGTATTTTTGTCTAGATTTCTTGCACTGAAATGTATAATATTCATGGTTAACGATCCGGTTATCCTGTAAATTGACCGAAAAGTTCAGATTGAAACAAAACGAGTCCGAAAGTGGCTAGCTTTTGTTTGCAAGCCTATGGAAATACCTAACATAGGGTGTGGTTATTTTAAGGGGTTATCCCTAGTTGCCCAGACCAAAAAAAAAAACTAAATTTTCATGATTTTTTTTTTCAAAGAATCTACCAATAGTTTTATGTAGTTCTTTCTTTTATCTAAAAGAGCACATTTTCTAGTACTTTTGGAATTTTTGTTGTTGAATATTTATGCATCGTCTTGTAGAAAAGCGTTTTGCAGTATCAACGATAGCTCGAAAACGGATAGGCCGATCCTCGTATATTTTCGTGTTTTTTTAAGAACCTAATAATTTTAATTTTAATTAAAAAAAAATTTTGTTTAAAAAAATTGTGAACTGTCAAATTCAAAATTTCGATTCTAACGAAAAAAAATAGATCTTCTTTGTCACAAAATCGGCCATAAAAATTAAAAAAAAAATCAGTCTCGCTAAAGGCAAGCTATTTAACAATTAATAAGCTCACCAAACCACATGAAGTTCGGTCAATTCGTTTTCCAACTATCGTTGGCATTTCGCCATGCCATTTCGAGAAAAACGCGTTTAATTTTTCTATACTACATACAAATCACACTAAATTGTTCCCTTCCAATTAGGGTGTCCAAAAAACCGGTTTTTCCAAACAAAACGGTTTTCGGTTAACCGAAATTTTCAGTTTTTTCAAAAACCGGTTTTCGGTTTTCAAAAATTTTCAAAACCGGTTAACCGGTTTAAACCGGTTTTGTAAAATAGGTACAAAATTGCTCATAATTGATAAATATTTGATTAAAAATTTGCGGAAAGGGGTAAATTAAGTATAACTAATTCGTCATTATATAATTATCTGATAATATCCTTGCTATTTAACATTCAACCTTAAAGTGGAGACAGCAAACATAAGTTAGAAGTTGTGCTCTAAGAATAGTAAAAGCCCTTACAAATATAAGATTGTGTACCAAAGGAATTAAACTTACATTTTATTAAGTCTGGATTCTCCTTCTTGCGTTGAGAACCTCAAATTATCGTGCCGGAATCAAAATGCATTTTGTTATCGTTACCCAACCTTAAATTCGACAAGTTCTTAGTTTACTCTACTAATTCAAAAACGTATGAATAACGTCATTCAAACAACCGTGTGATATTACGTATACGCATTTTTTCATAGATCGTTCAATTGAACTATATTGGAGTTGTGCCATTTTACACAAAATATTTTTAAAGTTTAAAGGTATCCGTCATCTATAATTTTGCCGTACCTTTTGTTAGTTAAGTTTAGTTTACTTTCAAGAATACAATTGTAATGAAATTTTAAAAATATTGCTACTTTGTTAAAACCGGTTAACCGACACAAATAACCGGTTTTTTCGGTTAACCGAAAATGACGTTTTTGGCGAAAACCGGTTTCGGTTTTGTAACTCAAAACCGGTTAACCGGTTAACCGGTTTCGGTTTTGGACACCCTACTTCCAATGGTCATATCTCAGCCAATTTTGTTCCGGTCGACTTGCCGCATACTCTATACTAGCTGCATTTCAAAATAAGCCAATATACAAATATATTTTTTTTTATTTTTTGGTCTAACTTGTTTACTTCTTAAGCCCCGGTCTTCGGTTTTTAAAATTTCCAAAAACCGGTTACATAATTGGTAAATGTGTTAATAAAAATGCTTGTAGTTACATAAAATAACGATTTTGTTTTCGTATACTTATCTTATAAAATCGTTGTTATTTTACAATCAACCTCGAAGCATGGTAGAACAAACCAGGTAAAGTAAATACTACAACAAATACAACTCAACAACAACCACATAGAAATTTGATATAACTATATGGTCCCAAAATACCCAAAATCGTCCAAATATGCATATTGGAGCTACATTTATCAAAATTCCATATGATTTCAATGACAGACGGACATGATAAGATTGACATAGACATTAAAATATCGTCCTTGTAATGGTACACACACTTTCCTTTCACTTTTTACTCCTGATTTCTATGCGTTCATAGAAATACTGCTCTCTCTCTCTTCATAAAAGTCCAGTAAGTTTCCTCCTAGTTGATCGATATGAAATCTATAAAAGAACAATAGGACTTATGTGGACTTATGTCTTCATGATGATTTTTAGGTTATGGCCGAATCATGGGCGCTATGAACTTTATATTATATATTTAAATACTGGACTATATAGTAGACACCCTAGGCATATCCGCATTGCCATATGAAGATCCTATGACTTCCCCCGATGATGTAATTACAGCTTAAAGTACCCCAAATATGCAATTTTTACAAGGTCCGTCGTATATTTTCCATATTTTTTTGATATATATACACCATGACTATTTCAAAAACGATTTGTATCGAGCGTACAACATCTCCTTAATATATTAATGTCGAAAAACCCACAACAAAATATTTGTTTGTATCCGAAAATAACGAAAGTCTAGGTTAAACACGTAAAACCCGATTTTGAGCTATATCTCAAAAACAAGAGCTGATGGAGAAAAACCGGGACCGGATTTCAAAATAACTCGCCGATTTCATCTAGAAACAACTGCAACTTCGGTTGAAACAAAAGTCATGTTGACCAGTGTGATCAGTAGGATTTTTCATATAAGACCACAAGGACTTTTATAGTAGTAATGTTAACTTTTGTATTTGAAATTGTGCACTCTATTATTAGATGAATAAGAAGGTCAATCCGAAAGGGAAAATAGAAAGAGTATGTAGTAAAAGTATAGTTGGTGCCACCGTGGTGCAATGATATGCCATTCCCCGGCTAGGCAACATCAAATTTTTCACGGTGGCAAAACCCCTCAGTAATGTTGGTGACATTTTCTGAGTATTTCAGCCATGTAAAACTTCTTTACAAGTGGCGTCTTAAGACACGCCGCACAGTGGGGAAAATACCGATCTAGCTGCAGAAAATCAAAAAATGGAGTTCAAGGAAACTAGGAAAGGCTAGTACAGTATTAAACTAGAGTTCTGACTGTACTCAATGCCATATGTAATAATTAGAAATAGTTAGTCAGAACGGAAAACGTTACATTTAAAATTGATATTTTTTACAATGTTAACGATAATGAAATCTGTGATATATTATTGCGGAGTCGTTTGTATTTTTGATATAATGTAATGGTACTTAAATAAATTATATAGTTTTGTAACCCATAAGTTATTTTTATTTATATGTAAATAAATAAATGTAAGGTATATTTTTTTTAATTTCTCCAAATAAAAAAGGGTTTAGTATGGAAATTAGTCGAGTTTAGCTTTAATTTTTTCTTTAATTTTGTATATATGCTGTCTAGAAAAACTTCCTAAATTTTTACATGCGACTTCCTGCGACTTTTGGTTTTATAGCAATGTTTAGGAAATATGGAAATTCGGGAAGGAAGCTTTTTTATGATTTGGTTCAAAACAAACTCCGACTATGGGGCAAATTTTGATAAAAATGTCAAATAAAAGGAAAATACAAAATGAAAATTATGTACATTCAAATCAGATTTCAGCCATTTCGGTTAGATGATGCAGGTGAAATTTTAAAAATACCGAAAATCGGGCGGTTCCCTTTTTTTTGACCTGTACCAACAATTCTCTGTCGGAATATTTTTCACCCCTTACGAAGACGAAATGCCAAATTTTAGCCATTTCAGATGTCTTGAAGCTACTATTATTTACTACGATAATTTTTTTCCTTTATGTTATCGGAAAAAATAGTAAAAATTAATAGATTCTTGCAGTTCTGGAACAGACAATTTATCATAATTGTGGATAAACGTACAATAAAACATCGACTTTTATTTTCTGCACACTATATCTGCATTTTTCCCACTGTGCGCCGTTCGGACTCGGCGATAAACTGTAGGTCCCATATCATTGAGTTAATATGAATCGGGGTGCACTCATTGATATGAGAGAAGTCTCCCTTGTCCCGCCTGGGATGTTTGTGGAACAATTATCCTTATTATGTAGTGAAAGCATGGGGTAATATGATGATATCAACTTCTGTGTGCGTCCACACTACTTGGTGAAAATTCTCTGGCTTTTGTAATTATTATACCCTCAGCATTTATGCTAACGAGGGTATATACACTTTCATACGGGCAAAATGTGTGTCCAAACTTAGTTTAAGTTCGAAGATGGGTCAAAATTCGAAAATGTTCGGGAAATTTGTGCGCATACTTTGCACATCGTGAAATTTCTACCAAACTTAGGTGAGGTTCCAATATGGCTTCAATCGGTCCACTCCTTCGGGTACCTCCCACACAAAATTTCGGATAAGTTCAGTTTAGGACATGTTCTCGAATCGGTTTGATTTTTGTTGCAACAACTTGTATTCACTTCCCCCCATACGGCGGTACAAGTTTCATAAGGGGCAAGTCCATACTACCTGAGAAAATGGCCGGAAAGGTGCAAAAAGCCCCTATGACACCTTGTGTATTGGTTGGAGCGCAAGAAAACTCTTGACCGGATCTGTCGATTCGGTCCAAAATATACCTCTCACACAAAATTTTGGATAAGTTCACTTTAAGACCTGCTCTCGAATCACTTTGATGTTTGTTGAAGCGATTTACATTCGCTACCTATATTACGACCGTAAAAGTTGTTTCAGGGGCAAGTCCATATTTCTTGGGAAAACAGCCCGAAAGGTGTAAAAAATCCTTATGTCACCATATGTGGCGGTCGGAGAACACGATAACTCTCGAACTGTTCAACCGATTTGGTCCAACATTAGATCTTCGTCATATTATATCCAAACTTAGTTTCATGGGCAATACCGGTCCACAACTTTCGGTACTTCTCCCCAATATTTAAAAAATGTCACTAAAATGCTAGGACGATATCACATGAATGGGGCAACCAATTTGGTCCAAACTTTGAATCTCCTAATATGTTATACAAATTTAATTCAAATTCTAAAATGGCCCATATCGGTCCTCCCTAAGGGTACCTGCCCTACAAAAGTTAAACATTTCTGTCTTAGTGCATTTAATTCCTAATCCAAATTTTTGTCGGCAAGTTCAAATGTCCAAAAAGGACCACAAAATTTTGAGGAGACCTTAAATACATTCGATCTGTCCGGAGGTAAAAGTTTCGCTTAACATTGGCTGAGGGTATATATCTGTCGGCAAAGCCGACTGACACTTTTTTACTTGTTCATATGATCAATGTGTGAATGAATATCATTCATTGTGTTGCAAATAGTATGACAAAATAATGCTTTAGTATAGTATTAGAAACACACCATCCCACAGGTCTACTTAAGTATGAGCATTAATTACGCGCTAGTGTTCATCTGAATGTCACAACGAACAATGTATTAATATCCACCCCATTAATATAGCATTTTACAACCACCACGCCCCCTCGCTAGTTGTGTACGTTCTACAAAACACTATACCCCACTTCCTAAACCAAACAAATTCTAACATTATGTGAGCCTAAGTTCGTGTATACATACACTGCCGCTCACTTGAATAGAACCCCCCTGCAAAATTTTTTTCAACCTCAGTTTTTTCCGATTTATACAAGATATGAAGTTTTTTAGTTTTATTATATTTTGCTTCATGTGTTTGGAGTAAACTTAGTCATTCATTTGCATTCAAATCCAATTTGTATAAGAATTATGCAAGAAAAACCAAATAAAGTCAAAAATTGAAGTAAAAAATTTGGCTCATTTGAATAGAACCCCCCTTTAAAACTTGGGAATACAGAAAGATTGTATTAGAATATCGATGCATATTCACTCTATAATGAAAACGAAGACCTTTTAGTAATATTCAGTAAAAGTATATCGCTCTTGATTAAGGATACACCCGCATATTCAGCTTTTGCAAGGATTCTTTAAATAATCAGGTGTATTGCCTAACAAAGCTTGCTTTTTTCTTTCAACAACTTTATTTTTGGAAGCGTACTGTCTCCTTTAGTCGTATATTTTACGCATAAGTCATTCCCATACATTTTAGAGAATATTTACCACTGTAGAATATGACGGCCCCTCCAGGATATCCGCATTTCTTTTCAAAAATTCAAGTTTTGATGACTCGAAGTGTACTAATGTTTATAAAATCGTGATGAAATTGTCACTCTGGATATCCGAAAATGCTTCTCACTACTGGAAATGCCTGTTTTAGAACTCCTTTGTGAGTTGTCGTGCCCATTTAGGGTGAAAGAAATTGACGTCCAAGTCCTTCATAATTAGTAATGCGTTCCAGCACCATAAAAACACATTCATGGCTACAGAAACAATGTAGAAGATGGTCTTCCATTCAATAGACGCGAAAACAATAGTTATATAGTTATGCAGTTGTTTACTTAATGAGGGGAGTCCTTAATAATTATGAAGGACTTGCGCGTCAATTTCTTTCACCCTAAATGGGCACAACAATTCATGAAGGAGTTCTAAAACGGGCATTTCCAGTAGTGAGAAGCATTTTCGGATATCCAGAGTGGCAATTTCATCACGATTTTATAAACTTTAGTACACTTCGAGTCATCAAAACTTGAATTTTTGAAAAGAAATGCGGATATCCTGGAGGGGCCGTCATATTCTACAGTGGTAAATATTCTCTAAAATGTATGGGAATGACTTATGCGTAAAATATACGACTAAAGGAGACAGTACGCTTCCAAAAATAAAGTTGTTGAAAGAAAAAAGCAAGCTTTGTTAGGCAATACACCTGATTATTTAAAGAATCCTTGCAAAAGCAGAATATGCGGGTGTATCCTTAATCAAGAGCGATATACTTTTACTGAATATTACTAAAAGGTCTTCGTTTTCATTATAGAGTGAATATGCATCGATATTCTAACACTATCTTTCTGTATTCCCAAGTTTTAAAGGGGGGTTCTATTCAAATGAGCCAAATTTTTTACTTCAATTTTTGACTTTATTTGGTTTTTCTTGCATAATTCTTATACAAATTGGATTTGAATGCAAATGAATGACTAAGTTTACTCCAAACACATGAAGCAAAATATAATAAAACTTAAAAACTGCATATCTTGTATAATTCGGAATAAATGGAGGTTGAAAAAAATTTTGCAGGGGGGTTCTATTCAAGTGAGCGGCAGTGTATGTCTGTATGTACGTATGTGTATTTATCCATTTACATATCCATTCAGTTGATGGGTGAATGCGTTGGAGTTTTGTCGCTACAATCAGCTCTTACGCTGGCTAAGTACAAACATTTGCCTCCCAAACTTGTAATTTAACAAAACACTGTCGAATTCATTACTCTTTTTCGGCGTTTTCATTTCGCAGACTAAACACTCCCGCGCTATGAATACTACTACAACAACACTACAACTTTAGAGCACATCATTCATTCATACACACACATATGTATGTATGGATGTGCACATACACACATACATTCTAACTCACACCGGCTCATTCCGTGGGCGCTCGGTTAATACGGAAAAGAAGCTCATTTCAAGAACAACAACATAACAGAACTTGGGTTTTAATGCCTCATAGAAACGTCAACGGCAACCTTCGCAGCAACAACGGGCTTTTACATTTTTTGTTAAGTTGAGCTAACAAAAAAAAAACACGGCTGTGTAGAAAATTAGTTAACAAAAATTTGTTGTAACATTGTCATACGCAAATATTCTTTGCACACTTACACACACACACTCACTCATTCGGGCTCACATCTCTCATATATGAAATGAATATGTATAGCATCTTTTATAGGTACGAGTTCGAGTTATAATGTCAGAGTCAGTACACTGTGTATTTTTTAAATTGTACATATCCCGAGTGTAAGTACAACCCCGCACCTTCCACACATATGCACACATACACAAACACCGTCACATACACACATTATTTACATACCATTTGGTATAATTTGTACTTGAGCTGATGTGCGTGTGTGTGTTTTTCTACTGCCAAATTTAAGGAGATCTTGTGTACATGCAACCGATGTATGTAAATATATCTGTTTGTTAGTCTACATGTCAATATGTAGTAACAAGTATGTCCGTCAGTATGTAATTCGACATTAGTGGGCGGCGTTAGAAAATGTTTCGTAATTTTAATTTACATCTTACGAAATTCCACTAAAATCGTGTACATAGACAACTTTCATGCACAGATGTGTGTGCGTGTGTGTTTGTGCGTACACATGTATGTATGTGCATGACATTACAAGAACCCCATTTTTATGAACAGCATAAAAGTAACACTTTGTTACTTTAACCTGACCGCTCTCTTCTATGTTCACCGATTTCAAGTTAGCTAAAACTTTTTCTCAATCCATTCTTCTTTTTTCTTGAAAGGGTTCAAGTCCTCATCACAAACATACATACATACAATAATTCACACATGTACTTTCGCTAGAGATAATTATTGAAAGTCGCTCCGAACGGCCACAACGAAATAAGTTAGTTCGGATCGACATATTCCACGACCGCGTGGCCACAATTCCGATTCTTAGTCCAATCAAAATAGACTATGAAATGGCAAAACCGGGCAGTTATGCAGATGACAATGCATTATTATCATCGGCAACAAATTAAGATCTGACATCAAGTAAACTTAAAACTGAACTTTTTTTAAATGAAAGCAAATCAATCCACATGTCACACTGTGCAGCATTTTCAAGTGTAACCGTGTGCCAACAACGTCTATTGCGGATTTTGTAAAAGTACAGACCCAAATGACAAAAACTTTATTTGGGTTTTATGTTGTTAGATCGGGTTTGAATTTTATGGCTTTACATGATTCAAACCAAATCTAACAACATAAAACCAACTAAGATTTTTGTCATTTGGGTCTAAATGGCCAAATATTGACTTGTTTGAGCAAGTTTGACGTATCTCTAAAACCAATTCCAATCTTGATTTAACCTCTTCAGCAAACTCGCAGATTAGATCATGAACAAAATATATGGAGAGATAATCAACTCGAAAATCTTCATTTATTGCCTCAAAATGTAAAAATTCCAAAATTTGTATTTTGCACCATATCTCAAGAACTGTTAAGTTTTTCTTAGTGTTATCGTTTGGAAAGTATTTACTGGAATGTTATACACAACTCTTCATGAGATTCCATTGTTGTTAATTGTCTCTATTGCATTGTTTTAAGTCAACAATGCACAGTGGATCCACCCATTGGCCAAAAATAAAAAAATGTATGTCAAAATTTTGGTGCAACATCTGGCAACTCTGACAGCTATGAGATGGACCTTTTTAAAACTATATTAGTTTTTGTTTCATTCGATCGCGATCTTCTTAAGAATAGCTTCAAAAGTCGGAACATTTGACTAATATTTTTTGTTGTTAGTACAAGTAAATATATTCAAAATATTGCGAAACTAATACGTATAGCAAAATATTATGGTGGATTTTGAAGGAGGAGGTAAAAGCTTAATTTTCATTAAAAATAAATAGTGTTTTAGCGTGTTGTAGAATTCTAGTTAGCTATATTTTCTTAGTGTATTTTGAAATGCCAATTCGATCATATATGTACTTAAATTTGACCTAAGGTTTTAGTCATGATGCCCACCAGTGCCCACCTCGGGAATAATTTTCCAAAGTAGGTCATGGGTTTCAGATTATTCAGTATTAAAATCAGCTGCCATCTAGTGCCAACTATAAATGGTGGGTCGCTGACTAAAGCTGCCCAAGAGTAGGGTTTCTATGGTTATATTAGCGTATAACTCTGTTATCTGACCACGTACATTAACATAATTGGCATCAATGGCAAGATGAAGAAATCTTCTTCCAAATTTGTCTTACGTTGGCGGTACGTGCCTTCCAGGAAGAACGCTATAAGATCTATATTAAACATTTTACCAATTTTCAGACAAAAATTTTGATTTTTTTAATCCGCTAAATTGATTGGATTTTATGTTTTTTTGGAGATTGTTTTGTTTCCCCAATCTTATTTTTGCATCAAAAGATAACCGGGACCTTTTTTCATGTCATTTTGTATTAACAGCATACAACAATTCTAACCGTATGCCCCCTCCAGAGAGGAAAGGGGGAGAATGTTACGCTCGTTGTTTCTTAAAACACTCTTCGCAGCAGCACAAAGCTGTAACCGGCGCGTTGGCTTGATTTGTACACTCTAAATATTTTTGGCCAATTTCTCCATACACTGTGCATGTAGAGAAATCCCAAATACGAGAATACTGCCCGTGTGTATAGTGTTTGAAATACGTGTTGTAGAAGGTATTATAAAGACAAGATGAAATAATCATTTTTGAGGTTCAGAATATTCTGAAGAATTGCTGAACTCATCATTTGGAAAAGGCTACTTCGTTCAACAACCAATAGGAAAGCTGCTACTGATCATATAACATTTTTCCTAGTTGGGCTGTTTGACACATCTATATATATAAAAGAGCTTAGTGAGTGAGTGAGTGACTGAGTTACTGAGTGACTGAGTGACTGACATATCATCGCCCAGACGAAACCGCTGAAGCTAGAAAGCTGAAATTTTGACTGTGGGTTGCTGTCGGTGTGTAGGGGTGAGATAAGGCTGGGTTTTTGGATTTTCGACCTAGAAGGGTACGAAAAGTACTAAAAGGTACTAAATATGGTACCCTTTGTATTAGGCAAACGGGAAGAGCTAGAATTCTGAAATTTGGAATGAGAGTAACTGATGGAGAGTTAGAAAGAAGTACCAAAGGGTTTTTGGAAATTCGACCTATAAGTGTACGAAAAGTTACTAAATTTGGTACCAATTGTATATTTTGAGCGGATATAGCTACAATCTTCATATTTGGTATGGGAATCAAGGTTGGGAAGTGGTGTTGATATAGGGAAATGATTTTGGAAGTTCGTACTTATGTGTACGAGTAGTACTAAATGGTACTAAATTTGGTACAATTAGGATTTGGGCGAACGGATAGAGCTGAAAACCTGAAATTTGGAATTTAGATTACCATTGAAGTATACGATTGAGATATGGGGGTAGTTTTGGAAATTCGTACTTATGTGTACGTAAAGTACTAAATGGTACCAAATTTGGTACAATTTGGATTTAGATAGACATGAAAACCTGAAATTTGGAAATAAGATTACTGATGGAGTGAAGGATTGAGGTAGTTTTGGAGATTCTTACTTATGGATACGAAAAGTAGTAAACGGTACTAAATTTGGTAAAAATTGGATTTGGGTGAACGGATAGAGCTGAATCCTGAAATTTGGAAATTAATTACTTTTGGAGTGTAGGATTGAGATAATCTTGGAAATTCGTACTTATGGGTACGGAAAGTACTAAATGGTACTAAATTTGGTACAATTTGAACGGATGGAGCTGGAGTGCTGAAATTTGGAATTAAGATTACAGATGGATTGTATGATTGAGGAAGTTTTGGAAGTTCGTACTTATGGGTACGAAAAGTACTAAATTTGGTACATTCTGGATTTGGGGGAACGAATAGAGCTGGGATCCCGAAATTTGGAATTAAGATTACTGTTGGACTGTAGGATTGACTTAGTCTTGGAAATTCGTACTTATGGGTACGGAAAGTACTAAATGGTACTAAATTTGGTACAATTTAAATTTAGTACAATTTAAATTTAGGTGGACGGATAGAGCTGTAATCCTGAAATATGGAATTAAAATTACCTATGGAGTGTCGGATTGAGGTAGCTTCGGAAATTCGTACTTATGGGTACGGAAAGTACTAAATGGTACTAAGTTTGGTGCATTTTGGATTTGGGTGAACAGATAGAGCTGGAATCCTGAAATTTATAATTATGATTACTTATGGAGTGTAGGATTGTGGTAGTTTTGGAAATTCGTAGTTATGGGAACGATACTAAATGTGGTACAATTGGATTTTGGGGAACGAATAGAGCTGGAATCCTGAAATTTGGAATTAATATAACTGTTGGACTGTAGGATTGACTTAGTCTTGAAAATTCGTACTTATGGTTACGGAAAGTACTAAATGGTACTAAATTTCGTACAATTTAAACTTAGGTGGACGGATAGAGCTGGAATCCTGTAATTTGGAATTAAGATTACTTATGGAGTGTGGGATTGAGGTAGTTTCGGAAATTCGTACTTATAAGTACAGAAAGTACTAAATGGTACTAATTTTGGTACATTTTGGATTTGGGTGAACAGATAGAGCTGGAATCCTGAAATTTATAATTAAGATTACTTATGGAGTGTAGCATTGAGGTAGTTTTGGAAATTCGTACTTACGTTACGGAAAGTACTAAATGGTACTAAATTTGGTACAATTATATTTGGATGAACGAATAGAACTGGAATCCTGAAATTTCGAGTTAAGTTTACTATTGGAGTGTGGGATTGAGGAAGTTTTGGAATTCGTACTTATGGATACGAAAAGTACTAAATGCTACTAAATTTGGTACAATTTAGATTTGGGTGGACGGATAGAGGTGGAATCCTGAAATTCGCAATTACTGTTGGAGATAGTTATTTATATTCGTACTTTCATACGAAAAGTTTAAATGGTATTATGAATAGAGGTGGAAATCGGAAATTTGGTATTATAGACGCTGTTGGTGTGTAGGGTTAAGATATGGATGTGGTTGTGGATATACGTACAATAAGTGACACAGAATTTGGTCCAAATTGTTATTGTGTAAAAGCGTAGAGCTGAAATTGTGAAATCCGGTATTAGCATAGCAGTTGAAGTTTAGAGTGGAGATATAGGGGATGTTTTGGAAATTCGTACTAATCTATACGAAAAATACTTAATCGCGGTTGGGATATAGTTTTGGATAAAAGGAAGTAATTTTTGAAACTTATACATACTATAAGTATTAAATTTGGTACCAGTTTGGTGTTGTATGAAGGGATATACATAGATGGAATTGTTGTATGAGGGATTGTGTTGGTGTTTAGATACGGATTTTTTGAAATGCATACAAATTCTAAAATTAGGCTGAGGGCTGGATGATTTATTGTGAAATGCGAAATGCTATTAAATTTGACTTTGGGTTGGAAGATGGAATTATATCATTAGTGCGTGAAAAGTACAAAATTGCAATAAATTTTGTATTGGGCTAAGGAATAGAAGTGAAATTCTGATATATTATTGATTTGTCAGGTTCATTGCTAGAGGTGGTCGTACAATAAGTGTACTAGAAGTATTAAATAATACTAAATATTGAAGCACTGGTATTGGGTGAATCGATAAATGAAATTTGTTATGAGGATCACTGTTGAGATTGGATCAGAATATTTATTTAAATCCGCCTTTAAATGTATGAAAGGTTTCTAGATGTAATACCACTGACATTGGGTGAACAAGTAGAGCTAAAACTGTAACGTTTGAGCTAAGGCCCTGGATTTTAAAATTTGTACTGAATAATGTGCTATTGTTTCTAGGTTAACACGAATTCGGTTTCTAAATAATGTACTGAAGGTTTTTACATCCTGAGAAAAAGGCCTAAAATAAAATGTCTCAACAATTAACTGTTATATAGGGTAACATCCTCTGAATAATGGTATTCTACATTTTTATATCACAAATTCCAAAATTGGGTTGGAAAATGTGGATAAAATTTTCAAATACCCATAAAACATGGACTGAAATTTAAAATGTAGGCCGCTGTTGAAGTTTGGAGGAGTTTTTTTTTTTTAAATTCAAACAAAACGTGTACGAGAAGTACTTGTAGGAAATTAAATATCAATTCAAATAGGTATTAGTACATCAAAATTTTCAGTGTTCTCCATACTAAATATTGTTTATTTGTATATTATTTCTTTTCCGCATACGAAGTAGCGGGTATTTTGCTAGTAAGTTCTATTCAATTAGGACTGCAATGTTGCTAAAGACTGCAAAGTAAAATTCCTATTCGTTTTTGAGATAAAAGGTAGATTGGGCAATAAAACCCAAATGCGACAAACAAAAAATAAAACCGAAATAATGTTCGTAGACCTGTTCTGCGTCGATCTGGCCTATAGATTTTGGCGATGAGGAAAAAAATCAAGGTTTTATTATAATGTGAAGCAAAACATGATAATGAAGGTGGAAAACTTTACCTTTACAACAATGTAGCTTTGGCTATTGGCCATCCAAAAGCAAAGCATGCCTAGTAGAAAAACTCAACTTTGCAATAATCAAAGTAGGTTGACATAGGTGGTCAAACGACGGATACCTCGCAATAGTCGTTAATACATCCCATTTTTCATTTTTTACCCATAATATTCCAAACATTCTGAGCTTTAAAATTGATCCCAATTGCGTTACTAAAAGTGATAAAATACTAGACATATAGAAAAATATCAGATATCTAAACTTCCAAATTGTGGAATTTTATGTATTTCGAATACGGATATCTCTTATTCTGTTGGACATATTCTACTTGATAGTGAGGCTAAACCATCTGAGCTTTAAAATTATACCAAATGTGTTGAGTTATTGCAAAATGCGTCAATTTTAATATTTTGAAGTAATTATTTTAATGGCAAATATCCCTGTTTTTCTTCTTCAGCATTCAATCTGTATCAGGTAGATTGTTGACAGTAGTCAAATATAAAATTATTCATTATTTTGTTTCAGTTAGCCCTAAGTCATTTGGTATAAAAGCCAGGATGGGTGAAAACATTAGTATCCCATAGTCTGCTCCGCCCCGACAATAGCCTTCGCTCACTTATTTTGATTTGAATTTTATTCACGAATATTAAAGGTTTGGTTGGGTATATTTCAACAAAGTGACCTATAATAATGAAAATATTCTGAGCTTTAATTTGGTATCCCCATTTCGAATTTTGGAATTTAATTTTGGTTCAGTTAGCCCTATTTGATATAAAAGCCAGGGTGGCTGATAACTTTCGTATCTCCATAAAATAAATGTGTGGTGTATCACATAGTCGGCCCGTCGCGACTATAGCCTTTGCTCACTTGTTATAGTACAAATAAGTACTTTCAGAAAATGTCTTCTGAAAGATGTTAGCATTTTCAGTGTTGCACAGTGTTATTTACGAACAAAACAAATATCACTCCAACATCATTGTACATAAACATTTTTCATAACCATGGATCAGTCTTGCCGATTTATCGGCATTTTGACGATTTTTGGCCCAAAATTGAAAAACGACGATTTGACGATTTTATGCCCTGAAATGACTTGACTGAATTATTTTTCACGTAATCCAAAATTGCATGAAATAAACAGGATAACTATATTTTAACCAAGAAAAAGAATTTTTCAAACTCGATTTTATGATCTTTTTAAATGTTCTTAGCAATTTCCAGCCAGATGGGCTATATTTAGGTACATATCTGGAATACACGGAGTTTGTGCTTTTTTGTCTCACATTCGAATTATAAACAATTTTCGTTTAGGATTGTTAATGGATGTAGGAGTCCAGCTTTCTGCGCTCTTTAAGATGGCAGTTAGATCAAAGATGTCATATAAAACGGGCAGTACATTTACTTTGCTGAATTGTTGCAAACTCCATAACCATAGGGAAAACTCTTACCTGTTGAAAGCTTTTTATGGAAGTATTTGGGTGAGATTTAGTTAGCTTTACTGATGTATGTTGTATATCTTATGTAGTCATTATTATTATTTTAAGCGAAAAGTTCTCATTAAGCGGTAACCAAACCCAATTTCGGACTATGTTGACGATTTTTGACAATTTTCCACATTTTATTAACGATTTTACGATATTTTTGACGATTTTCTGGATACAAAACACTGCCCTGGATACAAAATACGAAAGCAAGAGAAGAAGAAAATTCAAGAAATCAAATAAATAATAAGAATGAACTAAACTGATTTTCACCACTAAGCCAAATATCTCCATAAATAATAAAATATTCATGTAGAACCAGATTAGAAAAATCATATGGACATTTGACATCCAGCTGTGGGGTTGTGAAAATAAACAAAAAACAAGCTCCAAATAATCCTACATTCTATTGTAAATGCGTCCTGCTATATATCCAATTCCGATCTACGTAGAGATCTTAGCATAAGATCAGTACCATATGAAATTCAACATCACGCAGTAACATATGCTTTATATGTACATATACACCCAACAGAAGAATTAGAATAACCCTTGCCTTGGATTTGATAGGCTAAGCGCGGTATACTTTAGAGTGTAATTGATGGATTACTTACTTGCCACGACTGCAGCCACTTTATTTCAAGATGTAAATAAAATGATGTTACTTGATAAGTTGTAAACTTAGTTGTAAAAAATTACTAACTAAAAAATTATCATGAGCTTTCTCGAAGTTTAAGAATTTCTATGTTGAAATTCAATTCATATGCACTTTGTAAAAATGATAATGTATAATCGGCTGTATTTTAAAATGTAAAAAGACCTTGAATGCCCAAGAGTTGTGAACGAAGTGAACGATGATAACATGGCCCCCATAAGACATGCCAGTTTTTTCATACAGGTCAATAATTTTAAAAATACAAAGAAATCAGAATAAGATATTTTGAAAAATTTAAAAAAATAATATTTAAACTGTGTAATATTTATGGCACCTAATTACATGTTTACATTAGAGCTTTTTGCCGGGTTAACTTGCATTACGAGGATTTATTTGATGTACATATATGCAATGGCAATGGGTTTACATTAATACAATAAGCAAGCGTACTATAACAATACTCAATATAAGAAATACATTTGCAACTACATATGTATCCTTTGTGGCTATAATTCTGGGTTATGGCAAGATCTCATCAGTTTTAGACAATTTGCTTTTCAATTGGCACCGATCCGTAATTTAGTCTACTACTTATATTTCCCCGAATCATCCACTTTAGTCCAGAGGAAAGGAAAATGTCATAGTGACATACCAACGAGCAACAGATAACGATGATGGAAAATAAGTCGGTTATTATGATGATGATGATGATGATGATGATGCCAGTAACGACAATGATTGCGTTTGACTATATTATGGCTATCACTGTGTAAGAGTTTGTATAAGTTGCAAGACAAATGACCTTCATAATATGATGTGTGGTAAATTCAACCAGACACATATCCTCAAACATACATACCTACGTATAGTAGTAAAGCTGCCCACACTAAGGACCAGACGACAGCAACAACAACAAAACAAAGAAAAACTATTGTTATGGGTCGGAACATCTGGATGTCCTTCCACTTTGCTCTTTGGCACTGTTCGTCCATTGTGTCAGGTGCCCAATCCTTAAGTTGAGAAATTCTCCCGCTTTTCCTCAACATACAGGCATTTTTCCCTATTTCTTTCGAAAGGTCCCGTTGTCTTGTGATGCTGCTTTCGACTTGTTGTTTCTTTTCTATTTCGAGTACTCACAAATGAGCTGCACCAATACTTGGGGAGAGTGAATTTTCCGTTAGGACTTTTTCTTATTGTTTGTTTTTCTTCATTGCCTTGTTTTGTGTTCGCTTCGCTTTGACAGAGAGCTTTGTTGTCTCTTGGCAGGATAAGAGTGCACATGGGAAGGCAACATTTTGCCGGCATCACCACAGCATGAAAATATAAGAAATTGTGCCAAATGGAAAAAAATGAAAATGGAAAAATAAGGAAAGCATGCGGCCACGTTGTTCGATTTTGCCGAGAAGCTGACAGTGAATGTTGTTTGTGTGTGCGATTTTCTTACTTCGTCCTTTGTGTTGCTTCCCGTATACAATTGTATGTCCTTCTGGTACACAATCAAGACGTAGAGCAATGTAAAGGAAAAACTCGCATAAGAAGGAGCGACAAAAGGAAAAACACTTATCCGTGATGGTCGACCAAGACAGAGAGGGCGGGTTGGAGTGGCGGTGTAATAAAAACATTTGCTGTTATGTTCCATTTGGCTCTGTTATTTTGCTCTTGACTCTACTGGTGGGTTGTTTGCTTGATGGTTATGGCGACGATAATGGTGATTGCAATGGCTTTGATGGCGTTGAAAATAAAGATTGCGTGAAGCAGATTTTGTTCTGCTCCATTCTCTGTAAACAGACTCCTCTGTTTGGCTATTCATCTGGTATGTTAGTCTATCGTCTATCTAATGGTCGTCTTTGGCGTCTCCATGCACACACTGTTGATTTGTGTTTGTGTTTCTCTTTGGTATTTCACTTTTGGCAGACTGTTGCTTGTGTGTGATGGCGAATGGCCTTGGTTTGTGTGTGGCGATAGTCGTTAAGATGGTCATTAGCAGGGACTCCCTTTACAGGACTCCATGTCATTAGGGGCCATTGGCAGTGTTAGTGTTCATAACACTTTCCCCGGCCACGCGAAACTACGAAAGTTTTAGTCTCTCTGCTCTCGTATTTACTTGGCTGCTGTAATGTCTAACCAGTCTAGCCAGTCAACTCAATAATGTCAATCTAAGCAATTGGCCGCAGGAACCTTTATAAGTTAGTTTCTACTGGGACGTCGCCGGTGTTTGTTCGTTTCGTAATCTCATAAAAATGTCAGACAAAAGTGCGTCGGAATTTCCTTAAGGATTTGGCATTTTGTTGGGGTAAAAAATCACCAACAAAATTACCATGTTAATCGCGACATAATTCGCAATCGATACTTGTGGCAGTTGTCATCACCGTCAGCATCATAAGTACAATTGACAACCTAATAGGAGTAACAACTGCAACAATATGGGAATTATAGTATGTGAAAACACAATGACACACTGTCCTTTGTGATGTCAGTTTTGAAAATGATTTTCGTATATCCCCCATGTATTGGATTGAGGTACATACGTACGTGCGTGCGTGTGTGTATCATTAGCATCAACAACTTCACACATAGAGATTCATTTAAGCACATACTCCTCCCGCCCGACTCGGCCCGGCCTAACCCACATAAACTCTACTAATAGAGGAAGACAGCAAGAGAGTGAGTAAGGCAAAGTGAGTACAATATCGCGCTCTCTCATTTCAACCTATTAAAAATAAAAAATAACGCCAAAATAAAACCGACATAAAAATAAAATTAAAATTAAAAAAGTGCTTCATGAAAAAGGGAGAATTATTATCCTTTTTTCGGTTGGTTATTTTGTTTTATGTTCGTGTTTTTCGCCGCAACTCACACACACACGCACGCACACATTCACTCCCACTAGCGCACTTACAGCGTACATGAAATAGGAAAACTTTCCCCTTTTTGCCTTTTTGTGTGATGTTGCACACAACACGTCGGCACAACAGTGCCAGTGCACTGGTTTGGGCGAGAGCTTTTCGCCTCGTCTCGTTTCGCAAAGGGGATGTTTGCCCGATTGGGGTTGTTTGTTGTTATTTTCGTGACTGTTTTTTAATAGACAGAGGAACTTTTTTGCCGCTGCCTTTGCTCTACGGTGTTTTTTTCTACAATTCACAACAACATCGGCATCGCATCCCATCACTGCTGAACTGAGAGTTTAAGGGAGGCTGTGGTGGCTCAGATAACTGCTGCTGATGTTAATGGGTGGTCGTGGTGGTGGGTGGCTATTTGGCTGCTGCTAGTTTTGAATGGTTTTGGTTAAAGCGTTATTACTTTTTTAATGGTTGATGATGTTTCGCGACTGAGATGCTGGCCGTTGTCGTCTCCGCCGACGTCGTCGTGTAATAGAAACAAATTTAAAATTACCAGAAAAATAAACTACACGGCTTTTGATTAGAATAAAACACTTTCAGTTGGCACCGTAGTAAGTCACAGACAGTTCCGAGTTCCGTGCTTTACTTTTACTTGCACCGTACGACAGCGACCACTAACTGGAGTAATACACCAAGAACTTCCCCATGCCAGAAGGACTTCAACGAAAGGAGTGCTGATAGTCGTCCAACATCTATATTGTCGTTGGTCGTTGGCAATGATCTACCACCAACATTCATTCGATGTAGTGTTTACGTTTAACGCGAGAGAACAAGAGAAAAGAGTAAAATAACGGTGTTTCTAGTCTCACCTTGGCCACCTATCTCACTCCCCAACATCGAGTTTACAATGCAACATAGTCTGTGAATGTGTGTGTGTGTACAATTGTTTGTGTTTGACTTTCCTCTGCTGCCAATTCCTGCTACCAACATCCTTCTGTTTGTTGTTAACTGACTGTGCTGTGCTATGTGTCATGTTGTTGTGTTGTTTAGTCACTCAGTCGCAAGTTTAGTCCTTAGTCCCATGTCCTGCAGTTCGGTTCACTTTAAACAAAAAAGTTAAAAACGGCTTTTTCTAGACAACCTTAGTTCATGTTTGCTACTGGTAAAGTGCGCGCGATTTCACGGACAAGACTAGAAGAAAAAGATAATTAACATAGAAGCAATCCATTTAATAGTAATAACGATAACAATAATATTAATAATAATAGTGAAAAAATAAATCTAAGTCAAACCACAACATTACCACGTTAAAAAAAACAAACAACAAATACAACAACAACAGCAAAACTATAACTGTAGTGCCGGAATAATGAAATGTGCAATATACACTTCTAATCGTTCTTTTTAATTTATAATCTTAAAGTTTTAAGTTGTTGTTAAATCTTCGTTTATTCAATTCAAACCAAACTAAATAACCTTCTTCTAAACCATTAAAAGAAAATAAAGGAAACACTCAGAAACCAAACTCCGACATTGTATGCAGTTCCAATCAAGAATGTGCTTGTGTGAATAATTGTATATAATTAAGTGATCTAAAGTCTCCATATGGCCAGAATGTTGGCGAACATAAATTTGGTAAGTAAATAGTTTTTTTAGTTATCAGGATAAAAACAGTTTTGTTCCCCCCAAATTTGGATTTGAATATACAAAAAAAAAAATACCACCCAAGTGTCATGTGCGGAATATTGTCCTGATCACGAAAACGCGTTTTTAGTTCGATTCGGTGAACAAAAAGTTTCCGCACCGATTGCGATTACTAAAGCCCTTTTGATATTTTTTCTATTTATTAAAAATCTAAATTTGCTTTGTTTGAATAAATATTTATAGAAAACAAATACGATTCTCACAGACAAAGTCATTAAAATCAGTCTGTAACTTTCGCGGATTAGTTGCAAATAACCACATATTCTCTTGTCCGATAGGTAAAATAAATATAAAAATAAAAATCGCGAGTTTATAAAGAACAAGTAAAAAAGTATCAGTCGGCTTTGCCGACAGAGATATACCCTCAGCCTATGTGAATTGGAACTTTCATCCATTATGGAAACCCATATGAGGGTTTTTTACACCTTTCGGACTGTTTTCTCAAGAAGTATGGACTTGCCCCTGAAAAAAATTTTACTGTCGTAATTGAGGCAACCAATGCAACTTGCTCCAACAAAAATCAAGTTGATCCAAGAGTAGGTCTTAAAGTGAACTTATCCAAAATTTTGTGTGGGAGGTACCCGAAGGAATGAGCAAATATAGTCCATATTCAAACCTGATCTATATCTGGTAGATATATTAGGATGTGTAAAGTATGGACCAAATCGGTCTGTCCCTTCAAGATTTATCGTGCGCACAATTTTTCGCAACATTTTTGAACTTTTGTGGTGGAGGTACCTGAAGGAGTGAACCGATATGGCTTATCTTCGAACTTAAACTAAGTTTGGACAAAATATTATGCAGGCTAAATTTTGGATCGAATCGGCAGATTCGTTCGAGAGTAATCTTGCGCTCCAACCACTACACACGGTGTCATAGGGGTTTTTTAACCTTTTAGGCTATTTTCTCGGGAATTAGGGTTTTGCCCCTGATGAAACTTGTATCGGGAGCAGGTCCTAAACTGAACTTTTCCGAAATTTTGTGTGGGAGTTACCCGAAGGCGTGGACCAATTGAGTCCATATTGGAACCTCATCTAAGTTTGGTAGACATTTCACTATGTGCAAACTTTGGACCGAATCGGTTACTCCCTTCAAGAGTTATCGTGCGCACAAATTTTCCGAACATTTTCGAACTTTTGTGGGGGAGGTAACGGAAGGAGTGGACCAATATAAACTATCTTCGAACTTAATCTATGTTTGGACAAAATATTGCGAAAGCCAAATTTTGGACCAAATCGGTTCATACGTTCGAGAGTTATCGTGCGCACCAGCCAGCCAGACAGATAGACGGACGGACATTGCTAAATCGACTCCAAATTGTCTGAAACACATTTCGTCCAAACATACTTGGGGTCTAAAACCATTATTTCGATGAGGCACATTTTGCCCGTATGAAAGTGTATATACCCTCGTTAGCATAAATGCTGAGGGTAAAAACAAAAAATTGCAAATTTGTCAAAGGTGCATTAAATGCTCTGAAATATCTCGATTTGATAACAAATTGGTTTAGATTAAATTTGTTAATAAGTTATTACGAAAAGCGTATATGTCATTATAACAAATAAAATTAAATTATGCGTTACTCAACTTCAATGCATTTGGTGCGGAAACTTTTTTTCGCGATAGAGAAAAAATTACACTGTATTTCATAATAGTTTTTCATGCTCTACATGGCTATGCGGTGGTATTTTTGATATTTGCAAAAATTGCAAAAAAGTTATAACCCTAATATACATATGTATATCAAATATCTTTATATTAACCGTTCAGGATATATGAAAAAAAAATCGCATTCAAAATAAAAAATTGGATGAATATGGCGAAACAAAATAATAAGGTTTGTATTATCAACGATAATAGGGACAATGTTGTGGCTGGAGTGGACCTGGACATATCGCTTGTTCACTCACAAAGTCACACATTTCAAAATATTCATTTTTGATAAAAACGCGTTTTAATTTGG
This sequence comes from Musca autumnalis, assembly GCF_047663935.1. Taxonomy (NCBI): domain Eukaryota; kingdom Metazoa; phylum Arthropoda; class Insecta; order Diptera; family Muscidae; genus Musca; species Musca autumnalis. The sequence continues at coordinate 263,144,137 of NW_027411866.1, forward strand.
CGATTAAAATTTTACTTCCAGGTATCAGTGCTAAATTTCAAGCATGATTTGAAGTGTTTAGTGCTTCATAAACACAATCAACTTATTTGTTAAATTATGCCAAACTCGTATTAAATAAGGTGTAACTCGTTGAGTTTTAGAGATATCACCATGAAAATGTAACACAAGATAAAGTAAAAGTCGTAGAAAAAATAGAAATTGCTAACTCAGAAAACGTTTAAGTAATAGGACTTTTATTAAAAAAAAATCCGTTTCGAACGGATTCGTAGTCATCGGACTACGTTATCGTTAAAAGATAGTTCATTTTGCAAAACTCTAAATACCATACATTCCTTTCTTTATGAGAGAAATCCTGTACCGCTGAAAATTTAAATGTATTTCCCATTTAGTTAGTTAGTTAGTTAGTTAGTTAGTTAGTTAGTTAGTTAGTTAGTTAGTTAGTTAGTTAGTTAGTTAGTTAGTTAGTTAGTTAGTTAGTTAGTTAGTTAGTTAGTTAGTTAGTTAGTTAGTTAGTTAGTTAGTTAGTTAGTTAGTTAGTTAGTTTAGTCATATTGGAAATCCCCATTTTATATGATTGAGTTCGAAATGTATCGGTTATACAAGTTTCTGTAAGTACACTGTACGGATATTTGCCAGCATCAAATTTAATTGTGAAACAAGTGATCCAAGGCTATAGTCAGGTCGACTATGTGATGCCCTACACCACTACACCAGTGCATAAGCGTTTGACTGGTAAAATTCAAAATATTAAAATTGGGATACAAGCGCCTTTGTTTTGAATGTCTTCATTAATACAGGTCAATTTTGTTGAAAGGCATTTAAGTGCGTGCATCGTCACTACAACTCAAATAATAAAATGAAAAAATCAATAGGCTTCTTTCTCTGTGAGACCCCCTCAACCCCCAAAATTTCGTGATGATCCGATCAAAATTCCGACCTGTAGTGTGATTGCACAAAAATGTGCCTCATCGAAATAATGGTTTTAGACCCCATGTATGTTTGGACGAAATACGTTTCAGAAAATTTGGAGTTGATTTAGCCATGTCCGTCTGTCTTTCTGTCTGTCTGGCTGGCTGGAGCGCACGATAACTCTCGAACGGATCAACCGATTCGGTCCAAAATTTGGGTTTTGTAATATTTTGCCCAAACTTAGTTTTAGTTCGAAGATGGGTTATATCGGTCCACTCCTTCCGGTACCTCCCCCACAAAAGTTCGCAAATGTTCGGAAAATTTTTGCGCATGATAAATCTTGAAGGAAGTGACCGATTTTGTCCATATTTTACACATCCTAATATATCTACTAGATATATTTCAGGTTCGAATATGGACTATATTTGTGCACTCCTTCGACTACCTCCGACACAAAACTTCGGATAAGTTCACTTTAAGACCTGCAATCGATTTTTGTTGAAGCAACTTGCATTCGCGGCCTCCATTACGACGGTAAAAGTTTTTTTCAGGGGCAAATCCATACTTCTTGTGAAACAGCCCGAAAGGTGTAAAAACCCACAATGGCACCACATGTAGCGGCTGGAGAGACCGAACTCATCAACCGATTTAGTCCATATTTTAGTCTTCGTCATATTTTGTCCAAATTTAGTTTCAGTTCGGAGATAGGAAATACCGGTCCGCAACTACCGGTACTTCCGCCCAATATTAAACAAAAATTCACTAAAATGCTATGCACTATATGTCTTGAAAGAGCTGAGGGTATATCTCTGTCGGCAAAGCCGACTGATACTTTTTTACTTGTTTTACTTCGTTTTCTTTAGGATTAGAGAGAACTTTGGCCGTAAATGTTTGTTTGTATTTTTCTTTTCACTTTTAAAGTTATGTATATGCGAATTATATACATGTAAATCCACAATCGCAACTGGTTTTCTATAATAATTGTTCCACAAACATCCCAGAAGCGACAAGGAAGACTTCTCTCATATCAATGAGTGCACCCCGTAAATATTAACTCAATGATATGGGACCTAGAGTTTACCGCCGGGTCCGAACGGCGTAAGTCAACACTTGTAGAAAACGTTTACATGGCTGAAATACTCAGAAAATGTCGCCACCACCGGTGGCACCCGGAACTGGTTTTATGTGCTTGACAATATTGTTGCTCTAACAAAAGATAAACATATTTTTTCTGTGTGTGTACGTGGTACAAATTGCTCAATACCTCCACAAGTCGACTTATGTAGTTCGGTTTGAAAAAAAAAACAGCAAAGGCTACAGTCAGACCAAATGGATCAAAATTCCATTAAGGTAGATACCAAAGTTATTCTCCAATCGCAATGTACATCGATAGCTTTACGCTTTTTGCTATACGTAATTAAGGGATTAACCGAATTTATCATCAGTTTGCATATGGTAATTTTACTTCCAAGCACAGATAAAGTTTGAATATGGACTAAATCAATATACTCCTTCGTGTACCTCCCACACAAAATGTTTAAAAAAATAAAGTATGACAAACAGCTCTTCTCGGATCGTTTTTTAAAATTTTGCAACAGGTTATTCTTGCGGGCTTGTTACGACGGCACAATTTTTTCGGGGGTAAGTTCATACTTCCTGAGATAATGGTCCAAGAGCTCCAAAAAGCCTACCGGCACCAACTAAACTGGGTAGTACGTAAGATAACCCTCGAAGACAGAAACCGATTTGATCGAAACGTTTTACATCGTATTATTTCCTACAGACTCGGATTATGTTCGAATATTGACTAGATCGGACCACTCTTTGGAGTACCTCCCATACAAAGTTTGTAAAGAGTTCAGTTTAAAGACTCGTAAGGGATCATTTTTAAAATTTGCGCAACATGTTGTGTGTACGAGCCTAGTTACAACGGTACAATTATGTCGGGGGCAAGTCTACACTTCCTCAGCAATTGACCCAAAAAGTTAAAAATCCTGTTTACTTATTTTCCTTAGGTCCGAGGCTAAAGGCTTGGGTACCTAAGCTGCCTCACCTGGTTGCCTGCTTTCCTGCTTCATTTCTGACATAATAAAAATAAAAGAATAAAGAAGACTGAGCAAATTTCGAACTGGGTTGCCCTTTTCTCTTTTATTCTTTTATCAGAAGCAAGCAAGCACCTTAAGGCCTGCGTACATAAGCTGCCTTGCCTGCTTACCTTGCTTACTTCTGATAAAAGAATAAAAAAAGGGCAACCCAGCTCGGAATTTGCTCAGCCTTCTTTATTCTTTTATTTTTATTATGTCAGAAATGAAGCAGGAAAGCAAGGCAGCCAGGCAAGGCAGCTTATGTACGCAGGCCTTTATGTACCTAGGCCTTAAGGGTATAACTCTGTCGGCAGAGCTGACTGATATTCAAAATATTTTCATAATTATTAGGATTCCCCAAATTTGTGACGGTTAGATAAAAATTGTGAGCTACATGCAACGTGAACTAGCGTTTTAAAATTTCGTAACACGTTATTTAATAATGAAAAATGTAATGCCAGCATAATATAAACATAAATATTCTAAGCAGTCACTAGTTTTATTCGTCGCCACACTTTTGCTAGATATACAACCATAAAAACTAACCAATAGTGTCTATATTCAAACCATTATTGCCCATAGAAGTAGTAGTAACTTTTTTGTAGTATTTGGAACCGTTTTGGTAAGCTAGGTACAGTGTTTTAAATAAAATAAAAAATATATACATATTTTACACTTAAATTATTTAAGGGTTTATAAGGGTAACCATATCGGACATCTGAAAGGAAAAAACTTGAACCACTTTCGTTTTTTTAATATTGCATACTTTTCTGACAAATGCCCGCCTACGAAACACTATTTTTAAAAGCAGTTTGCAGTGCCCTCTGTACTTCGAAAACAAATAAAGCGATCAGAATACATACTTATAGTATTTATGTGGGATCATTAAGAACCTAATAATCTTGTCTTTAAGCAAAACGGAATCAAAAAGTTTGCATCCAATGGTGAACTGTCAATGTCAAAAAATGTCAAGAAATTAATAAAAAGTCTCTCGCTTAAGGACATGATTTGTGTATGTGTGCATAATAATACCACAAAAACGGATGATGTTATTTCAAAAATGTCATTTCGCGAAAAATGCGTTTAAAGTTTTTTGCATTTTCTATATATTTTCTATGAACTTACAGGGACGAATTAATAGTACAAATAATACAAGAATACCGTAAAAAAACTTCCAACAAAGAACTATTCCCCAAGTTTTTGAAGACCTGAGACCCAAAATTAATGCGAATTGCAACCCCTTAATTCTTTTTAAACGTCGCTAGGTCTTTGTTAGTTATATGTGGCCTTTATGTAGACATACGACTTTTTAATGTTATACGACTTTTTATATGTTATCAAAAACATTTTAGTTGTATTTGTAATTCAATAACTCCACTGCTGATTCGTCCCAACTAGAATTTTGAATTTTTCGTTTTGTAATTCAAATTTTCCATTTGAAATTCGAATTAAGTCACATGTAAGTATGTAAAATATGTAAGTCGAAACATTTGCTTTGCGCAAGAATTTTCAAGTTTTGCCACTTTATACTCGAAAGGCGTTCCCTTACTTCAAAAAACCATACGATTCATATAAGAGCAGTTCACAACTTATACTAGTTTTGCCACTTTTACCATTTCTAAAAGTAATGGAACCATTTATCTATAGAATTTGGTAATTTTCTCTTTCCATTTTCTAATAATATTATTCGAACTTCAAATGGAAAATTTGAATTACAAACGGAAAAATTGACATACAAAAGAAATATTTAGAATTTCAAAGGCAATGTAACGAATTACAAATGAAATTCTCAAATTGTAACGGAAATGTTCTCGAATTACAAATGGAATTCTCGAATTACAAAGTTTGCACTTAGATAGGGTGGAAATCGATTAGTTTAAAATATGAATATCGCTAATTTACTCCAAGAGTGTAGCATATCACAAATTTGACTTCCCAACTTAAAAAATTATTACGCAAACAGTGAAATAACTATTTAGACCATCAGTTGCAAAGAGCAAGCCAGATATCAGTTCTAAATTCCTGTGCAAGATCAAGCATGATTAGAAGTGTTTTAGTGTTTCATAAAATCAACAAAAACATTTTGTCAATTTATACCAAACTTTAAGAGTTTTAACTCGTTGAGTTAAACATGAAATTTTGACACAAGATGAAGTAGAAAAAGTGGAAATTACTATTTCAGAAAAAGCATTTTTCGAGTTATGCAACTCTTTGAGTATATGAGTGATATGTATTCACAACTACAAGGGTACTGCTGTAGATTTACGCTTGAGTGTTTATGATCCATATTATGAATGTTGAATGAAGTAAGAATCTTTATAATCATTAACATATTAACTAAATAAATTATATATAGAATATATGTTTTATAGGATTTTTAAGTATATAATACAGCACATTATTATATAAAGAATAGCAAATTAACTCAATTAGATTGTATTCGATTGCAGAATTACGCAAATAGTAATACACATCATAGATAAAAATTGTGACCTGTGTGTCACGTGATTGCAAGGATTTGATGGATAAACGAACGGTGTGACACACATAGCTAGGCCGACTCACCCCTTCGATAGTAATACTCATCATTAGGAATTTCGACTTGAGAGTAGAGTAACTGTAAGATAAGCTCTACGAAAACAATTCAAAGTTAAATTAGAAAACGTTACACTGTCTTAGCGACTTGAAGACCACCAGCCCTACATGAAGGAATGAATACATACATGTGTATGTAAGAATGTACGTACATCGCTTTTTTAGAAGTGCAGTTTTTTGATAAGTATGTGAGCAATCAAATTGGATGTTTGTGTTAATGGGGAAATTTTGGCACTGCGATGAACGCAAACAGCGCCGCCATTACAATCGGTATTTGTACATAGGACTGTAAAGAGAAGCGTCCACAATATCATTTGACGTCCGCGTCAAGAGCTGTGGCTATGGGACACATAATTGATCAATGGTACTCCAACGATCACAACGTTGTTTTTGTGCTTTTGCAAAGTCGTCAGTTGTTGCCAGCAGTGACGTCCGACTACATTATTACCGTATAGACGCGTATGACAGTAATGAGACTTGTTCGGCTCGACTGCAATAACTGAACAAATGCATGGACATAGCAAAAGCACCAAAAAATATATAAATGCAAAAACAACAACAACAGACTTACCAAATAACACAGACCGAACACCGAAAATAAAATAAAGTAAAATAAAAAATGAGAACTCTCCGGCACATCGTAATGCCGCACTGGGAATACATTCTCCGATTCAATGCGACATATTACACGCCGCACGCTGTTCATTTCAGTTGAATTTGTTAATTCGATCAGTAAAGGTTCGGTCAGCAGAAACACAAAAACAATTTCGGATTAATCTGTTAGACATTTAGCCGTCCAATCAAACCAAAAACAAAAGAAAAAAAGAAAATACACCAAAAGAAAAATTACTTTTGCCTTTGTTGAGATCGGCCAGTGACCAGTGCGAACTAGAAATATATTCATTATTTGTGCAAGAAACGGAAACATTCAGAACCCGGAAGCATTGACATTGTGCCGCTTTGGAGCGTTCACATGCTAAAGGAGTAAATCAAATGAGATGAACAGCTCCAGATCAGTGTGGATAAAATACAACAACAAAACGGAATTACAAACGAACTTTTATAATACAAACAAGTAAGTTTATGGAAAACAAAAACAATGTGAAGTCTTCCCGCATCAACACATTCGAGAAAATAAAGCCAGAAACTCGGTCAAATCGGTTGCAAGAGGAAGAAGGATGACAAAACATATTTATGCGAGTGAGAGAAAAATCAATTCTCAAGTTAATTAGCTTTTGCTTTGTCCCTATGAAAAGCTGTGGCAAATGCAAACATCAACAGCGACGGTGGTGAGCTTTTTTTCTTCTGCAGACTTGAAGGACAACCAAACTTCATCTTTGTGAGAGAGAGATCACTGTGTGCCTGTTAAGCTGTGTGTGGCAAAGTCTCTTTTTTTCGCTTTGCCTTGTGTGTTTCTTAGCCCTCAAATCCTTTGTTGTGGACGTCGTTCCTTTGCAAATCGCACTAACTTGCATAGATGATACACAGATATATTATGTGAATATTTATATATATATATATACATATGTATGCATGGCAGAAGATTGCAGAGCAACTTTGTAGTGTTGTGACTGCTGCCGCCGCTACATCTGCTGCTGCTGCTGATCGTGTTTAGTTTGAGTTTTATCGGTTGCACTCGTTGTGTTGTGTTGTCGATTCCCTCCAGTTAGTTAGTCAGTCAGTCACTCTTCCTCATCGTAATAGCCATAAACAGCAGTTCTCTACTTCTCCTCGCATTTTATTTTCTTTAATATTTTTATTACGTACAAACATTGCGTTTCTATATCCATATGCATGTATTTGGCATCTGTGTGTGTTCATTATATTCCTGAGAATCGATGTGTGTGTGATTTTCGACTTATTTGTATGGGTGTGCCTTGTGGAATGTGTGACGGACAAGTACATTCTTGGTTTTCGTTATTATTTTAGATTTCGTAAAGTTGCAAACGAGAACGTACGCATGAAGCGGAAGATCACTATCGAAAGTGACGTCGGTCAAGGCAAAAATTATATATCAAAACCGTCTTACGCAAATAATGCAACTTTTAAGACTGGACAATATCAATTGCAACTTGTATTTAATTAAATTTGAATCTATTTCGGTGGGACAATTGTCCCCCTCGTGCGCGGTTTCCTCTATCCCCGTGATAGGACTACTACACTTGTAATTCTTATTCTTTGTTGCTGTTATGTCGTTTTTGTGAGAGTAAAGTGCCAAACTTACATATGTGAAACCCGAAAATCAACCACTCAGGATATACCTTAAGCTTTAATTTGTTGTACCTGGTCCAACCAATCTACCTAATATGTCATGCTGACACACGAGTGCATCTATCAATATCAGGGAACCAAACGTCTGAACCTAGAAGTGAACGAATTTTCTTACATTTTTGCTGCCCTCTTTTTTGTACAATTCGTCTTCGCGATTGCTGGTAAGTACTAAAAAACTGTTCTGCGATTTTAAATTAATATCGGAAAAGTCGTGTCGCTAGAAGTTATATTCGAATAAAGTGCTGGATACAATAACTAACTTCGTTACCTGCTGTAAAAGAAGCATGTTCTTTCTGCTTTACAAACATACATATGTCTGTTTGTACATAAATACCTATGTATATTTGTTATCGGCCACTTTCGATTTCACTGTTAGCACCAAGCACACACACACTCTCATTCACCACAAAACTTAATCTATGAATAAACTTTGCAACGACCACAATAGGCATGGGACACACACATACACATAGCCTACCGCTACAGAAAAATACGCACGAAAACAACAAAGATCATGGTCACACACGAAGTGCATTACTAGTCATCACTATCGCCTTATTTCGCTAATATATTTATATGCTCCGCTCCGAATGAATCTCTTCTGGCTTTGCCATTTTAGTCATCCAAACAACCATATCCGCCAACTCCGCCAGCAGACATTTTGTGTAGATAGCAACCAGCAGCACTCAAGCATTGCAATGACAGTCGTTGCGTCGTACTTCAGTCACACTGTTCGTCAAGTCAATCGAACTTAGAGTAGCATAGACAGTGGTTTTCTCCAACGACTCACGATAGCCCATCCGTAAGCCCATCCAATTGGCATCCTGTTGCACTGCGTATGGGAATACATATGTACATTTGTATATGTGTGTACATACATATATCGAGTTTTTTTCTGTAACGAAATTGTAACCCAGACCCAGACCGAGAAAATCTAGAGACTATGGAACTAGTAACCCAGGTGACGTAATGCACAACTACTCCACTAACACATTTTTCTACATTCCTCCTCTTAGCATAACAGCACATAGATACATACACACACTACTTCTATTTAAACAAACACACACACAGAAACACTTAAATATATGGGATTATATGTAGTTGTGGAATCTAGCAATGCCAGGGATGCATTGTCTCCGTCTGTCGACAGACCTACGAGGAGACGACAGACCAGACACCCGCTCAGACAATTTTTTGCTGGGAATCATCGACTAACAGTACGAAAGCCAAGAGAGCCAGTCAACCAGCCATCACTATTGTGTACATGTACACACACACACACAGATCCGCAAGCGTTTCGCTTCATGTGTTTGAGTTTAGTTTTTGCTGGTCGTATTTCTTGCGCTTCAATAGAGAAACCTGACTAGAATTGCACTTTTGTATGGTCGCATTTTCAAGGTTTTTGTGAAGATATTTTCTGTTATGTTTTGTTCTTTGGTCGTAACAAGGAAGGGCTACGGCATGTATGCCCCTTGCATATACAGTCAGCTACGGATAGTCATGACTTTTAAAATGCAAATTATAGTAGGGCATATCACATTAAAAAAAAATATAATGCGTATATAAAAAATATACTCATTTCCAATATTCCGATAAAGGGAGGAGTGAATGCTTTTTATGGGAATACATATTTCCAAGACAAGTTCCGTTATATGTATATTTGGATATATATTTCCGAATATTTAGAACTACGTTCATATTTTCAGTAAATGCATACGTCGCAACTATCCGCGGCACACTGTATTTTGTTTTTGAAGTTTTTTTTTTTTTTGGTTGGAATAGCGATTTAACACCGACGATTAATAAGTCCCACATGTTCTACAATGAAGCTATGGCGTTTTCATTCGATAACATATAGGGTTTCATTGATAATGTGATACTTTCCTGGCTGTGTGAGCAAGACGTTAGTGACGTAAGCACCCGAACAAACTCTGGCACATTATTGCTTCCTGCAGCAACAGTAGCTATAAAGTGTCGGTCAGTTTTTGGTGGTATCAAACAGTAACAGTAGCATAATTGCATGGTCAATACAAAGGCTCTTCTTCATCAGTGACTAAATTCTCATGTTAATCATAGAACTTCCGTTAGCCTTGGTCTGCAATTAATGCTAAGGCACAATGCCCATTGAAATGTCATTACATAGAGTTAGAATTGCACTGTGCCAGACTCCACAAACTGCAAAAGTGTATAGTAAACAACAGAGTTTTATTGATGCCATTCAAGGCCATTTTCGTGCACACACACACGCACAAATACTTCACAAGTACAACAAGTAAGGCGTATCAAAATAGGATGTTCACAAATGCATTCATCCAATCAAACTTCCATTGCAAACATTCGTCTGATAGCACACACTAGCACAGGGTATGAGTGTGTGTGAGTGCGTATGTGTAGGGAGCGCAACGTAGAGGGAGCTGGCTATTCTCGGAAACTGAAACCAAGGCCAACTGCTGGTTTTATTGCAAGTTAGGCTGGTCGTCAACAACGGCGAAGATACAGACGACGACCGACGATGATGGGGTTGTCTATGCGGCACAATCAAGTTGGATGCTTACATTCAGCATTTTAAGCAGAGGAGTTAATAGTAAAAACAGCCATTGTCTCTGTGAATGGCTGGAAAATTCCAAATAAACAACGAATTGTTTAACCGTTTAGCTGACTTACTAAGTGATTTTGTGTGTGCGTGTATATGTTCACATGCATATGATAGGAATAACAGGCTATAAAATCTAGATTTCTTGTATGCTTGGCATACTTACAACACTTCTATTCCCACATAGATAGACATACATTTACTTACTCAACATACTCCCGTTCAACATTGGCAAAAGAACACAGGAATCCCAATGGTCATAACCAGTCTACCATCCCATTTACACGTTGCTCGAATGAACGGACGGACATTGGAATAACGCAAAACATTGCATTTTCCTTTACGTGCCGCCATTCCAGCCAGCCACACAGTTCGATGGTCGTTTATTTTTTTTTTCTTTGTTTTGTTCTCTTGTTTTTTGTTGTGATTCCATTTCGTTTTGGAATTGAAGAAGGCGCCTTTGCAGACATTTTGTGTCAGTCAGTCAGTTGGTCACGAGAAATGTCTGCAACAGCTTTCGAGTGCCTAGTGCAATACGAGTGCATACACGCATATGTTTCTGGATATGCAATCCTAGGTAAATGCAACTATTCAGAATAGCGTTGCGCTGTAAACCGGTATCGATATATTTCTACTTTGGAGCGAATTTTGTTAATCTCGTTTTTCACAGGATCATCCAGGTTCACAGGGAAAGTTTCTAAAGTAATTGTACATTAAATAGAGGTTAGTTGGTTCAGGCCGAAAACAACGCCTCTAATAACTTACAGGGATTTACAACAATTTCAATGTTGCCTAAAGCGTATTTAAATAAACGACAGACTTTATAACCTTCCTAGAGTTCAACTGCATAGAATCTGTCAAGTGCAAATTGCAGTTTGCATTGCATTCACAATGCCAACCACCTCACATTGAAGATCATTAACATCAATTAAAGAGACTGGCTAACAACGCACGCAAACACACATACACACTCGTACCCCAAACGATTGGCTATGTCGATGATCGACAATTTGCTGGCGTTCGGCATTATTGCCGCTGTTGTCGACGACGATGTTTGCAATGCATTGCCCCCCTTTCCTGGAGCTGGGGTAGAAAATTGTGCATTGCGTATACGTGTGCATGTGTGTATGTGTTTGAAAATTAAAAATTTGCTTTGTTTTTGTTTGTCTAATAACCTTGTGAAATGTTGTTAAACCCAATAAGTTTCTTAACCTTTTTACTATGTGTGTTTGAGTTGCAAAAAAAAGGAGAGTAAAAACAACTAATGGCAACAAAACAAACAGGCGCTCTCACACAAACCCATGCATACAGATAACCCAGTGCACAGAGTGTGCAACTCACAATAAGCACAATAAGCGTGTGACAATTGGTGGTATGTACGGGTGAGACGCGGTAGGTTCGGTTCTCATATGTACTACATATAATACTCTCCCTTGCACGCACACACAGGCTGAATATTTTAAAAACGACCACTTGGAGTAGTCGCTAAAATAAATCGACTGGATCACAACGAATGTATAGAATAACCAGCATGCTCACATCTTTGGAGAGCATGAAAACTCTCAACAGTTACAGAAAACAACACCAATCCGTCCCCCATATTCGCCACTTCGTCGCTGAACGTGTTAAAAAAATCGCATTGTTCGGTGGTACACCCGCCGATCTGATACTCCATAGACGAATGTTAGACGAACAACTCATTTTATTTGGTGTGTACATACGTACATACATACATATCAAAAAGCCTATTTGGTTTGCAAAATAACTAAGTAGGTAGGAGGGCAATGAACCAAAAACCCGCAAGCGATAAGATTATTTGAATTCTACTCACACTGCTACATGTAGACAAAAATAAACGCAAATATAATTGTATCTTTGTGCATTCGTCACTTACTTTGCCTGCATTTTTCCAAAGCTACGGCATCTACGGAAGGAAGTAATTGCAATGCGCGATAAAAACAAACACCACTTTCAGCAATCTACGTACGTTCGTTCCGATGAGCGACAGTATGAATATTCCTTATTTTTGTTATAATCAAATAATAATAATGAAAAAAGAAATACAACATTTGAACTTACCAAATACAACTGAGAGAGCTTACGCTAATGCGTTATCATTGCGAAAACATTTGGAGTTCATTGACACCGATGACACATGATCGACAAAAAAAAAACTCAGGCAAGATGGTGTCTTCCCAATGAATTTTTGTATCAAAAATTGCAAGTAAATTCATGTAGATATATATGAATGCAGGCAATCAATGAATCCGAATTTACTATATGTATGTATATCATGCTTCACTATAATTTCCTTCCAGGTATACACATATTTCTACATACGTATCATACATATGTGATGAGACACTTAAAGAAATTACATTCACTATTACATCACCCATTGACATTTGATTTTGTAGAACTTTACTTTCTTTCTTTTTTCTCTTCATTTTATTTTTGCATAACTTTCACATACAAATCACTTACAATCCACGGACCCGTAGTGATACTCAGCATTATCGAATACACACATTTTCACTATGCTAACAACTTTGCTAAGAGAACCGATCCCGCTAACGGTTTGAAGAAAACTAAAGCTAGACACACATTTTCTATTGCAGTACGCTAGCTAGTACGCTGCTGTCTTACATCAACCGAAAAAAATAGTTTTTCACCACACACACCAACTATAAGAGAAGTCAACCAGCCAGGCAGCCAGCCAACTCTTGCACTCACAAAACTGTTTCGTCTAGCCTAGAGAGATCTCATAGTGGCTGAGCATACTAGTAGTTTGTTGTTGTGGATGATACCCCCAAACTATTTGTGTGTGCCCAGTCACTGGAAGAGTGTCCAATAGAACAAATAACGCTCAAAGCTTCGTATGTTGAAAGCTTTAAATAGTCCATCACCATTAGCTATTAGTTTACAGCATCGCGCCGAACCAAATAAAGGAGGACTATTCTTGTTTTACCCATAAACATATAACATACATACATATATACATAGTTGTTTATTTTGGTCGTACAAAAATGCTGAGTTCTAATTTTGTACACTATTTTTTTTCTCATTCGTCTAAGTCTGTTTTAGTAAACTGAAACGGGTTTGGGTTGAATTTCATGGAAGACACATCTGAAACTTCTGAAACTAAAAGCAAAAAAAAAACAAACATATTCGATTTGCGCTAATAGCAGGGGGCAAAATCGTACTGGTGGCACACTCGTTCCACTGCATGTTTGCTTGACTGGTTATCATGACGTCTGTGTGTGTATGTTGGTATCCAACTGATGTGGCCGCATAACTGTGGGAATGTTCTCTAATTCTCCATCTAACACAAGCCACCTCTCAAATCTCTCTTAGTCTCTTTGGTTTTGTGTCTTGTTTTTCTTCTTTTTTATTTTTGAGGGTTAGATAAGATTGTGAGAGTCAGATCGTACTTGTTTTGTGTTAGTGTATAATACACACTCAACGGATTTCTAGAGAGGGGGGTCGCTAACGGGAGCGACGGTGCCTATCGCACTATTTAGAAACGAAATTGGGGTAAACGACCGAACGTCCGACGCTCGATGACTAGGTTAAGGTGAAGGTCACTCTCTAGCCGATTTTATGGAGAGCTTTTGAAACACACACGAACTCTCACCGTCTGCTTCTCTGCATTAGACAGGGAGTGTTAGAGAATGTGTGTGAAACAAATTGTGAGTTGTGGCAACTTTTTTTACATATGTATGCCTTTACCACTGCTTTTGTTTGTCCTCCATGGATGTTTCACGAATGTGGTGGTGCTGCTAGTATACAGGATTTCATCATTGGCTGCGATCGTCTAACAATTCCCTGCGTTGTGGTGTCTGGAATCGTCGTTCTTCAGATTTTTTGTGGCCACTTTTGCTCTTTCGTGTGATCGTTTAAACGTCTGCTGGAGGATTGTAGAGTATCTACGATGTTTTGAGTCTCTCTATTGTATTTTTCTAAATTTGGCAGACATTATTATTTGTGTGAGGCCTTGAACTTGAAAACAAAACGATGTTTATACCTATCTTTAGGCTTTTTATTTCGCTGTACATACATACATATGTATTTCATTTTCTATTCACAAATACAACTTCAAGTATGGTCTGTTGTAGCTGTATACAAATTTAGATTCGATTCTTAACCACATGGGAATTTTTGGCGAAAACGTATTCGTCAAAAGAACTAAATAAGACGAATAGTGGGAAAAGTTAGTCGCAATAATGCCATGTTGCTGGCATTTATTCGATTGGTTTACCCCACCCATTCTTATGAGGAAATATCCAATGTTCACAAAGTAAACTTAAAATAATAATTGGGTTTTACCATGAATAATTTTTTTATTTATTTATACAATTACAATTTGTAGGTTGAATGCCAGGAATAGAAATGTTGAAGTTCATAAAATACAATGAATATTATGCGGTTGATAACAGCTTCCTTCACCACATACTTATAATGATGCATTAGTCAGCACTGGAAATGGGTAAAACATACATATTGGCCGACTTCCGTATTGTCAGTTGCTTTGTATTCGTGAATGAAACTAGGGGTTCTAAAATCGATTTCCCCACTACTGCAATTTCATAAAATTACTCTAGTATGGAACACGAATACAAAGCAACTGACAATACGGAAGTCAGCCACTTATATGCAGGGATGCCAACTGTTCCGAGATAAAAATCGCTGCAGCCACATACGCACCATAGGTCTGTAGCGAATTTTACCTTAAAACAGTTGACATTCCTGCTTAAACATTGGTTTTTGAATGCCAAAAATCACCACAAGTAGCGGGAAAACCACCAACTTGGCACGCCTGCTTATATGTTTGTGTACTGAGGTGACACATACAAATGTATGTAAGTCAGATGATAGTGGTCACAAAATGCAACTTCATCTACTCAAGTAATTTCCTATACGTGGGACGATGCACACTTCCGACAAACTACTTTCACTTTGTGCACACACACACACATAAAAATAACCACCACAATGCCATCTATTCAAGTCAACTTAGAGGGGAAATGGAAATTGTGCGATGCTTTTTGACTGCCAGTTAGTTATCTATGAATGGATGTATTGCACTTTGAACCACCTAGACGTAGCAAGTTTACAAACGTGCATGCAAATATGGCAGGTTGGTTGGCTGGTGGTATCCATTTTCGAATTCCTTTAGTTGACTGTTGTACATCGTCATCAGCGTCATGATCGCTCGCCATCGTCAACATTTGAATAGAATGGATTCATGAATGAATGAAAAGTGCATACAAACACCCAGACAAATGGAAAACTAACATCCAGCCAGACATAGAGACTAGTTGCCGTAGTTGCAATGAATGAATGAATTGGTTGCGTCGTTGTAAGTTGAGGAGATGACGATGACGACGACAACAACACAAGCATAGACCACGACAACGATGGCTACATCGTGAACATCTATGTAGTTAGTTTACAGAGTTGATGTTGCTGCCTAATGCCGAACATGTGCACCAGAGCACCACTACTAGAAAATGGTTTCTGAAGTACGATGGATGTAAGCGTGTGGGTGTGAGTGCGTTTATATGGGGCCCGCACCGGCTGTAATAGTCTTCAAGGGGGCCGAACATTTATGGAGTGGAAAGTCAGTGTGTGTAGTTTTCTGCTGGCTTTTGGTCTGTGGCGAATATATGTGTGTTGAATGGATGTGTGCATGGGTGTGTGTGTGTCTAACTACTTTACATTTGCTGTTGACTTTTATTTGTTTCGGCTTGTGTGCCTTTGTAGCTAGTCTAGCAACAAGTGTTTGCATTTTCTATTACGTCTGGTTTGTGTTTCTCCTCTTTCCGTTCGCTGTCGTTATTTGTTTGGCCCCATTGTAGGGGATTCCCTGACCTTGTAACATGCAATTAGGCTGGTGAACTGCATTAGAATTTCTGTACACTAGCCTACCAGTTGTCAGCTTGTTTCTGCCCACTGTGAGTGATAGTGTGTAAAATGAACTTTCTCTACATTTACGATTTGTGTCTGGATTTTTGTCTTACATACTATAAATATGTACAAATGACAAAAAATACAAGCAATACCAAATTCAACATCAATTCATGTAGGTATTCCTCACACAGAATTGCCAAAAGCCGCATCGATCATATGTATGTGTGTGCATGGGTATGTATGAGTATCTTGGGTTTTTAGTATTTATTGTGCACAACTAAAACTTAACCTTGAAAATAGCAAAAACAACCAAAAACAAATATAAAAAATAGAATTTTATGGCATGGCCTGCACCTCTGCTGCTCTCGCTCTCATAATTGCTGAGCAGTGCGGTGAAGCATACGCGCCAAAACAAAAGATAAAAAATTGTATTTTGGCAAATTTTGTGCCAAGGTAATGGGGAACGGGAATGGGAACGGATATGAATGTTTGTGAGAAACTACTTAATCTTCATTGACCTACGACTGCATTACAAATTATTGCTTTTATATTATTCAAATTGAAATTAGCATTATCAAGGGGTGGAGGGGGAGAGAACAGCACTGCAGAACTTACCCCATTTGTCCAATAAAAACATTCATTCCATACGTACGAAATCATAGTCTCATTCTCTCCCGGCACACACACACACATACATACATAAATATACTGGCGTTTGAAAACAAAATTTCGGCAATAAAATACAAACAACAACCGACGACTATTCCATTCCCGAATATTGGTTTGAGAAATGAAAAAAAAATATGCGTGTGAGTGTGGGGTCTGGACAAATCTCTCGATTTCACAGCAAGAACATCCAAGATGCATGCATACTCAGTTCCTTTGATCTAGTATTATTATATACATATCTATAATATACACACATTGTCATACGTACATACATAGTATCTTCTACATCCATATTGGTGAGAGTAAGCAAGCGAAAATGAAATTGCGTTTTGCCGCAACGCGAATCACACCCGCAAACAAGAACTCCTGTTGGATGACGACGGCTTATTTGTATTCTAAATATATTGTTATTGCTGTAGTTGTATGCGGTGGCGACAATGTTGTTGTTGCTGTCTTGTGCTCTTTTTGTGAAATTGGGCGCAGTTCGCGCGGTTCAAGTGAATGCTATGGATAGTTTTCTCAGCAGTTGCTTAATGCGCTTTTTCAACGCTAGTCCAGACAGTTGCGCATATTCCCAGGTCTAAATCGGTCCATCGGTCGGTCGGTCGGACGGTATTTTTGATAAAAAAAAAACAACAAACATATTTAATTCGATTACAATAACACATTGAAGTGCGATATCATTATTTCCACCAACAAAAACACAAAATAGACATCTCAACATTCAGATGGTCAAAAATAACTAAACAAAAATCCTAATAAAATTCCCAGAATTACATTTTATATTTTGTTGTAAGGACAGCATTCTGCCATGGAACGTAATATACTGCAACCCAAGTGTCATCGAAAAATCTGTGACAAATAGTGTAAAAAAATCTGAAATTTTTCCAAACGTTTGTGTGTTCCTACTATGCGTTTATGCAAATACAAACTTAAAAGTGCCAATACAAATAGAAACGCTACAATGCGTTGCCAACACCATCGAGTGTACAACCAGCAAAGCCAACAAAAACATTAAAAGGTGAGATAGTGGACTATAGCGAAAGACCTTGAAAATACAATTTCACTTTCGTGCTAAATTCAGCGGCTGCGACGACGACGACGATTAGATAAACCTTGCACTCACTCACTTGCTCACTATATAAATCAACTAACAAGCAGAAATTTTGCCCCCCTTTACTCTCCATTCAACCGCAAAATACACTCACCACGCCGAGAATAGTTCCCACTGACGTTCTGCATAGTTCGAAAGTGGAAGACCCATTTAAATAGATACACGCATACACTTAGACATGTGTGCGTGTGTGGGTGCATTGCTAAAAACACCTACTTTATTTTTGTTGTCTGTTTGTATTCTTGAATGTTCGTCTAAGAGAATAAAAAAAATAACTATAGTGAATAATAGATGGACTGGATGGAATGGATGTACATACATACATATGCGAGTTGTATTCACTTCTGTACGTTTGTGTGTGTTTTTGCATCGTTCTGCTTTTATTGAAATTTGAATCTTTTAGCTAAACTTTACTGGATTTTACGTCTCTATTTACCACTATTCTCCACATCTCTTTACCACCGGCTAACCAAGTTCGATTATCATCTGCTTAATACTAAGAAGGATCGTATTGAGAATAGCCTTGGCATTGAAGAGTGCTGAGAGAATGTTCCAAATTTAAACTCAACATCGTTCTATTGGCTTTAGTATAGCAAAGATCTGCTGATACTGCCACTGTGCTCCTCTCTAGTCTAAATAGAAACCAGAGCTGCAATGTTTGGTGTAGAGCTGATGATAGACGAGTGAGTGTTCGTCGGAGAAGGGGCGAAATGAAACCGAACAAAAATAAAACCTTGACCATGAAACAAACGGGAATGATTCAATGAGTTTATTAACACTAAGCAGCCATTTGTTTGTTGTTCGGCATGGAATTCAAGTTTAAATTTATACAAATGATTAAGAAGAAAAAAGTTTAGTTTGTTTTCTTTTGAATGTTATGTTTTTTATTCTTCTGCTTGTATTCGGAATAAATGCAATTGATTGTCGGATGTTTGTTTCAGGCTTTTTTTGTATTTCTAAGGGATTCACAGTCGGATTGTCTTGTGATGTTTTCTAAGCAAGATAAAAGATGGAGTGTAACAGACACTAACTGTCATGATAATAATATCTAAATGATAATATCTAACATGTCTAAAGACACGATCTGATCTTTATTTATTTAGTCGATAAAAAAACAATGTTACATACGTATATAGAGACTGACTTCCAAAACGTACCAACAGCTTGCAGTTGTTAGATCTCATCAAAATATTTCAGTTGCGCACTAATGCATTGCTCTTTGAAAATGCATCAGCTAATGCATCGAAAATAAAAAGGATACTGTGACGTTTTGGAATACATAGCTTCGCAGTAGTTAAGTATTACTGCGTTATATAACACTATGCAACACTGAAAATGCAAACAACTTCTAGTATGCATTTTTTCGAAAGTACGTATTTAGACTACAAAAACCCTAGCAGGGTTTTGTCCTGTCAGATCCAGTTCGTATTTTATGGACTCATTTAAACCGCGCTAAATCTACAGTTTTTTGCATTTATCAGGCCTTTATCTCAGAAACGAATAGGAATTTGGCCTTGCTGTCTTTAGCAATATTGTAGCCCTAAACTAGTAGAACTTATATTTTGAAAAAACCACATAAGAAAAACTCCATCTAGGGCATCAAAATCTATAAAATATGGAAAATTTTACATAATTGCTGAAATTCTGGTCAGTATCGGCTAAACTATTGGGAATTGAACCAAGTAACCCTTCGCAAAAATCGTCCAAAAAAAGTTCTCAACAATTCTGTAGAACATTCTGAAACTCTAAATGCCTACTTCATGTTGTTTCAGCGGTATTTTGCATCATATCTTTTACAACACGTATTTCAAACACAGTTCACACCAACAGTTTATTCTCGCATTTCGGTTTTCCGCACATTTTTGACATTTTTACTAAAAGGTCTTTGAAAAATGTTCTGAAAACAACGGGATAGAGGCATTTTACAACAATGACATGTTCCGTAGAGTTGTATATTACATTCCAGGGAATATTTGTCCCAAAGAAAATATTCAGAAAAAATTAACGGTTTTGGAGATACGGTGCGAAATGTATAAAAATTGTGTCATTTTTGCATATATTTTTAAGTTTGAGGCAATAAATGTAGTTTTTCGAGTTCATTATTTCTCCAAATATTTTATTCTTGTCCTTATCTACAAATTTGCTTCAGATGTCAGAAGAAGATTCGAATTGGTTTCAGAGATATAGCCCTGAATTTCTTTCAAAACTCAATATTTATCCATGTTTATATGGGGCCATAAAATCCGAGCTGGATCTGACACAACAAAACCCAACTAGTGTTTCTTGCCGTTTGGGTCTGTACTTTCAAAAAATCTTCAGTTCGAATTGTTTGCACAAGATCACCTTAACAATGTTGCACAGTGTAATACAATACTTCAGACAATTGCAAAGTAACTGAGATTTCAGAAGTCAACCATAACTGTAGTAGATGATTGATGCTACGACGACTAAGAAGAAAAAAACAAAACTTTTGCAAATATGCATGTGGTAATGAACAAAAGATCAATTACCTACTTCCATGCAAATAATTGATGTACGCATATTACATTCATATTTTTGTTCAACATTTGTAACTGGATATTTGCGACAGGCTTTAAGACTTTTAGAAATTCACCACAATTCAACAAAAAGACCTTTGAATAAAACACGAACTTATTTCAACTTACATACATATGTATATCGTCATCAGAAATGCCCGAAGTCGTAACCCTCATAGAAATCAAAATTCGTTTTTTATGGATTCTGATACATAAAGCTAAAATACATGCTCTCACAAAATGTCAAGCTTCTACGTTGAAGAAATGGCATTACGGAAAATAGGATAACATTGCAGATGTTGTTGTAATGAAACCAAGCGTTTTCGTGGTTTTAGTTTCATTACTTACTCGCATTCGTACATGATTGATAATACCCCAAGTACTCGCCATCATAAGATTGATATTCTATAAAACAATTTTTCATATTATAAAGTTTTTTTGCTACTCCTGTGAACTGTAGTGCGATTCTCTAACTCATTTTTTGAGTTACCGACAATTGTCGGTAAAATTAAAATACTTATAATTTCGGTAATTACCGATGTTTTTCGGTAAGTTAGCGACGAATAAAAAATGTGTCGTAAAGTACTACCGATAACAAGAGAGTTGTCAACTTTTATTTGAACTTTTCATTCATAATTATGCGTTTTAATTTTTCCGATTTTTGTCGATAACTCAAAAAATGAGTTAGAGAATCGCACTACTGATCGTGTTGTGGGTTACGGCTTTGGACATTTCAGGTGTATGCACTGGAAATTGTTTAATATTATTTATTTCTAGTGTTAATTATATAAAATCATATTATATTTGTACGTTCTCAATCTAAAAGATTCCCTGTCTCTTTTCTCATTCCAGTTATACATTTAAATTATCAACCAAAACCATTGGACATCCCAGAAAAAGCATTTTCAACTTCGTATGAAAGAAAAATTACAATAACAGAAAACAACAAACATTAATTAGAGGCAAGATCGTGCCGGCAGATCAGTTCACACCATATTAGAGTAAATCTCCATAAATTTTAACGCCATCGTCAACAATAACAGTGCAGCGCAATGGATGAAACGCAACATTTTTGTCTTCGATGGAACAACTACCAAAGTAGCATAACGTCGGCCTTTGAAAATCTCAGAGATGACGAAGACTTTGTCGACGTCACATTGGCCTGTGAAGGTCGCAGTATCAAAGCTCACCGCGTGGTCCTGTCGGCATGCAGCCCCTATTTCAGAGATCTGTTAAAGGTAAGTCCAATATTTACCACAAACATTTACACATTTCGAAATCGATTTCGCATTTCAACGTAACATTTTAAAGTTCGGTTGTCCCCTGCGGACGGAAATCAGCGGAAACCTCATATTAACCGCATTCGCGTGTCAAAGTTGTTAGTAAAAGAATGCAGATGTATAAAACTGCTGACAGAATGCACTGCCCTAATGTCATCTATAGCACGCTATCTGAAGGAAGGCACAGGAACACTATTCTAATGCCACGTTACGAAAATTACGGTCGTCATTGCAAAAAAAAAAACAAACAAACAACAACAAAACAGTAACAAAACAATAACTTCAGAATATTTTAACTTCTACTACGTTTGCGATTATGTCTTAAGTTATAACGTCAAGAAGTTGTGTCCTAGTCGTTAGTACATAGCATAAAAATAAAGCTAGAAAAAACGCTATTGTAGAAAATACTAAGCTAATTTGGCATTATACACAAAGGCATACTACACACACACCGCGTCACCAACATTAACGTTCCTTTTTGCCAAATATTAGCAATGCATTTGCCAGACACTATGTCGTCCCGCCACACCTTGCCATGCCTGCACGCGGTTTCAACTTTCGTCGGCACGTGATATTTGCTCATTTTGTTTTGTTTTGTTTGAAATATTATTTCAATTTTATTAATTAGGCTGATATTAAAGTTTTTAGCTGTTTTAGCAATAATTCAACAGTCGGGGAAGCAAGTAAAACTACGTACATTTGTATATCCATTGTACAATATCTAATATTTAAAAACAGGGATGTGCTTGTGGATCGACACCGTAATACATATATATGTATGTACGATGTAAGGTGAACTTCTTAAAGGTGTCACAGACACAAAGATTTCGGACTACCTTCTTTCTAACTAATTTCTGGTAGGTCCAGTAGCCACACATATGAAATATGTACACATGGTTTCGACAACCCTACACGAAATGAGCTCGATAACGTTTCTTTAACGGCTCATTTTGATGTAAGTACGTGTATCTTGCTAGTCAGGCAATGTTTAAGAAATATTTAACGATAAACTTTCTAAAATAGTTGTTCATTTTTGTTATACTTTACTGTTTAAGACCCAGTGCACCGCCCAATTTAACAAAAAACAACAATGTCTTTTCGGTGATAGAACCTACGATTATGACAACCAAATGAGACAATTATATCCAAAAGCCAAATAGCAATATAAGCGCCAACTGAAAACTGTTAACCTTTAGGGGTAACAAAAGCCAGGATACGTTGTTCTTTTGTGACTCACAATCTGCCTGTCATGGCACCAATGCACCGCCACCACCACCTCTCACACGAATCATACTCATTCGCCTGTTCATCATTTGCTATTTGGCACTAAAATGCGTTGTCAACTTCTGCACAAAGTGTGTACTAATAATAAGAAGAAAAAGCAATGAACAATCACAAAAAAAAGAAAAATAAGAAACTTGGTCGGTTGGTTGCATTGTTCAAATGTCGAAATGGGCCTACTTATGCAAAATTTATTTAGCAAACAGCAAATAATAACAAAAAATAAACGTTGCTAACAAAAAATGCTTAAAAAACATTATATTCGACTCGTACTTAGTAATGTCACGACATTTTGCATACTTTCTTTGAAGTGCATAAATATCGCCAGTACCAGTAGCAGCCCTAACAGCAACACCAAAGAAAAGCAAAGAATACAGCATTTAATTTGCTAAATAGCAAAAATAATACAATGCAAAACAGCACCGAACAGAACTGGCAAAAAAAAATGACAACGAATAATGCAAGCAGTCAACAACAGCAACAACTACAACCGCAGCGGCGGCCAATGGACAACGAAACACAGTGGTTAAAACTGGCAGATATCTTAAAAATACATCAGATAATAGTCCAGTGATTCAGCCATTGACACATAAGAATGTGTAAAACCTGACGACGCCAAGGTCCAAGTTATACCAGAGCTTAGAATGTGACTGTGGTGCAATAGAATTCTATGTCAAAGAAATTCTTCTGATGGCAGAATTTCGATTTTTTCATAAGAAATATCTAATGTCTCAAAATTAATCAATTAAATAATGTTGGATTCATCGTAGCGTAATTGGTATAAATATAGAACGCAACACGTCATTATTATAAAATGGCCTTTTCGCATATTTTCTACAGAAATGTTGATATGTAATAACTTTAGCTGAGGCCATATTACTCACACCCACCCAAACAAAGCGATACCAAATTATTGGATAGGTATATCCTATAAAAATATATGACCCATAGGAACTGTTTGTATTTTAAATATCAAAAATGCATCAAAAATCCTCAATGCATTTTGAAAATTTGTAACGTGCGAAGCCACAGTGCTGGAGACAGTGCACAATCAAACACCGACCGAACAGTAGTCGACTTGAGTTTAACAAATGCAACTAAACTGACAACAAATGCTGCAATAAAAACTCACAGAGATACAACAATAAAAAACATGGCAAAGCAAAAAAAATTAATTTAACATTATCAAAATATAATCAACAACAAAAAAGGGGCCGAAAAACAAAAAAAAAAACTATAACAAAACAGCAAACAGCTTTGTACGAAGCGAAGAAAAAATTATAATAAGAAGCAATACAAATCGAAAGATGGACTGAGGAGGGCTTTAGGGAGAGAACTTAGCAGAGGTGGAGCAACACAAATTAAAATGGCACAAAACTTTTTTGACACAGTATCACACACACACACACTGAGACACTCTGAGTATGTGTCTCTATTTTAAGCCCATTCCATTGTATGAAATTGTGTACATTCAATTGCAGGATGCAAATTGACATAGCGCCAAGACTGGTGGATGGCAGCGGCACTAAGCACCTTTAGACCAAGATTGTTACTACTGTTTGCCCCCATTCGTTCACGTTTTTGCATCAATAATTAATTAACTGCAGAGAAGCTCTACAATTTTAATGAGCTTTTTGGCTGCAATCGGGACACTGGCTTTGGAGCCAAGTGGTCAAGTGTTTACCTGGCCACTTGTAATGCTAATTGTCTGTCTAGTGCTTGTGTAGTTGCATTTGAAGTAGCTCACAGAATTATCTTGGGACAAACAAAACAACCAGGAGTACGCCTGTATAAAATGCCAATATTAAGCAACTTATGTATATATGTATTTCTCGTTTGTTCGTTCCATACGCCTGAGATGGTAATGGATCCCTTATTAAGCCCTTCAGACAAACGTCATGTGCAAGCATGCTGTCCCACTTTTAATGCACATAGCTGAACAGCTTGAAGCCAATTTCGGTCGGGGCGTCATTGGAAGTTGCAGCTTCTCTAAAAATACTTCCAAGACAAATGCTATCTCCAACAGTTGTAAAGAGTACAGTTTGCTTCCATGTATGTGAGCCCCCTATACTCATGCACATACATAGACATGTATGTATGGAAACGTGTAGTTTTATGTATTTAGAGAAGTTGGCTGTTTTTACTGTCTTTGCCAGACCCAAACAAGACTTTTGTCGATCAGTTGACCTCATTTCGTATAAAGAGAAGACGAAAACGCCAGCAAAATAGCAAAACCGATATTGTAACGCTGCCGACATCGTTCGGTTATAAAGCACATACATACCTATAAAACAATAACAAAAGCAACACTACAACGACACATTGTAACGATCATCATGTACTAGAAGGGTGTATGTGTGTTAGTGTTAGCATTGTGTGTATAAGACATACGATGATGATGATGATAAAGTTGGCAAAGAGTCGAACGAAAATATCTTGCCTGACGCATGACCTAATTCTTTGTGATGAACAACCATCGCATCGCTAGTGGTGGCATGTATGGCAAAAATGCCGGCACAGTGCCTCTGCGAAGCAAATATTGTGAACTTAGGGAGAATAAGAAGAACTCTTAACATTTTATATAAATCTTTATATGATGGATACATACACATGTTTACCAAATATCAGAATCCTTATTAATTGAAAATATGCACCAAGTTTTTACTAATTTGTAACATAACAATATTATTGGACTGACGATATCTTTTCTCTCTTTCAGAGTACACCTTGTAAACATCCAGTGATACTTTTACAGGATGTAAATTTTAACGACTTACATTCACTCGTCGAATTCATTTACCACGGCGAAGTCAATGTGCATCAGAAGTCACTGCAGTCGTTTCTGAAGACAGCGGAAGTGTTACGAGTTTCGGGGTTAACACAGCAGCAGGCCGAAGAAACCCATAGTGTAAGTATTTTGTGACCAGCACAGGGTTCGACTGACCTATTCATCATTTTGTTGTTTTTGTTATTTTATAGCAATTAGCTCAAATACAAAATTTGGCCAATTCAGGTGTACGCACACCCTTGAACCCACTGCACACATCCATGTCCGAGGACTCACCGTTGTATCAGCGTAATGCGGTGTCGCCGCCACCTCCATTACCGCCCACACAAATGCCCTTCTTTAAGCGTATTGGTATGTTGAGACGCGAGCACAATACTTCAACATCATCGGCCGAAGATCCCACCAACACATTGAAGCGAATGCGCGGCCCCGATAATGGCTTACCGCCCAGCAACACTAATAGTCCCGATATTGTCCACCCACGCAGCACATCTCCCCAGTTGACGCCCACAGATTTCTCCACTATGAAACACAACAACAATAATTCACCCCCACCCAAAGATGAAAAGCGTAAGTATCTTGTAGATGACACCGGGTGGCGTCCAACTAAATTAATCTTTCTCTCTTTACCAAAGGTAACGGCTCCTCGACAAATACCCCAGGCAATGGCGGCAGTGGTTCCAACTCCAGTGCAAATGGTAATGGCATAACAACCGGCGAAAAAGGTGAAAGTCTTGCTCCCTCGCCCCTAACCCGTAGAGCCGAAGATGTCAAATCGGAACCCATGGAATTGGTGTGCAGCAATAACAACGACGAACACAGCAATGATTCAAATGGCGAAAATGAACAACTTCGGGTCGGAAGTGTTGATTGCGGCAAAGGTTCATTAAGGTAAGCTACAAATGCACTTTTTCCACAAACTTGTATACTCAAGTAACATTTCAACAGCTCGGGAAACGATGAGGAAATCGAAAATACTATGCCGCCACATCAGCCCTCGGCTCCATTTCTAATCTCACCAGCCGAGTCCAAGTTATTTCCGTCAGCGTCTTTTACATTTCCCATGGGTAACCTAGACCCTGCCGCATTTGCCAGTAAGTATTGGCACACATTCGTGTGATAAACTGCTTACCTTATATCCTCGCCCTTTTCAGGTCTGAACTCGCAGATGCCCTCAGCCGCGGATATAGCTGCTTCCCCCCAAGGTGAGTCCCCTACCTTTTTCTTCTTGCTTCCAACTCATTGACATTATTACATCAATGCGTACAAAAAGAATTCTCTTATTTAAAGTAACTTTTTTGGTTAATTAATTTTAATATTTTCGATTTTGATATTCTTTATTTAACTTTTGGTTTATTTTTTATATTTTTTTTCGATAACTTGTAACGAAATTGAAATCGAGAATCCAAACATTTCATTTACTTCTCTACGCATCCATTCAGTAAAACATAAGTATCAAACTCAAATGCAGCGACACAAAGACGGAACGTGCAACAGAAAACGCCCATCCATAAACACACACTCTGCACCCACTGTTCCCTGTTTGTTCGCTAGTCGGTGATTACGCTCGCATATTCTAACTACCGATAACTGTTAATTGATCTGACCAGCCACTTACTCGCATGGGTGGCTGCTGAAGATAAATTTCTTTCTTGTTTGATTGTTTCAAATGTGGTAACGATTTCAGTTATTTCCGTCACATGATGCCTTACAGCGACATGGACCCTATGAAAATTGAAGTGATGCGCGTCCGCTTTTCTCTGGGGAAAATGGGAGGAAGGTCTGTCTGGTCAAGCTTTCGAAGCCCCAACGAAATCCTTCAGTTTTCATTGAGTTTTTTGTCGAAATATTTGTTTTTACTTTGAATTTAATTTTAGTATGTAAATTGTGTTACTTGATTTTTGCCAACGAAGAAAGTAGAGGCGTTGCTATTAAAGATTACATCCAAAGAAACGTTGAAACAGTTGAAATGGATCAGACACTCAAAAATGTAAACATTAACTACATGGTTCAGGTGCACAGAACTATTGCCCACAACTGATTATGCAACTTGTCTTTCCTTTAAGATGGGCAGTAGAAATCCAAGAAGACAAATGAAAATATATATTTTTTAATATTCCTAACGAATTGTCTATTTGTGTACTAATGCGCTCACCCTTTGATTTTTGCCTCGATATTATCCATTAAAAATGTTTAATTTGTTTACGCCTTTCATTCTTCATTTTGGTCTCCTTCTTTGGGAGTTTTTTTTTTTTTTGTTCTTTTTTATTTTTATATTTACATAAGTCGCACACTTTTTGCATACATACATCCCAGCATACATATTGAGTAATTTTAATCCCATTTGAATTTGCGTCTGGTTAATTTGATGCAATCGGAAAGGTTATAAATTGAAGTGCCCACTCCCACCTCATATCTAACGATTGGCATTATTTATTTAGTCATCTGCATATTCTCATAGTACACATTGATATACATACGTATGTACGTGCGGTGTTGATCGTTTATAACGTCAGATCGATAGTAGACATTCGTCTACAACAAATAATTCTGCGATGAATGCCGGCCTCTTCGCCAACGTTATAAACGTAATTCTACTGCATTTTAATTTAGACATTTATATTCTGTTTGATTAGTTTAGATTTGTTCGTTTTAGTTTAGAGTACACTTATCGACAGTTTTGTGTGACATTTTACGTTGTATTCCCTCAAAACATTTGCTTTTTTTGATGTCCAATTGAAAACAAATTTGGATTTTTTTTCTATTTTTCTAATATTTGACGTCATTTTCTTTAAACATGAATGTGTGTAATGTAAATCGCCCCTAACCTATTTTTAGATTGAGCTCTAATTTGTTTTATTTTTTCTTTTGGTGTCAATCAATCGTTGTCACATTGTTGTTTTATCCTTTTTTGTTTCCGGTTTAGTTCATTTAATTGAGTGTTGTTTATTTTTGGTTTTACAAAATACATATTTTAATGGTTCGTTTACTGCACACCCGAGGGACACTTACTCCTTAGCGAAGTGCAAGAAGAGGTTTTGAAGATAATAAGGTTCTATTATCCAAATAATGTAACAAATAAATTATTTGGTTGCTTCGAATTCTCATCTACAGGGTGCAAAAATTGCTAGAATATTTCGAACATCATTGTGTGCAGAAACAGTGCCTACTGCTGCATCCAACCATTTACACACACATACACGCACAAACATAACATCTAACATTTTCTGTTGCCTTCAATTTCCCAATTCATGATGACATTCCATTTTTCTCATTTTTACTAAAATCACATTAATTAAACCTCTCCTAATATTCCACACATCAAAACTCCTAATATTATATTTAAAATTACACACACACATACGCATATATTTATGTATATGTATTGTATGCATGAGTATTCCAGCAAAAGACTTCAATTCAATTAGAATTGTACCGACATACATGGAATCTCGAGGTATTGTTAATTCATTGACCAGTCTGCCAAACAGCTCTCCGGCCTTAGTGATAAGTTTTGCAAACCCCTCACTAACACATACATACACTATACAAACAAATTAGTCTTTAATTGGTATATATTTATAAGGAACAACCAACACCCCTCCCATTCCCACAAAAAAAGAAAAAACAAAACTGCATGTACATACATACATTCGATTTAAGTCTAAGGAAGAAAACAAAACTGCAATACACACACCAAAACAAATATACAACATACGTATGTAGTTATACATATTGGTGAAATGGACAAGGCTTTAGCAGCCATCAAACTAATACTTATTCCTAAGTTCAAAAATACAACAAGAAAAACAAAATAAAAAGACGAAATTGGAAAATATTGGCATTGACATTGGAACCATCGGCGGCAGCAGTAGCAGCACGTTAAGGAAGGAGTGATACAATTCGGATAATTTGCTTTTGTGTTCTACGATCATTTCTAACCGAAATTTTGTATTCTTTGTCGATTTTTGTTTTAATCAGAACCTGCAGCGACACCATGTAAAACAAGACCTTATTTATCCTAAGTTACGATTGTGATAGTTTAGTCAAAAATATTCATTTAGCGAATAAGACGACACAATTAACAGATGAATGAATCTGAACATCAAATTCAAATTTGTGTGAAAATCGAATAACAAAAGTACGAGACACCACACACATACGGTAACACAATATAACCAGCCTCCTAATGGCACTATGATGAACAATTGATACTGGACAGACTGTCAATATGCCAGCCAAATTATATTTTTCATAAGTATTTGTATTTAGCCAGCAACCCTAATACTCCTGTCTAACAATGTCCCTCTATCTAATAGACAACACAAACTATAAGGTGAAGTGAAATGCACACAAACACACATACACACACAAATATGAACACAAAATTAGATGAAATTGATGCCATTAATACGATTTGACAAACTTTACGAAGAATTGGTACATTATTTCAATTCAAAGGGCTCCGAACCGGTAAACACGATGAATTAAATGGAAGCACCCAATCCCCTACTAATGTCCTTTCTCCAACATCCCAAATACACACACACACACACACATATATGGAACACAGAAATCGTCCAAAAAGAAACACAATAAATGATGCAACATGGTGATGGTCTACAAATTGTAAATTCTCCCCAAAAGAACACTTACACAAACACCCAAACACTCTTAAAATTGTTACGTGGCCAAAAACGCAACAAAAAGAAAAATCATTTAACATTACCCGGAATACAAAAATACACGCACACACACACACGTACAGAAGAACCCACCCATCCACACAGCCCACCTAACCTACCACCTCTCCTACAATTAATCAATTAGCGAGAGAGAACGAATGAAATTGGTGGAAATTCAAAAATGGTTTGCAAAAACACAACAAAAATAGGTGATACTGCCTGCCATTCCTCCCAATGCTCTTCCCGCACAGATAAAAAAACGTACATGCGGAAGAGCTTTGTTAAGACACTCCTAACAAACAGATCGTTTTGATTTGTATACAGGTCAGGTTTATGAAGGAATCCACTGGCTTTAGTTGTCCTCCTCCTCCCAAACCCCTCAACCCCAGCATGTATGATAACCGATGCAAAACATTGAAGAGAAATGGGAAAGTTTCGAATTCGAAACCCAACTAATCTTAGAGAAAAAGTACTGATGGAAATGAACAATCAAAAAAGAAATAAATTTTACCCCAAAAAAGAAACCAAAAACTAAAAGTAAACCCAAAGTTAAATTGAGAATAAGCTAAATTCTAATCGAAAAAAAAAACATGAATACAAACTAAACATTGAAATGTAATGCTAATTAATTATTCAATACCACCACCCACCACCCTGTGTTGTTTTTTTGACTGCATTCTAATTCATAATCCAATACCAATTCACAATGGGCTAATACGACGTTTTTCTTTCCCTTGTCGTCAGGTCAACTGACGACAAATGCTTTTCAATCAACAACAACAACAACTGCAATCAACAACAATCACCACCACGACCACCACAACAATACCAACGTTCACAATTGCCACAACCAACACTACGACAACAACAACTACAATAACACTGGCGAACATTTTAAAATCGGTATTCGGCGTGACTTGTCGCCACTATTGACCACGCCCAACACTAACAATGATTTAGGTTCGGTTATGCGTGGTATTAACATGTCACCCTTTCCCGGCAACTGCAATGTCAACAATGGGCCCTCAGGCGCCAACCAACAGATCTTGCCCACGACCGGAGCAGCCAACTCTGCGAATGGTAATGCCAGTGGCAATATGTTTGCGGCCGCAGCAGCAGCCATGGCCAATATGGCCGCTTCGTCGTCGTCCAGCAATTCGAATGCCTTAAATTCCCCAGCTAACAACAGCCTCAATACATCCAGCGGTGGTGACGACTTTCGTTGTGATCCCTGCAACAAAAATCTCTCCTCACTTACACGGCTTAAGCGCCACATTCAAAATGTCCACATGCGACCGACCAAGGAGCCCGTCTGTAATATCTGCAAGCGGGTCTACAGTTCCCTAAATAGCCTGCGCAATCACAAGAGTATCTATCATCGGAACCTCAAGCAGCCGAAGCAGGAACCATCGCCCGACGTTTCGACGCACCACCAGAACAATATGGGTCTAACGGTCAACAGCAATCCCTACTACTCACCCATAAATCACCGATCGACCTCATAGGGTTTTATGTATTTCGATTACTTAGCAAATGTTCATTTTTAACCCATAAGTTCACGATGACCTTGATGATGTTACAATTAGATAACTTAGCATTTAAGTCCCAATCACACATTTCTAGAGCCTAGACATAAGCCACCAAAACGAGAGTTTTAATAAGAGTGCACCAACCCCATTGCCATGCACAACAATTCATTCGCGGTTTCCATCAGATCCCATCTACATCCTCACATCCGCATCCGTGCATCTCGTCATCTGTCAGTGCCTTGGACTTTTGTCGTGGCAAAAGAACGATGCGTTGTCCTCGACAACCTCAGCTAGTATTAAGAATCTTCCCTTCGCACTTGATGCATGCCTCGTTTAAATATATTTTTTGTTAGATTTTTTTTGTTTTCAATGAGAGTACAGTTCGTTTATATATAAACTGAATATAAAATATGTATCAAAATTTAAGCAATATAGTTAATAAGGAAGTTAATCATTTTATCAGGTTCTTAACAAACACATACAACCGCATTCATTAGTAGTCTAAAGATTTGTTAATGTGAAATCGTGGCTTTAACAATAGATTTAGGTACGTTTATTTACATACATATATACATAAACACATATTTGGTAGTTATATATACTAGATATGCTAGGTATAAGTAACAATCGGAAGACAGATTAGACTTTTTGGTTGATGTTTTATCTTTGAATGAAACAGCCGATCGACCGACCGACCGATGAACCGGCAAGATAGACAATCAACCATGCAACGGTGAACACTTGTAGTTGATAGTCCACGTTGTGGGACATTTGCCCAACAACGCTAGGTAATCCTCAGTCTTCTGTGTAAATATCAATCAACCAACCAGCAAACCAAGCAACCAACCCAATCAATTCTTAATTTAAGTTTGAAAAATGACATTTTCGAGATACTTTTTGTTTTATTGTGTTCGTTTTATTATTACTTCTTATAATTATTAGTATTTTTTGTTTGCTTTTAGGTTAAGTTCATCAATTACTTTACATATCGTTTGTTTTATCTAGCATAGAATTTAGAACTTTTTGTTATCATTGCATTTACACAATAAGTCCAAAACAGCGTTCAAATCATCCCGTGCATCCATTCATCCACCGACGCATCCACTCATCGATCGATCCGTCTATCCATCATCCATAGAACATCTAAACCCAGCGTCATTCGTGTATTCAAATAATTGGTTTTCAACACTGATAAATATTAAAATAATCCCCAAATCAAACCGATCCTTCCCAAAAAAAAAAAAAAATAAAATAAAACCTGGCACGAACCCACTACCATAACCTCCCAACTGGAACCTACGCAAAAATGTACGTATGTATGTATGAAATCACATCAAAAACAATTACCCCCACACCAATCCAACCAAACCCCCTCCCATCCATCATACTCC
Organism: Musca autumnalis; assembly: GCF_047663935.1. NCBI lineage: Eukaryota > Metazoa > Arthropoda > Insecta > Diptera > Muscidae > Musca > Musca autumnalis. The sequence goes on from NW_027411866.1 coordinate 263,177,776, forward strand.
TATGTAAAGTGATGCTATTGACAAAAATTAAACAAACAAACAAAAAAACGTGTTTATGTTAATGCCGCCACACCGTCTAACTCCCCAGTAGGTGGTGTGCACTACCATATGAAAATGAAAAGAAAAGAAAAAGAGAGACACTAGTGACATTTTATAAATATAAAAAATAAACAACAACAACAATAACAAAATTCAATGAAGAGTACAACATAAATTGCATTCACACTCCTACTAAACAAAAAACAACAACAAATCAATCAGGCCAAAAAATGTTTCAAAATTTTACAAAAAAAAACTGTACAAATATTCTTGTTCCTTTATCCACATGAAATCCATCTTTCAAAGGATAAGGACACGGCATGCATCATTGCCCGCCTCCTTTTTCCCCGAAAACATTAAAAGCAATCTACTAATACATCGATTCGAGGATCAGGGTCAGTGGTCTCTGCCCATGCACTGAAAGTGACCACTGTCTTCCGATCGAAGCATTTGTAAGTGTTGTTTAGTTTTCGTTTTCCTTTTTCGTTTCTTGTATCGATGTGTTGTTCATAATCACAAAAGTTCAAAACTCGCCCGTATTGAAAATGAAAGCCACATACTGCAACAAAAGTCACATCCCAATCCCCGTTCAAACCTGTCACATGACAAGACAACTCAATCAGAGATGAAGAACAAGAAAACTCAATGATTTTCAGTTTTATTTTCATTTGTTTTGATCACTTCAAGCCCATGGACGCCCTTTGCCCTGAAGGGTGCAGAATGCAAAATTCTGACATGGAATTTTTGTTACAACAACACCCAAAAGAAAACATTTATTGAGCCTGGACGATTTTTGTAGGAACTTAAAGTTAGGCTAGGTAACAACAATCAACACAAGCACTACACAATGAGCTATCTAGCGGAAGCAGAACAGTAAACATTGCCAAAAACATAACAAACAAGATTAGATCAAAACAGAACAGAAACAGATACAGAACAAACTTATGCCATGTTGAATGAACAGAAAGTCACTATTGTCTCTTTTCTCTTCTCTTCCTATATTTCTATATAGGTGGAAGCACTAACCTACTCGGTGGCGTTATAGTACCCGGGGTCAATGCAAACACAAGTAGCAACCACCATCATTCCTCTCATGCACTTCACCACGAACATCATTTGCACCAAGCGAACGAACGCAGTGCTGCCGACGAAGCAAGTGAAGCCAGTGAACGCCATCAACGCGAACAAAAATCGGAGACCAGTCAGCAATCTAGTTCCTTTCCAACCACCCCCTCTCCCCATCACCACCATATGCACCACCACCAACAACAGCTCCAACAATCAAGTCAATCTGCACAAAGCCCCCCTCCCCACTCACACGCCCATTCGCCATTTACTTTGCAACAACATCCACTCTCTATGCTACCCAGCCATCATTTACACTCCCATCATGATCTGTCCACATCCGCCCACCACCACCACCACCATCACTTGAATCGAGCCCCGTCTCCGTTCGATCACCACCATCTGCTGCAGCACAGGCGTTCCTCCCTGTCACCCTCACCCACCGGCCGGTCATCGAATTCGTCGTCGGCAGCAGGTATTCTGGCCTCCTCGAGAGCATCAGAGTTGGCAGGCGGAAGCCGTCTCCTATTGCCCTTGCCTCTTAATGCATGTCACCGTTGCGATGTCTGTGGGAAATTGTTAAGCACCAAACTGACCCTGAAGCGTCACAAGGAGCAACAGCACTTGCAGCCCCTCAACAATGCCGTTTGTAATCTGTGCCATAAGGTATTCCGGACCCTCAACAGTTTAAACAATCACAAGAGTATCTATCATCGACGTCAAAAACACCATTCGTACTTCCACCATGCGTCTGTGGGTGGCCCAGTGGGAGGTCCCTCGGGTGCTGGCAGTAGATTGCACCAATCGTTAAGCTCCCTGAGCGCTGCCGCAGCGGCCAACAATTCAGCTAACAATAGGGGCAATGATAATGCTGTAGCAGCGGCAGCCGCTGCAGCAGCTGCTGCCGCCGAATTACTGCTGTCACCGATAGTCGGAGCCGCTGCTGTGGCCGGCAACAATTCGGGTCAGACAATGCAACTGTCTTCACATCAACAGCAAACATCACCCAATATTGTGAAGCCCTGTATGGATTACTTATAAGATCAGCATAATTTTCTTCAGCACCTCTTTAGTTTTGCCATGAACCCCGCAGGACCTACGCCAACATCGGCCATAGCCCACCATACGTTGTCGGGGTCTAGCCACGCCGATGATATGACAGCATCATCACAAACAGCACTACATCATGCTCAACTACCGCCATCAACGACACCAGCAACATCGTCCCATGCACCACAAGCTGCCCAGCCACCTCCACCGATAGTAGATCTGACGCAAATGGAAAGCTATGCCATGACTCCCTGTGACGATCCATACAACAATATGCATCTGCTGAATCCATAAAGTGTCTGACATTTCGCACTTCAAAATAAACGAACCACCTCCACCCACCACCTACACGCCCATATCCTCATCACCCCATCCCCAAAACCCCCTTTGGATCTCAAAAGCACTTACAAAGATTTATTTTATTAATATTTAGGCGAATTCAAAACTGTGATTTTTACAATATAACATTTTTAAAATTTCATTTTTAACACAAGAAAGATAGTGGGAGAGCCGAGCGAGAACCGAAACCTCAGCTCATCTCCCTCACTCGTATTTGTAAGTTCACCGCGTAAGAAATTGAATGCATTTTTGCTAAGAAAAAAAAATGCTCTTAATTAAGGACCCTCACCCCACCCTAGTGTATCCCATCCATTCCCAAACCCATTTAAGTGTTTGAACAAAAACAAAAATGACTTGTGCAATTGTATTTCGATTTTTTAGATTCTATTTTTTTATAATTATTATTGTTTTTTTTTTGTAACATTCTCGACAATACACACCGATCGGTATTAAACATTAGTCTGTTTACAAACAGAAAAAAATAAACCAAAAAGAGAACAAATGAAGTCACACCTCTAAAAGACCTCTGGACCGAGAGTAGCAAGATCTCGTTAATTGCAACAACTACAAGAAGGACTAGGACTTATTGTGTAAATTCAAGAGACAACAACAAGAAATCAATTCATTGTAATATAGTACTAGTAAGATCCCACTGTAGATACACGTTTTAAGCAAATCTACATTTTAGATTTACATATATATATATATACACACACACACAAACATATATAGAAATAGGATAGAGAATGGTATACATACATACCTATATATGTACATGTAAATACATTCAATGTAAATACGCGTATTCAAAACAACCACACATGAGCGAAAGGAAACCCCAACTCTAATTTTTTTAAATCTACATACATGTGTCCATATTTGGCGCGAGTCGTGTGATTTCTTTGTTATTGCTTCAAAGAATTTGGAACTTATTCTTAGGAGTATGAAAGTCACTCATATTTTTACAGGGAGTTCCCTAACTGATGTTACTGGTATCGTTTGTATAACCTTTTTTTTTAATTTATCTTTGCAAATTACTGATCCATACCTATTTTGCAAATCCCCTTTAGACTCATAGTATCTTTTTTCCGTTTTAACGGAGGCCTTGGCATTCGCCATAATACATATGGACAAATTGGCTTTATTTCATCCCAACAAACGAATATTTACATACATACACACATGTCAGAAATGTTATTTGTCTTTTTGGAATTTAATGGAAACTATTATTACTTTTACATACATACACATTTGTTTATTTTTTTATTATTTTCGCATTGGCGTTGGCTCCTTCTTTGTGTTAAACACAAACGACCAACGAATCTTGCGCTTACTTGTATTGTTTTTAGGCATTGAAAGGACTGATAGTTTTAGGTTTAAGATCAAAATCAACTGAGAATTTGTTTTAAAATTCCTTCGGCAATGGTTGACCAACGTTTTTATTGGCGATATTGTTTTAGAGGAACCAAATCAAAATTTTTTCCTATACAGAAAAAAGAAAATCCATTTTCGTTGCAAAGACTGACTTTTATTTGGGACTTTTCGCAAGAAACAAAAATTGATCTTTTTCAAAATTATTAGAAATTATTGTAAAATTATTAAATTGTGATTAACAAATGCATACCTTAGTTAAAGGATGATGATGACGACGATAAAAGGAAAAGAAGAAATCATAAAGTGTGCTTTAGAACTAAAACCGAACGATACGAAGCGCTGAGCTAAAACACAAGCAAACAAGTCTGACTATACATACATATATGCATATATTTTAAATGTTGTTTTTTTTTATTTTCTTTGTACCAAAATTACATTTTGTAAGCAACAGTTTTTCAATGTTCTACCTGCTATTCTCATGTCGAGGAGAAGAGTATGTAAAGAAAACAAACACTAAAACAATTACAACTACTGTAACTATTACATTTAAGTATTATTACTATTATTATTGTCATTATCACTGTTTAATTTGTATACAATACAAAACCCCATAATTTGTTCCAGAATTTTTGATATTTTGTGACCCCGCCCCCATCTATATATATATTTGTTTACAAAATACACCTATTTACATACATACATACATATAAATATAAATACAAACTATCTACCTACATAGAATATGATGTAAATGTTTTGTTGTTACAATAAATTACAAATGAAGATATGTACATACATGCAAACCACCTATCAACCTACAAACACACATACACACACACACATTATATACACTGACTATTCAATAGTAAGAAGAAGATGACGACGAAAACCCAAACACAGATACAAGTGTATGTATATCTGTGAGTCTTTTGTTTCCTTTACTTTTAGTACAATATTTTATTACTCTTTGTACTTTTTCTGTTCATATCCATTATCGAAGATTTACTAAATTATTTTTAGTATTTGTCCTCATTTAGCCGATGCATTAAAGCAAACTGAAAACATACATACGCCGCCTACTACCACTACATACATACATACATGCATATTTATAAATACATATAAATTACATATACCAGCCGACTACATACATACATATGTACATGCATATAAATAAACAAAAAAGAGCAAAACTTCCTATTTCTTTTAATCTGTAATACATACATACATATGTCAATGTCGATGTCACCAAAACCTTAACATACAAATCAAACAATAGCATAACAATGCAAAATAGAAATGGAACCAAACGGAACGGAACCTAGCAACCGTTGAAATTCATAGTTAAAAGTGACCCACAGATTGACCATTCAAAGTGTGGCCAGTCGTCTGAAATCAAACGGTTTGTGGTAATTACATGAAATAGAGCCAGATAGGTGAGAGCGAAATGATAAGGAGTCGAAAACATCGTTCACTTCGCGATGGACACATAAAACGTCACTCCAACAAAGATCAGTGGCAGGTCCACAGCAAGAAGTTCTAATAACTCTGAAAGCAATAACTTCAATTTATGCTGATCCTATTTAGAACTTATTTCGAATTAAAATCACATTTTCCATCACCCCATTGTTTGAAATTAATATCTGACGATGACATTTTCCACTTAGCCAACACGTTTCCCTCTCGCTTGCTCTTTTCGCGTAAAATTAAATATCACAAATCTCATCACCACTATGTCTCCTATAAATGGATAAAAAGGAAATATACCAACATAAAGATAACATGAAGAAAATAGATTTAATTTTATGAAAATAAAACAAAATACAGATCCTATAAAAATAGTAACAATAATAACCAAATAAAAGTATTAACCAATACCATGCAAGCATACATACCCAACCAAACATACATCCATACTAGCAATAGGAGAAGAAGTTAATTGAACAAACATAGTAAATCCGTTGGACCCTTTCGCAAACATTCACCGCTTCCGCCAGCAAATGTGAACATTTTTACGGCGGCGGTGTGGATGGGTCCAAATGCAATCAACAAAAAAGCGATCGCCCAACACAAAAACGAAACTAATTCCTTTTATTTTTATATTTTGTTTGTTACTCCTTTGACCTCTTGTTGCGATCTTCGCTAGCCATATTGAGATTGATTGGATTATTCGTTAACATTGTTTTTTATTGATTTGATTCTGATTTTGTTTTAGTTGAAAACTCAACACTTTGAGTGTGTTTGAAAAACATGCCTGTATTTTAAGCCAACAATCCCTTTGACAAGTGTATTTAAGTAAAGAAAATTATAATGAAAACAAAAAAAGAAACAACAATACAAAGAAGAGGACACACGAACATATTTTCATAAGGATAAGCTAAGAAAAGAAAGAAGCAGAAGGTTGAGTTATTATTGAAAATAAACGATTAAGATGATGAAAATTATAATAAACTTGTTTAATTTTCATGGTTAATTTGTTCTTGCGGTGTTCCTCATGCTCCTCTGCATACTTTACAGCATCATACGGTGCCGGGGGCACGACAATCATTGAATTTAGCCAAATATCCAACATGGAGTTGCCTACTTAGAATGTTGCTTTTGTTTTCTTTTGTGGTCGCTCTATGTTGCTGCTCGTTTTGGGGTGGTATTTGCACTGCTAATAACTGTTAAGTGTGAATGTATTTTATTTTATTATACTATGTGTAAGTTATTGATGTTTTGTACGCGTTTTTCTCGCCTCGTTGTCATTCATTTTTCGTTTTTTTTTCTAGGTGTGTAGTCTTGTAAACAATTTATATTCATATAAAAATATTTATATATTTATTTATCTAAATGGTAAACAAAATTAGTACCTAAGATCAAGCTACAATCATCATTCGTACTAATTAAAAAAAAAAAAAAACAAACATATGAAGTATATTTAAATCATCTTACATACATCTACTACTACAACAACAACAATCTGTATTATGTTCAATATGAGACAATGAAATCGTATAACCTTCCAATAAACAAATTGCAGGAAATTCGCCTAAGAAACTGTTCTCATGCCAACTATGTGGTAAGCTTCTATGTTCAAAAGCTTCGCTCAAACGTCACATTGCCGATAAACATGCCGTACGCCAAGAGGAATACCGTTGTATCATCTGCGAGAGAGTGTATTGCTCGCGCAACTCGCTGATGACCCACATTTATACGTACCACAAGTCGCGACCCGGCGAAATGGAAATGAAAGACATTAAACTGTTCAATCAATTTAATACCACAATCTGAGAGCAAACGCATGACACCATGTCATGCCAGTACTGCATTAGCACCAACGACAACTATAGTTACAGGAACAATTCTTGCCACCAAAGTGGCCGCGATTCTGACCACAATCATTTGCAACAGCAACATTCACGACATACCATGACTAGCAGAAACTTCTACGACTATTATTTATACCATTTGAAAACGACATGAAAGCAATACACACATATTCCACCTCCATCTCTTATCTATCTACCATGCACACACGTACATTCCCTTTTTAGAAACTGACCTACAGCGATTGTCTTAACTTTACGCGTTATCGCCTTATTCTTATGGACCATTGACCATACCTAACAACTATATACATACATACATATATATTTACATATGTGGCCTTCTACAAAACATACAAAATACCTTTTTTACCTCTACAACGTAGTCAATTTAACTTTTAAGCTCTAACGTTTAAGCATAACTGTAAAACTTACTGACGAACAAAGCTCTCATGCATTCTCAAGTTTGCGGAACCATTTCCATTTAGCATTTGCAAGCGATGTACCATGAATGTTGGGCTCATCGGTGAAGTGCGGCGCTTTAACTTACACATCAGAGTGGTAAACATTTAAGCATTGATTGAGGATCACTTATAAGTTGTTCTATCCTGTTAACCAATGAGAGACGAGGTGAGGATCACTTAAACGAAAAAAATCCACACTTTAACTATTGGCTTCATTTCTCCTCTAAAAAGTTCAATTCTTAAGACGAGATTTCCGAATACGAATGTAGTTAGTCTAAATTGCTAAACTCACTGACTCTCTATATGCTCTCTCTCTGTATCTATCTCCTCCACCTCTCCTCTCTTCTATACCAAATCTGGCCCTATATATCCAATTCTACTGTAACACTCCCCTCCCCACACGGGTAAGAGTAGAAGAAACGAAAAATAAATCTTCAACTCAATGCCCACAATATCCCTTACATCATCTCCCTCCTACCCCCCAAACGTAAAACACGTGTATATTTTGTAGTCATGTTCTGTGATGAATCCAGCCCTCTGTCTATAAACTAGAAGTTAACCTAATCACATCATAATTTCAATTACTCCTAGCTGTCGTTGTGTACTTTACTCTTCTCATTGAACCATCGAAACGAACCCCGAATAGTTCGCTCATTGCTCAAAAGCCTCTCTCACACAAACTGCCTTATTCTGTAGAAAAATGAACTATGCAATATTTCCCGCTCACTCTCTCTCTCTCTCTCTTCCGTTCTATTAGAGTTGTAAGTATAAATATGAACATGGATCCCTTTGGAAAGCCCTAACAACACGCCAACACAGGTTGATCTTTTCCATTATCTAGTATCGGAAATACATTCTGCCGTTTCTACCGCTATATCTACAAACCTCACCACTACTATTACCATTCATTCTCCAATCTGAAATTTCGTCTCTATACCAAAGGATGTAAATAATCAATTAGTACTCATTACTTTTCTACTCATTCTCTATCCCTACACCTATAACTTTTGACAAGCATTCAACTAAACATCGCCTCTAAAAACCATTAAAAGATTATTTTCCTAGACAGATATGTATGCCTTTGTACGTTAATACATGTGTACAACCATACATATGTACATATTTATTTAGATATACTTTATGTAGAAATATTTTGTGTTTTTTTTTTTATTTACCAAGTCTAGATCGATTTGTTTTTATTTGTCTTGTGGTAAGTTTCATAAATTTCATTTGCTTTTTAGTTTGCTCTCACTTTTCATTCTGCTTGTTATCACTCATACAATAAACACACGCTTATAAAGTTTATACAGTCACTATATAGTCACTAACCTATGTACATTATAATAAGATCAATGTTGTAACTAACCTTTGCATGTTTCTTTGTAGCTAGTTTCAGCATTGCATGACCCCGACTACTGCCAGTGTATTAATGAACACCAAGAAAAGACATCAATCGTAGGTCAATGGAGGTATTGTGTGTCGATTTGGCTGAGGTTTTTCGTCATCGAAACGATGGCTCGATTTACTTCTTCACATTACACACGAACTGGCATTGCCGCCGCCATTGACATTCGACGTTGACTTTTCTTGGGTTCATTCTACTGTGGTATTTCATTCTGGTATTTGTCGTAAATTAACATTCGAAAAATATATATTTTCAATAAAATCAAAACACCGTTGTAAATCTGGACATCTGTACAAATTACATACAAAAAAAACGACAATCAAAACAAATACTCCTTTGGAAATTTGTTTGGCATGCAGGGGAACAAATTTTCGGGGAGCATTGATTGACAGAATAATCTAAGTAAACAAATCCATTTGTAGATTTTTTCCTATCGCTTTAGAATTTCTTCAACTTCAACTTCAATCAAATCAACAATCGATAACTTCCTTTGTTATTTCTCCCTAAGCAATACACCTTTCCTTTAGACGCGTTCAATCTTATCTAAAGTTCTTATATTCTGTATTTGAAGCAACATAAATCTTATTTAACAACTACAACAACAATAGTATACATATATAAAAGTTGACAACTACAATAGTTATTATTATTATTTAATCTTGATCGCTTAGAAATAAACTATTTACTTTCTCATAACTTATTTTCCATACTGGATTCATTTGTTTCCTCATTTCTCACTTCCAATCAGCACTTGAATTTTTGACTTATTTTTGACTCCATAATCAGTGAAGCAAAATAATTAACCAGTTTCTTTGTTTCTCCACCAACGAATAGGATCCCACAATGCAATGCGTTCGACAGCGTCGTCACCAACCAGTTCTACCTCAGCCCCACCATCGCCACCGACGGCTATCACATCGCCCAATTCATCTTTGGGATCGATGGTGGGTCACGTCAACAACGGCGGAGTCCCCTTCAACCTGCATGCCTCTCCGCCTCGGCCAGGCAGTGGGGGCGCAGCAGGAACGGCACCCGCTAATAATAACAACAACACGCCGCAAATGCCTTTACGTATGCCTCCACCCACGAGCGGTGGCATTAACGAACCTCAGGAATGTCCCTACTGCCGACGCACCTTCTCCTGCTACTACTCCCTGAAGCGACACTTCCAAGATAAGCACGAGCAATCCGACACCCTATATGTGTGTGAGTTCTGCAGTCGACGATATCGCACCAAGAATTCGTTGACCACACACAAAAGCTTACAACATCGCGGTTCAAGTGGTATGTTAAAGCGGCTCCTGAAAACGTCCATGAAGAATGTGCTGGTGCCGCCGCCACACCACCACCATCACCATCACCCCCACCATCCTCACGCCATTTCACATCAACGCACTCCGCTCTTCGACTTTAGCAGTGAATTGGGTCAACCACCACCAGGTATCCAATAGGATCTGTTATGGAATGCCATCTTTTAGAGAAGCATCCCAACAAGTCAATTGAACGTATCCACATCAGCATCAAGTCACTACATCAACCGTAGTCTGTCGTGCAATATTTTAAGAAACTCCGCCACACATGGGTAAAGATATGCTGACGCACTCCAGCTACATCGCCATTTCTCCAGAAACAAACCAACTCCCATGGAAGAAACAAGTTCTTCTTAATGTACATAGAACCTCCCCCACCCCTATAAATGTAGAAACTCTTCTTTAAGTTATTACAAAGCTCTTCAGGTATTTCATAGTTACAAACATACAATGTACCACAACCACACATACATATTTACTTTTTAGAGTATGTATAATTTTTAGAGAGCACCGTACTGTCAGTAGCCTGCGGTATGGTCGGCCCTCTACTTATTTTCATAAGCACCTATGTTAAGTTCATATTTAGCAAACAACCCAGTTAAAAAAAACGTTTATAGTTTTACTTAGCAAGTCCAACCGGAGATCGTTAGTTAGCTTCGGTCTTGGAAAGGAAGAGAATTAAGGACTTTTTTCTATCGATTTATGTTGCAAACCCGAGCCGTAGAGTAAAGTGAAGATAAAAACAAACAGCAGCTGCACACAGTGCTACATGGATTATCAACGGGCCAAAACATATCAAAGCGTATACGCAATTTTTCGAAAACTCGTCACACATACACACCCATGTCCAAGAGGCTGCCGTGCATATCGGCATGTCTGCTGTTCTGTTCGTTTTTTTCTCTCTCCTGCTCTTGTTACTTTTCTTTGTCTTTATAACTTTGTACATACATACATATATATGCTCACCCACACTAACAAAGAACCAATTGTAAAATTATCTAAAAGAAAAAAAAGAAATACGGCAGGGCAAATTCAATTTTAAAATTCGAACTTGAGATTTCGAAGAAAAACAACAACAACCACAGCAACACTTTAAATATAACAGGTGAAGATAAACTAGAATTTTTACTTAATTTGTAAGTTAATACAATAACAAGAAGCACAAACAAATTATAATTACTTCAGGGAATATATATATATTTAACAATCTATAGAAGATATGTGTATGTCTACTCTCAAAAGAACATTTATTTACAACAACAAAAACAAAGGACAAACATATTCGATACAAACAAAAAAACAAAAGCTCAGTGATGTTCACCAGTGAAGTACAAATAAAAAGCAAATTCTACACACAAAAAAAGAAACTCACAACAGGTTACCGAAAACATCTAGTAAAGACCTATTTCTTTCTGTACATACCTACTTAGATGTCTCCCAGACACGTATATTCTTGTTACTTAGCGCATTTTATATCCAGCAACACACGCACACACAAACATCAGACAAACGCCCAGTTTAAACGTGAAATTTTATACAAACCAATCTTTCAACTTACATCCATACATGTGAAAATTTTAATTTTGGAAACAGACAACTTCTTGCACATATCTGTAAAATGTCTCAGGAATTTTTCAATTTACATATTTTAAAAACAATCTTTTACATATTATCTACAAGTACACATACAATGCATAGTACATAAGTACGTACACACATATATTTAGTTATGCGTATCTCTAATTATATAGCAAAAACCGAGTTATCCCACCCCCGGCCCAACCCTACAAGGCAATCACTTTCATGTTCAAAAATAAACGAATATAAATATAAGACCCACTCGCTCCTCTGTGCAAGATACGCACAAATATCCACCCACATGGAGTGCAAGTAGTTAATGATCGCCTCCTCCACACTCCAACAACAGAAAAGTTTGCTCAAGGCTCATATTTTGTAAATCCATATTTTGTAAATACATTACATAATGAACTGTGCCATCCAGACGAGGCGGTCATTTCTAAGGCAATGTTACCTCATAGAGTCAGCCTCATACAGGCCTCTACAGAATTAGACATCCATAATTTTATAACAAAACCAGACTACCAGATAAAAATGCCACTAGTGGCTCTAACGTGAATACCTCATATTTTATAAGAACAGATGCGATCCTCGAGAAAAGATGGTCCTTGTCAGGAAATATATTCTGCTCCAGACACCATGTCACTGTGCTAAGAAGACAAACAACAAATGCAATGTTATCCACGCCGCCGATATGTAGCTGCTATGCCTTGAATTCAAAGGGGGAATAAGAGAAAATGTTTGCTAATAATCTTATTCTTCCTTTTGAATCCTCCAAATAGCACCTACAGTATAGACACGTTCAACAAGTTTGTGTTATTGAAATTCATTTTTGTTGTTTATTTTTTATTATTACTATTATTATGTTAAAAATAACCGCATACCTCTTTGTAAACACACATACAAACATTTATCGACATACATATCTGCATAGATTATGTTTATGATTTGACATACCTCGTAGTTTTAGTTTTAGATGGTCTCCTCTTTTATAATTACCTCTTATTATTATTATAATTACAATTAATATTATTTTTATTGTCCTTATTATTAGTTCTTTAGGCTTTTGATTTAACGGTATATTTCGTTGAAAAGAGAATAAAAAATCTTCAAACTGTGATCTTTATTTTCAAATAGCACATATTTACATATGTATAACTAAATTTATGTTTGGCTGTTAATTAAGTTTAAAGACTCATACCGGTTCTACCTCAGTTCCCACCTCATCAGTTTTATTTTGTATGCATTTTTCCAAATTTTTGTTTCGAAATAAAAAAATGTGTAAACAAACGAAAAAAAGACATTTGATTTTTGAATTTTGTCGGCGACACCAGCATTGCTGTTTGGAGAAAGAAAATACTAACAAACCCGCACTCTGGCAACATCTTCTACATACATATAACACACATACAAATATAATTACACACTTGTATTTATATAATCTTGTATCAGATACAAATTAAGGAACAATACCAGCACTGGCAAAATGAAGCACAGCAGTACATAAGACCAACTAACTATGCCACCTTCCGAGCGCGATTATTTACATACATACAACAAACAAATTCACGGTGTGTTCCCACAAGAACTACAACAACAATATTGTATAGTCAATACATATATAATATGAATAAAGCTATTATTACTTGAATAGAAATTACAAAACAAAAAAGAAATGTTTCATTTTACACGAGTTGACAAGAATCGAGAATCGCAGTGTAACGACATACATACAAATATTTTTACTTGAAAGTCTGCCGCATGTAAATGTTAAATGGAAACAAATCTCAAACCAATTTGGTATTCAAAATGCAACGCATATCAAACAAAACAAAAAAAAAACAAAGTATGAAATGAAAAATACCTCAATATGTTATAGGTACTAAATATTAATAATTGACATACACACATACAAATCTTTAGGTAATTAATTTATGATGTAAACATAAAGTCTTTAGTCAAAATTACAAAAATTTTTTTAACTACTCTTAGACGTACTCGACTTTTTATTTCGAAATTTTTTAAACCGAAATCTGTGATTTAAAAAAAACAAAATTTGAATTTTTATTATTACTCGTATGAATAAATAGCGAATAACTACAACCATTCATACTTACATACATATACACACATGCATACTTATGTTGTGAATCAGCAAATCTAGAACATGCCAACATTCATTATCAGTAAATCCCAAATATGTATACGCAGGTACAAGAACATTCTACCGTATAGCGAATGCAACCACTTTTCTCCTTCCTTTCTTACATTTACAATTACTCACTTGTACATCCGGATAGAACAAATCAAGAATAGAAAGTGGTATTCGAATTTATTACTTAATAGTCATGGATACTTTGAGCCACCAACATACATAGACACTTCCCAAAATCACCTATACACACACATATACATATATATATATATACAACATACGGAAAACTACAAATTGCCAACTTAATTAATGAATTAATTATTCTAATATAAATGTTAAATTTTAAAGATCTATAAAGAGATACGAATGGTACGCCAAGATATTAGCACATTCTCAAAAACGATGTCGCATCTACATAATTTCAATCTCTCCATTCGCCAATGAATGCGGATGAAAGTTATAATTTTTTCCATAATTATAAATCAACTGCATGTATACAAATGAAGAAAATAAAAAAAAATATTCAAATTATTTAAAAAGTGTCTTTTATTTTTGAGGAATAAATTCGTGCTTCGTGTGTGAGTTGAGCAAATTCGACAGTATATTTATCGATTTTATAAGGATACGACTAGAATACAAGTAAGTAAGTCTTAGTTGTGAAAATTTTTTGTCCTACATTAATACACATTAAGTCAATTCGTCTGATATTTTAAACCTCTAGGCAAACTACAAATAAAAAGATATATATTTTTAAAAACATCTAAAGTTTCCAAGATTTCACAGATAAAATAAGCATTGAGTTAAAGTTTCGAACTATTCTATTCACTCAATAAATTATAATACCTATAACAAAATGTTACTGATTTTTGTCTTTATATCCTCAGCCTTTAAACTAATTATACTCTCAGCCATTAGGCTAAAGATACTCCTTCGGGCACCGACGTAGCCAGAGGGGGGCCATTGAGACCGGGTATTTTTGCTGAGAAAATTTTAGGTACGAATCTCATTGACAACTAACTAATCGATTTTGTCGCATTTTCATGGTCATTTTTGACATTTACCCTGGTTTAGCTCAGAAACTATGTTTTGTGTTTTTGTATAGTCTGTATATTCGAACAACCAATAAATAACGAATATACTAAAAACAAAATATAGTCTTTTTCTGAACAAAACCGGGTAAATGTCTAAAATGGCCATGAAAACGCGACAAAATCGATAAGTTGTCAATGAGTGTCGTACCTAAAATTTTCTGAGCGATATTTGTGTAGAACATTTCGAAGCTGAAAAACGTCATCTTGTGATACTTTTATAGCAGTTCTTAAAACAAGTAAAAAAAGGATCAGTCGGCTTTGCCGACAGAGATATACCCTCAGCCTGTGTGAATTGAAACACTTCGAATTTTTGTGGGGGAGGTACCGGAAGGAGTTGACCTACAAGCACCACCTTCGACTTTCATCTAATATTCGAAGAAATATTACGATATGCAATGTGTGGATCAACTCAGTATTTTGTTCGAGAGTTGTCGTGCTCTCCAGTCACTACATATGGTGCCATAGAGGTTTTTACACTTTTCGGGCTGTTTTCTCAAGAAGTATGGACTTGCCCCTGATAAACTTTTACCGTCGTAATTGAAGCAGCGAATGAAAGTTACTTCAAAAAAAATTAATAAAAAAAATCATTAGAAATTATCTTCGCCCTAAACTTTTACCGTCGTAATTGAAGCAGCGAATGAAAGTTACTTCAAAAAAAATTAATAAAAAAAAATCATTAGAAATTATCTTCGCCCTAAAAGGCAAAATTTCAAAACATAAAAAAACATGCTGATTCCAGCTGGGATTTGAACCCACGTCCTTGAAAACATATCAAAAAATGTTGTTGCGGCGTGTTAGCGTTCAAAGCCAAAACTCATAACTTCAAAGGCAGCGCAAAATAGCGTTTGTCGTGAAGAAAATACATTTCAGCGGCCAAATATCCGCGTAAATGTATGAAAACACATTTGCATTTGAAAAACGAAAAGTTCTAGGACAGAGAAGCCACTACATAGTCGATACGTCCGAAGATCTGCTTTACCACCAGTGAAACCAGGTAACGTAATTTGGTGACTATGTGGGTTCGAGTCCTTGGCTTTCCTTTTTCACTTGCAAATAATTTCCGATCATCAGGCTTAACTCTAAACGAGAAAATTAATAAAAAATCATTAAAAATGATATTCGCCCTAAAAGGCAAATTTTCAAAAAATAAAAATCAAAGTGATTCCAGAGCCGTTCTTAAAGTGAACTTATCCAAAATTTTGTGTGGGAGGTTCCCAAAAGAGTGGACAAATGTAGCCCATATTCGAACCTGATATATATTTGGTAGATATATTGGGACGTGCAAAGTATGGACCAAATCGGTCACTCCCTTCACTACACATGGTGTCATAGAGGTTTTTTTTGCAACTTTCAGGCCATGTTCTCAGGAAGTATGGGCTTGCCCCTGATGAAACTTGTACTGTTGTAAGAGGACAGTGAACAGAAGCTGCTACAACAAAAATCAAAGCGATTCGAGAGCAAGTCCTAAACTGAACTTTTGTGTGGGAGGTACCTGACGGAGTGGACGGATCGGGTCCATATTGGAACCTCATCTAAATCTAGTAGAAATTTCACGATGTGCAAAGTAGGGACCAAATCGGTTACTCCCTTCAAGAGTTGTCGTGGGCACAAATTTTTCTAACATTTCCGAAGTTTTATGGGGGAGGTACCGGAAGGAGTGGACCGATATAACCCATCTCCGAACTTAAACTAAGTTTGGACAAAATATTACGAAAGCCAAATTTTGGACCGAATCGGTTGATCCGTTCGAAAGTTATCGTGCGCTCCAGCCGACCAGACAGACAGACAGACGGACGGACATTGCTAATTCAACTCCAAATTGCCTGAAACACATTTCGTCCAAACATACTTGGGGTCTAAAACCATTATTTCGATGAGGCACATTTTGCCCCTATGAAAGTGTATATACCCTCGTTAACATAAATGCTGGGGGTATAATAAGGGACGAAAAGGACATCGAAGGAAGCGAGTTAGAAGGTCGAAATGTTCTACGAAAATAATCCTCATTCGATTTGACTTAAGACATGCCACCTCATAGGTAAGCTAAAGCGATAGTTAACAAAGATATAACCCCAATTTCAGATGCCTTACAAGGTCTACAGCAGAAACTTCATCACACCATAACTCGGAAGTTCGATTCGCGGCGGCTCTGTCCTTCGGGATTCTTAATATACTCACCAAGGGCTTTCATCCCCAAAAAGAATTATCTCTGCCTCAAATTTTCACTTTTATTTTGTGCCACAGTGTTATTTATTATGTTTGAAATTTGAAAAAAAAAACTATATCAACCATTTTTTATGATATAATTTCTATTCCACCGCAGTGTCGTCTGTTGAGATTATTTGCAACTAGTCTCTTCATACAAATTAGTAAATGTCTATCGTATTTTTATGTTTTGTTCGACCTTTTAATGTTAATAAAATCAAGATTATTGAGATAGAGGTCAATGTTTATATTTTATTTATTGCATATTATTTCCAATTTTTCGAAATTACATTGAATGTCATCTTCAGGGATTTTTCTGTCGATTACTCTTTGAATTGTATTTTGGGAAGTACTTTCAATGGATGCACATTTCTACAATTGTTCCTTTTTCCTTCTTTGGCAGAGGACCTTATAACGACAAACGAAAAAAAAGAAAAAATTGATCGGAAACAGATTCAAGCTATGTATTAGGAGATTCTCAGATTTGTGTAGCCATTTTCGGACGTATGAACTCACCAACAAAATATGGATTTTATCATTGATCACAAATACCAGATGGAGTAGACCGAAAATCACCATCTACGAACTTTATATAAGCCTCGCAGAAATATTGCTATAAAGCCATATCCGGTTCGAAAGTTGTCGTGCGCACCAGCCACTACACATGATGGCCGTAGGTGTTCCTTTCGGGTCATTTTCTCTGGAAGTATGGACTTGTCCCTGACAAAAACTTGTATTGTAGTAATAGGGGCCCGAGAACAATTATTGCAAAAAAAGCAATGCGTTTCCAGAGAGGAATTTTTATTTATTAGCATAAAGGAAGTGAAGCCATTACTACTGAGGTCTTAAGCTTACACAGGTATATTTACTAATTATCCAGAGAGGTCTTAAACTGCACTTCTCTGAAAATGTTTGAAATATTCTGTGGAAGGTTATTGAAAGAGTGGATCGATATTTGGACAAAATATCACGGAGGCCAAATTTTGGACCGAATCGGTTGATCTTTTCCAGCATTATCGTGTTCTCCAGGCAGCTATCCAGACGGACGAACAAAGCTAAGTCGACTCCCAATTTTCTGAAACAGATTTCTTCCAAACACACTTTGGCACTAAAACCATTATTTCAATGAGAGTAAAAAAAAAACAGATTGGGAAAAATTGTGTTTATGGATTATTGCTAAAATTTTGGCCGCCAGAATTTCATTTTAAAAGTATTCAAAACTGACAAGATAAGAGTTTTCCTTGTTCCTGATCAATTTATGAGAAAATCCACCATAGGAATCCAGAATTTCTATAAGAGAAGTCCGACGATTGGACGCCAAAATAGTCTATTGACAGATGCACGATTGGGCGACATAAATCTGCATAAATCAATTCCCAACTAATCCCATTTTCCTTTCATAAGGAAGGTCGTGATTTTGAACTTTTGTGAAGTAGCAAACAAATGAAAGGTCCTTAACATTCCATGTAAACAACAAAATTATATGTTAAGATATTTCTAAGGTCTTCCGATTGTATACTCTTTCTTTTGGTCTTACCGAAGTGATATCACTAAATTACATAACATTCACTGTAGTTGTGAGTTATTTGATAAATGATACACCAAAAAGTATATGTGATTATTAATATATCCATAGCTTTGAACATATATTAACTCTGATATATCGTCAAAAAAGTTTTGAAACAGGGGGAAATTGTCCAAGAAGTCTTACGTCATTTTTAATTAAAAAATAGTAATGAAAAATATTTCATCAATAATATAAGTATAAAATAAGGTTTACATCATTGCTAAATAAGGAATTTTCGCTAAAATTAACTTTCCAAATTTTGTTCAGGTGGGAACCCCACAATGAAATGAAATCCTGGCTACGTACTTGACTTCGGGTACTCTCTTCACAAAAGTTAAAAATTTTTCGCTAAAATGGTGCTCACCGATTTTGACCAAACTTTGCACGTCGTAATATATACTCCAGAAAACAGATCAGCTTCGAATATACACTTCTTCGAATAACTCCCTCACAAATGGTTTGAAGCACCATGTAAGTTTGAACGAAATGCTTTTCAGACAATTTGGAGTTGAATTAGCCATGTCCGTCCGTCTGTCTGTCCGATCGATATCTCTCTGTCAAAAATTTGGTTTTCATAATATTTTGTCCAATCTTAGATTGAGTGCAAAGATGGAAGATCGGTCCACTCCTTGCGGTACCTCCCCCACACAAGTTCGAAATGTTTCGCTAAAATGGTGCGCACAGAATCTCTCGAAGAGAGAACTCTATTTTATATAGTCTTTACACGTCGTAATATTTCCTTCTGATATAGATCGAATATAGATTATATGGGTCCACTCCTTCGAGTACCTCCCACACAAATTTTCAAAATTGTTGGCACAAGTGTAGTTTGGGGTCTCTTGTAGGATCGCCATGATTTTTTGTAGCAGGCTGTGCTTGTGGCTTCTTATACAACGGTGTTAAAATTAAGAAAAGATTCCTTCAGCATCTATAATAAATACAGACAGCCGTAGCTCGTCTGTATAAAAAAATTGGCAGAAGTCTTTACCATTTAAATGGTCGTTAGGCACTAAATTTATTTCCATAACAGTTTCCTTAATTGTATTTCTTAGCCTAACCTTTCTATACAATTCTTATCAATTGGTTCTATATTCTAAAAATACAAACATTTAATTATTTGAGAATTTTTCCCATAATGCGTGTGTCATAAAAAGTCATAGAATCTCTAAGTGGCGCACCCGACTGATAGACTGGAATTAGAGAAAATGTTGTAGCAGTGAAAATTCTCTACACGATTGGCTTTCGTGATATTGTCGTAGGTTGTACCATTTTTGAGATGTAGATGTTCAAATTGGGACAATGCACTGACTAGATTATTCCGATTTCCTTCAATGTGGCATTTTTCTGACGTGGTTTCTCCACCATGATAGCGACATTTTGTAGCATGCAATAAAAATGTAGGTTTTTACACACAACAAAAACTAAAAAACCAACCTTTATATTATCAAACCGCTGCATTATTACAATAAGCAGAAAGTAAAATATCAAGAGTTAATTTTGTCTATATAAGCTAGTTAGCAGAAATATACCTCCAGAAATTGAATTATAGACTAAAACTTGAATTTAATTATTATTCACACAAAAGTTATGACCAATTTCACACGCTAAACATCTTTCGATCATCATCCAAAATTGTTGGTATCTTCATTGAACTATACCTACGACATGTTCGTGGTTATAATACACTACGCACTATGAGATCCATTTAAACATTAGGCTGTAACTCGCCATCTGACCACCTACGTCAACATAATTGACATCAATGGAAAGGTCAAGAGTTCCTCTTCCACTTACTGGACCGAAATAGATCTTCCAAGAATAAAGATACAGGATGTACATTAAATTTTTTACAATTTTCACATTACAAGTAATGTTAAAAGTAATGGGTTACTTCTTAAAAAATTTACAAGGTAAACCTACTTACTTTACTCCTCCCTAAGTAATGACGACGGTGGCACAGTGAGTGTGTGTCCGACTATAAATCCTAGGGTTGTGTGTTCAACGCTCACTGTCGGCACGCGAATTTTTTTTAATTAAAAAATAACAGTTCGTGGTGAACATGTGCACTGCACATTTAAGTTCTTAAGCAACCCTTAATATTCGTGTGCGTGGCATAATGTGTAGTGTCTTTGGCTAGAAATCAGAGGGTTCGTGGGTTCAATTCGGGCAGACAGCGAAGTAAGATGTGTGATGAAATTAAAAACAAATTCTCTACATCAACTGTCTAAAAATAGAATTTTTTCACCTTACTTTTCAACTTCTAGTGGCCACAGAATAACTAGTTATTCCAGTGGTCATAAAATATCTACAAACTGAGTGCGACATGCCCTTGTAAAAATAATGGGGAAGAAAGGGGGTTTGAGAGTAGTTACGGCTGCCAAAAATCCCTTACGAAACCCATGATTTTAGGAGGATTTTTTTGCTGGGAATTTGTAATGGCCAGATGGACACACGGACGGACGGACACACATCGGTGTATCGCTTTTTGCAAAAAAAATTAAGCAATGTTGCGTTCACTCTTACATCCCAGCAAAAAAAGTCCTCCCAAAATCATGGGTTTCGTAAGGGATTTTTGGCAGCCGTAACTACTTGCAAACCTCCTTTCTTCCCCATTATTTTTGCAAGGGCATGTCGCACTCAGTTTGTAGTTATTTTATGACCACTAGAATAACTAGTTATTCTGCGGCCACTAGAAGTTGAAAAGTAAGTTGAAAAAATTTATATTTTTAGAACAGTAGATGTAGAGATTTCTTTTTAATTTCATCACACTTCTTACTTTTATTTTATTTTATTTCGCTTGGTGTGCGAGTTGAACACACGAACCCTCTGATTTCTAGCCAAAGACACTATGTACATACTATGCCACGCACACGAACATTAAGGGTTGCTTAAGAACTTAAATGTGCAGTGCACATGTGTACCACGAACCCTAGGATTTATAGTCGGACACACACTCACTGTGCCACCGTCCTCATTACTTAGTGAGGAGCAAAGTAAGTAGGTTTACCTTGTAAATTTTTTAAGATGTAACCCATTACTTTTCAGATTACTTGTAATGGGAAAAGAAGCTTGTTTACATTACTTTGTAAAGGGTTACGTAATGACAACCGGATCCAAATTTTTGCTGGGATTCCACGGATTATGTTTAATAGACAAATGAAGAAAAAAGTAAAAAAAATGTATCTTGATTGTCTATTTTTTTCGTTTAAGGAACACCTTGTCATTTTTGTAAAATGTAGATAGGTCAGAAATGGTTGCGTTTCATGGAGAAAAAAAGGTTTGCTGAAACAAATGTTTTCAATCCCTTTGTGAAGAAGAGTATTTGTTTGTTCATTTTACAGAAAGATACATCAATTTTTGTTTTTTGGTAGGAACGTTATGTGACTAGCAAAATCGCGGTACCCAACCGAGTGCAATGGGCTGATATGTATATATTAGTTATAGAATTTCCATCAACTAAAATGGAGACCTTTACAAACATGAAAAGTGTTTTTGATTTTGTGGAATGTGGTGCTCACAATAATTTCGATATAGCGATTTTTCCACCAAATCCGCACTATAACATATATGAGGAGGAGGGTAATCCTAGGGATATTCCTTGTGATAACATGTAAAACGATTACCAGGTGAAGTCGAAGTTTTTTTCTTCGAAAGTGAAAGATACGTTGCGAAATAAACAAAAAGTAGATACTACTGAAAAAATGGCTGAGGTGAGAAATTTCAAAACTTCTCTGAACAAATTTTTGCCAGTATGGGTATTTGCATAAGAAGCTGTCAATTGTCGAATAGATGCTTATGAGCAGCTGTGGTTATTTTAAAATCTTTACAAGCCGCTCAAAACAAAGCTCTTAGGATGTGCGTACAATCTTGATATCCGTCATAACACTATATCGCTGTACAAAGATTATGCAAAAACTATTTTACCTATCCGCGGATTATACAAAAAACAACTTCTAATTCGTGTGTATAAAACTGCTCATAATATTGGAATATATTCTGTACCCATCCTTGTTAATTCAAACACGTTTAATACCAGGAACTCTACAAACTTGAGAGTTGCTAGATGTCGTCTTGAAATCGCCAGAAAAAGAATTGACTACTCCGGCAGTATCGAATACACTTGTTTACCGTTGAGTATAAGAAACAGGCGCGGAGCGATTTCAAAATTTGTATTTAATGAATGTAAATAAATACTGAATTAAAAATAAAAAAAAAAACAGTTTGACAACTCTTGTCGGGCCAAAGGTGTAAATTTAGAAAGATCAAAACTTCCTCGTGTATCTCGAGTACTGCTTGATTCATTGCACAAGGTTCCATTCCTTTCAAATTTTTTGTATTTTTTTGACAACAGCATGAACTAGTGGAACTGTTCTAGATTCGATAACAAAAAAATGTCCATAGAATCAAACCCCTTTTTTTAAAAAAGTTCTACAGAATTACTGAATAAATTTCGGAGGAATGGAATAACGTTTAAAGTTTGACATATATGCAGTATAATTGGCATTTGAAATCCAGTGGATTTAATAATTTGGTTATGTGAACAATGCCACATCGTCCTATGCGTTGAATAGGTATGTTTCAATAAATTTCGTACTTAGAAAAATAGCATATCCATGGGCCCACTGTACCCGTCCGAGTACAGCTCTAAAAACCAACTTAAATATTTTTTCCTTTAATTGTTTTGTTTTTTTTTTCTATATTTATTAACTGTACTTAAATATAAATAAGTAAACGAATATTCATATTTTTATTTTAAATTGTCTTGGGTTTTAACTGGTTAAAAAGCTTCACTTGTAAAGGAGCTATACACATACATATATTAATTTTATCCCAAACATAGTGTGTGATGCTACATCCACCGTTCTTCATACATACATTAGGGTTATGACTTTTCGACATTTTTTTCAAAAATGATTTTCTGCATTGCGAATGAATGAACTTTTCCCTATTAATCACTAAAATAACGTTTATTAGATTGAAATATAAAAAAAGTTCACGCACAAAACGCTTATAAAAAATATTTTTTTGAAAAAATTTATAAAATAAAATATGTTTTTTCTCAAAATTTATTTCTTGTTGCACGAATGAATAAACTTAAGCCTACTAATAATTAAAATAACATTTATTTATATTGTATATAAATTATATCTTTGAGAAAAGCTTCTACGCCATTTTATCATTCTTAGAATTAAAGAAAATTAGTGAGAAACAAGAGAAGGACAAAAAGCGTATGTACTCTGCGCAAAATAGAGACGATTTATAAATCCAACATTTAGACTAGCCATAAATCCTCAAGTGGATTTAATGGGTCGATTCCGTATATCGTGTCGCGTTGCTAGTTGCAATTTTTCCATTACGTATGGCAAAAGTCGCCCGACGACGTCAAATTCTGTCGCCATAAAGTTCATTTTCTGGCGACAACAAATTAGCTGTCGCCGTGCATATTACAAACGAATAAAAACGAAAAATTGAAACGTAAATAACATTTTCATTTATTTTAAATCAATTTATTTAATATTATATACGTTTTTGGTGTTTTAGTACTTATAATGGAGAAAATTACTACAATACAACGTATTTTCCACTCGCAGGAAACGAAATAAACCGCAAGACCAAAAGATCCACATTCTTAAGGAGCAAACCGCATATAACAAGCCGCTCAAAACAAAGCTCTTAGGATGTGCGTACAATCTTGATATCCGTCATAACACTATATCGCTGTACAAAGATTATGCAAAAACTATTTTACCTATCCGCGGATTATACAAAAAACAACTTCTAATTCGTGTGTATATAGCGAACATCTTCCTTTGGTCCGTCAATGCATCCGACAACGCCCGGGAAATTTGTTCTTGAATAAAAATAGTTTTTATTTTGACGTTTTTCTCTTCTGTTAATTTGGAAACAATCCAAATTTTACACAGTTTTTCCTCTATTAACTCCAGAACTGAGGTTAAAGTCATTGCCATGGGATTTTTGAAAGCTTCCTTCTGCAAAAAACCTTAAAGTAGCACACTTTAAGGAATGGCTGTATAGCTGTTGATCTGTAGGTTTTTTTAAGTCATTTTTTAATGCCTCAACAATATAAATAACTGCGTCTTTTGGAAACCGAAAATAGGCATTAAACCTAAAAAATTAACAATTATTTTGATGAATTTGGTTTCCAACATTCAAACTCAAACTCACAATACTGATGGCAATTCGAAAGGATTAGATTTATCTCTTAAGTGTCGTCTGATAGATGCTACGTTAACTATATCTTCTTCACTATCATCAAAAAATGGTTCCATTGAGCTTATCATTTTAGAAAACTATAACTTTTGTGTACAACTTGTTCTGATTTTTTTCTAATTTATTGAAATCAAAACAAAAAACGCTCCGCTACATCACCGATAACTTGTTATCGACGATTATTTTCTATCGCTTTACGTAGTGCATTTTTTAAATTTTGTCACAGAGACGATAGACGACGCGACATGACTCGCCTCGCAATACGGAATCGACCCATAAGAAATCCAGTGCAAATCTCATTGCATTAAGATATACCTTTGGAGGATTTAAATGGCAGTCAGCTGATTTTTGTTCATAGCACAATTACCAAGGTAAATTCAAGGCACATTAAAGAAGGTAGCCGACTCGTATCAGCTGATTGAATATGAAATGTCAAATAAAATTGTTGTAATTGTGAAATGTAAACAAACATCTTGTTCTGATTGGCCGAAGCTAAATCGCTGCAAATTTAAGCGCCAAGGCGAATTGATTCTCTTTACAAATTTTGACGTATTATGTTACGGCAAAAGTTGCTTTGTTGTAGCAATTCCCCGAATCGGCTACCTTCTATATTTGCCTTGGGTAAATTCATCAGCTCATCTGATTAAAACGTCAAAAGATGTTGTTATAAATTGAATTCTCTCGAAAAATATTGTTTAATATTGAAAATATTACCAGCAAATAATCAATTATTTTATCGTTTAGACATCGTTAATATTAGGCTTGGTTAATTAAAATCAACTTTTTATATCAAAGCAATTCACCGATGCATCTACCTTGTTTCTTGTGCCAGCTTGCAACTTTTTGTACTTTCTAGCAGCACATGGTACAAATACACAGGTAGCCGCATCGGCAATTGTTGGCAACATAAGATGTCAAAATTTGATATCAATTCAATGCAATTGACACATTATGTTACCATCAGCTGGCTTGATAATGCTACCTGTATTATTGTACCATGTAGCAGCATGTTGCAAAAAAACAGAGTTGTATACGAGGATTTATACCGGATTTAAAACAAATCCACTCAATACGAGGACTTCCGGATCACTAAAAATCGTGTGCACCACGTGTTGGAACACTAATAGCTCATTTAGACTAGCCATAAATCCTCGACTGGATTTAATAAATCCAGTACAAATCTCATTGCATTTAGATATACATTTTGGAGGATTTAAATGGCTGTCAGCTGATTTTTGTTCATAGCACAATTACCAAGGTAGATGCATCAGCCCATCTGAACGAATGTGAAACGTCAAAAGAATTGTTTGTAAATTGAATTCGTCTCAAAAAACATACGTCAAATTACAAATGTATGTTCAATACTGAAAATGTAAGCACATTATGCTACTAATGCTAACTAAAGAGCAAATAAAGAATTATTTTATCGCAGTTTGCCCATCTAAAATAAATAAACGAATTATTTTATCGTTTAGACATCATAAATATTAGCCTTGGTTGATTAAAATCAACTTTGTACATCAAAACAAATTTAATTTTTCCGCCTTGTTTACAAATTTTTACATTTTAAATTATTTTTAGTGTAGCAATTCACCGATGCATCTACCTTGTTTCTTGTGACAGCTTGCAACTTTTTGTATTTTCTAGCAACATGTTGCAAAAAACAGAGTTGTATACGAGGATTTATGTCAGATTTAAAACAAATCCACTCAATAGGAGGATTTATTTTTGTATGGGAAATCTGGTAGATTTTGGCTGGATTTAGCAAATAAAACCTGATAATGCGCTAAATCCGGCTAATGGTGTCATATCTAAATGGCATATAAGAAATAACAAAGGTGTTATGTTTTCTTAGGAAAATGAAATATTTGGTTAAATTTGATTAAATAAAAATTAGTTCTTGTGGAATGAAACACAAAAATAGTCGTGTTTCAACTGCCGGACATTAAAAATCGTTTTGTTGGAACTATAACGTAATGCACCATACATTAATTTATTATGATTTCTGAGGAAATTAAATATTTTATAATGTTTTTAATAAATACATATTAAGAAATAAAATATTATAATACACGTAAAAAATGCCTGATTTGATTTTGGAAAATGGATAATTAACAATTGTAGTGTTCGGCTGCGAAGCACTAAAAATCGTAGTCTTCCGACTGCCGTATTACTAAAAACCGTAGTGTACCATGTGCAAAACAGTAAGGTAATGTACCACACATGAGTTTATTATGACTCCCGAGGAAAATTTAATATTATATATATATTTTTTTAATAAATAAAAATTAAAAGAAAATCTGAAAAACATCTAATTTGGTTTTTGGACAATGGAGCACTAAAATCGTAGTGTTGCGACTGTCGGAAGACTAAAAATCGTAGCGTACCACGAGCCGAAACGCTAAAAATAACGTTAAGGTGATCGTCTGTTTATTATGATTTGTGAGGAAAATTGAATATTTTATATTTTTAGGATAAATAAATACATATTAATAAATAAAAATTAGAAGAAAATGTGTAAAACATCTGATTTGATTTTTGGACAATGAAGCACTAAAAATCGTAATGTTCGACCGTGGAGCACTAAAAATAGTATTGTTCCGACTGCGGGAGCACTAAAAATCGTAGTGTTCCGACTGTCGGACAACTAAAAATCGTAGTGTACCACGTGCAAAACAATAACGTAATGTACCACACATGAGTTTATTATGATTTGTGAGGAAAATTTAATATTTTATGTTTTTTTTTTTTACTAAATACAAATTAAGAATTAAAAATTAGTAGAAAATGTTAAAACCATCTCACTGGTTTTTGCACAATGGAGCACTAAAAATTGTACTGTGCGACTGTAGAGCACTAAAAATCGTAGTGTTCAAATACGGAGCACTAAAAATTGTAGTGTTCCGACTGCCGGATCTTTAATATTTTAATATTTTATGGCTTGTGGGACGAGTAAAAATTAAAAATAAAAATATGTAAAAAACGCACTTGTTTTAAATTAGTTACAAAAGTTGAGAGATTTAGTAGAAAATTTGAAAAAATAAATCATCTGGTTGTTGTACAATGACGCACTAAAAATTGTAGTGTTCCGCGGGTCGCAACACGTAACATATAACGTAAAGGTAATGAACCACACATATGGTTTTTATGATCTGTGTGGAATTGTTAGATTTTTTGATAGGCATTTTACATGCAAATGTGCCCAAATGTTAGTGGCATAATAATGTTCATTTTTGTTTTCATAATATATAAATATTTCATCCAAAAATTTAAATAAGAGTCCTCTGGGGCACATTCATTGAGGAATATTCCTTGATGTACAAACATCACCAAGTACAATTTCCCTAATGGCGGAAAATCCGCGCAGTTTATTGATGAATATTGGTCACACTAGAGTGTTTCATTGAAACAATTTCATGAAAACAAGGGTTCCTAGGTCGAGTTTCACAGTAGAGTGATATCATAAAGTTGCTGTAGTGGGGAACTCGATCTATAAATACCTAAAAGTTTCAATGAAACCACTCTAGTGTGACCTTCGACCACCCGATTTCTGGTATTTTGAAGCTTGTATCAACTTTTTCGGCCCGAATTGGTTATAATTTGCCGTTTGGAGTTCTCAATGATCAAAAACCTTCTGCGCCAAAAATGGTGGTCTTAGCTCCAGGTTTCGGTATAGCCCTCATATTACGGTACCTCCCTATTTCAGTTATTTTGATGTTTTTATCTACATTTTCAGTTCGAATTGGTTATAATTTGCTATTTCGAGTTCTTAGTGGTCAAAAAACGTCTCCGACTGATATCGTGGACAGGACAGGAAACAAATTATTCCATTTAAGGTCAGAATATGTATTTCATGGTAGGGGATATAATAAAGTTCGGTCGAACTTTATATTTTTACTTGTTTTTCATATTATATGTAGCATCATACATGTATCAAAAATAATATTGCCTTGTAAGAAGTCACAACCTTACTGATGTTTTTAAAGTTTTTAAGAGATAATACGTAAATGTCAACTTCTTCTGTTTTGTTTTCTTAAATACCGTTATAAATTACAAAAACAGTGCTGGAATATTAAAATATGATATGTTTAGAGACAATTTGCTGAATTGTCGCAGAGATTTGCTGATATCGATTTTTGTCGCAGGTTGGGACCAGTGTGCATTGTTCACATTACAAAATTTATGTAATTCATGAAGATCAAGACAATTTTTCTACGAAAATGTACATCTGTATGACACTAAGTATTGTTATTCTGTTACATACATACTGAGCGCCTAAATTTGCAACCACAGTAACGTGTAATATTTTTGATCATATTTAACAAAAAATGTAATAAATAGTGTTTTATAAAAATGTGTACCACATACATTTTGTCATATTTTATTTTTAAAATTTTGTAACTAATTTAAGTACATGGATATAACATGCTCATTAGGGCTATAACCAAAAAAATACCACCACATAGCCGTGTAGAGCATGGAAAACTATTATGAAAAACGGTGTCAATTTTTCTCTATCGCAAAAAAAGTTTCCGCACCAAATGCATTGAAGTTCAGTAAGTCGATGGTCAGACTAGCAAGGTTTCTTGAAACCAGTTTCGTTAAAGTTTCTTTTCAAGTTTCGTTAGTGTCCACACACGTTAACGTGAAATTTAAGATTTTGCGTGTCCTCTTTATTTTACCATTCGCGTTTGTTGTGTTCCTCATACCAATAAAAACAAAACAAACATAAATAAACTAAAAAAACAACACAAAGTAATTAACATTAATAATTAAATTAATAATAGCAGTTACATTTTCACAATTTCGTTAATTAAATAGTTTTATTAAATCTTTTTATGCTTGTTTAGTTGTTAACGTTTGCTTGAGAAAATAAAAATGAAAGAAAATGGAAGAAAAAATCTTGCAACGAATGACAAGAAGAGGCAACACAACAAACACAGAAAACTATGTACATGGGTTTCACTACTTCATACCCCTCGCCAATAAACTTGACGTCGCCATGTTGAAATCATGCTAGTCTGACCATCGACTAATGCATTTTTTAATTTTATCTGTTATAGTCCGGTCAAAATAGACATTGAAATAGCAAAAATTCCCACAAAGCTGAATTTTGGTGGAGAGCTAGGGTTTGCCATTAGAAGCAACGTCCTAAAAGTCCCCATCGATCCCATGTGTGCAAAAGAATTATTCAGGGTCAAAGGTCAAAATTTAAGGGTTTTTAGGTTTTCGAATTTATTTTTTGAAAACGGTTGATCTAATCAAAAAGTGACTAAAGTAAATATTGTAGACAGAAAAATTATCTACAAGTTTGACCCTTACAATTTTTTTCTTAGAAGGAACCATTCTTGAGATATAGCTGCTCTAAAAAACACATGATTTTTATGCACTTATAAGGGAAATATGCACATATTCAGACGAACCGGCTAAAATAAGCGAAGTAATCGGGTCGGTCCCCCAAAAATATATATATTTTCTTGAAGAGCGAAATTATAGCTATCTTCCAAAAAAAATTTCAACAAAATCGGAATGTGTTTAGTAGAGTTATTCAATGTTAGAGTCATTTCATACAAAAATAGCCCATTTAACCCACATGTATAATCGAAAGCCCAACGGGAACGACCCCAACGAAAACTCTCCGATTTTTTTCAAGTTTTGTCCGAAGGTAGGGTTTGTTGCGCTGATTACGGAAATTTATAATTTTCAACGGTTGCGGATCCGGTTCGCCGGTTATTAGACCCGAAAAGCCAAATTTAAAAACCGGGTTAGACCCGGTTCTACTGAACCGATTACTGCAAAGTGGATATCGTTTGAAAGCTTACGGAAGTATCTAACACATAGTGTCGTTACTTTAACCGGTTCGCCTCATAATGTACTTACTCGGCTAATTTTTTATTTGGCCTTTAGATCGAGATATCTCGAAAATGGTAAGTCTTTTTTAAGAATCATAAGGACCAATCTTGTAGACAATTATTGAATCTACAATACTTTTGCTAAGTATTACCGTTTTTGAGAAAGATTAAAAAAACTGAATAATGCCTCCAAAAATGACCTTTGACCCCGAATAACTTGTTTTTCACACATGGGATCGATGGGGACTTTTAGGACGTTGCTTCTAATGGCCAACCCTAGCTCTCCACCAAAATTCAGCTTTGTGCGAATTTTTGTTATTTCCCCCTTATACGCATGTCTATTTTGACCGGACTATTATGCAACATATTTGCTTTTCATTAAAATTTTTATTTTTTTGTAATCTAAATTAAAATCATTATCAAACCGTTCTGGACCAATTTGTTCTCAAATCGCGCCATTTCGGAGCATATTAGGAACTTTTGACGTTATCGCAATTTTTGGTTTTTCTTTATAAACTCGTGAATTTTATGTTTATATTTTTTGTACCTAACGGTCAAGGGAATATGGGGTCATTTGCAACGAATTCGCGAAAGTTACAGGTTGTTTTTGTTGACTTTGCCTGTGAGAATCGTATTTGTTTTTAACAAAAATACAACACCAGTACCATGTGGGGAATTTTGTCCTAATAATGAAAACGCGTTTCTAAGATCGATTCGGTGAAAAAAGTTTCCGCACCGACCGTTATTACTAAAACCCTTTTGATATTTTTTCTACATAAAATTTTAAAATAGCTTTGTTTGAATAAAATATGAATAGAAAATAAATACAATTTTCACAGGCAAAGTCATTAAAACGGTCTGTAACATTCGCGAATTTGTTGCAAATGGCACCATATTCTCTTGTCCGATAGGTACAATAAATATAAACATAAAATTCACGAGTTTATAAAGAACCAGTAAGGAAAGGATCAAAGTCGGGCGGGGCCGACTATATGATACCCTACACCACTGTGAATATGTAAAATATAAATCGGAGCTATATTCAGATCTAAACCGATTTTGACATAATTTGGCACATTTATTTCCAGACCGAATTCAGTCACACATTCCAAATATCATTGAAATCGGACTTATATAGCGTGTTTGGAGCAGCAAATACGCGAAATCGGCCGAAAATATATATGGGTGCTATATCCAAATCTGAACCGATTTCGATATAATTTGGCACATTTATTTCTAGACTGAATTCAGTCACACATTCAAAATTTCATCGAAATCGGAAATATATAGCGTGTTTGGTGCAGAAAATACGTGAAATCGGCCGAAAATATATATGGGAGCTATATCCAAATCTGAACCGATTTCTATATAATTTGGCACACTTATTTCTAGACCAAATTCAGTCAAACATTCCAAATTTGATTAAAATCGGACGTATGTATATAGCGTGATTGGTGCAGCACATACGTGAAATCGGGCGAACATATATATAGGAGCTATATCCAAATCTGAACCGATTTTGATATAATTTGGCACATTTATTTTTAGACCAAATTCAGTCACACATTCGTCGAAATCGGACATATATAGCGTGTTTGGTGCAGCAAATATGTGAAATCGGGCGAAAATATATATGGGAGCTATATCCAAATCTGAACCGATTTTCACCAAAAGCAATAGCGTTCTTCCTATGGCTAAAAAAGTTGTAGTCCCCAATTTTCAGCTGAATCGGACAAAAAATGCGACCTGTACGTTGCGAACAAAAATACATGGGCAGACGGACAGGCGGACGGACATGCATAAATCGACTCAGAAAGTGATTATATATATATATCCCCAAAAGGAACTATGGGTCTATTTCGTTTCCTTTTGTATGTTACATACAAATGCACAAAGACATAATACCCCTTACCACTGTGTGGTGTAGGGTATAAAAACCAAAAATTGCAATAGTGTCAAAAGTTCCTAATATGCTCCGAAATGGCGCAATTTGAGAACAAATTGGTCCAGAATGGTTTGATAATGATTTTAAATTAGATTACAAAAAAATAAAAATTTTAATGAAAAGCAAATATGTTGTTATAACAAATAAAATTAAAAAATGCATTACTGAACTTCAATGCATTTGGTGCGGAAACTTTTTTCGCGATAGAGAAAAAATTACACCTTATTTCATAATATTTTTTTCATGCTCTACACGGCTATGTGGTGGTATTTTTGATATTTACAAAAAATGCAAAAAGTTTTTACTTGTCCCAAAAGCCATCAAATATTTAATTTTCCTCACAAATCACAATAAACAGATTATTACCTAAACGTAGAACAGTATTATTTCTTAATTTGTTTTAATTAAAAAAATTATAAAATATTAAATTTTCTTCAGGAATCATAATAAACTCATGTGTGGTACATTACCTCATTGTTCTGCACGTGGTACATTACTGTTTTTAGTTATCCGGCAGTCGGAACACTACAATTTTTACTGCTCCGCAGCCGAACACTACGATTTTCATTGATCCATTATCCAAATCTCAAATCAGGCGTGTTTTATTATATTTTATTTCGTAATACATATGTATTTATTAAAAAAAAATTATAAAATATTTATTTCTCCTCACAAATCATAATAAACTCATGTGTGGTATTTTTATGTATCCACAGTCAGAACACTACAATTTTTAGTGCGCCATTGTACAACAACCGAATCAATTTGTTCATATTTTCCCAAGTTCCCAACGTTATTAATTAATATGTATACATATGTATATATACATGGATTTAACAGGTGTATCTGTGTTTTTATGTCTTAATTTGTACTTATCTCAAAAATTATAAATATTTAATTTTCCTCGCAAATCATAATAAACTCGTGTGTTGTACATTATCATTACGTTATTTTGTAGTGTTCCGATATGTGGATATGTGGTACACAACGATTTTTTAGTGCTCCGACTGCGGAACACTACGATTTTTTGTGTTCCGACTGCGGAGCACTACGATTTTTAGTGTTCCGACTGCGGAGCAATACGATTTTTAGTGCTCCGACTGCGGTACCCAACGTTTGTAGTGTACCAAAATCAAAATGTGGTACACTACGTTTATCGTTGTGCACCGGAACAGTATCACTAAAATATTTTTTAGTGTGTGTGTTCCGGAACACTAACGCTAAAAATATTTTAGTGATACGGTACTCGGAGCGGTACACTATTGCTCTGTTCCAGAACCTGCAAGAATATACAACTTTTTACTAATGCTAAGTTTACATTTACGAAATCCACTCGATTTCAACTGTCAAATCCATAGCTCAAACGTCAAATGAAATCTCATCTGGATTGCTGAGAGGCAAAGGGTTACCGTATGCCTCATCTCTCTCTCCTACAAAATGACAATTGCCGCAAGTAAACTCGCCCAATGTAAATTTGGACTAATATTAAGAATATTCATTTTTTAGGGGACAAGAAGACCAAATAAAGTTTTATTTATTTATTACCTATTTGTTCATTGATGATTTTTTGCAGTAAAATCAGCTTCATTCATAAAATGCGTAATGTAACAGATATTTCAAAGCAGAAAAAAATACCCATAAAATCCCCAATTTTTGAGCTTATTTCCCCCATCAAATCCCCAATTCAAATTTTTCATTCCCATTTTGTAAAAAAAATTCCCATTTTGGAGACAAATCCCCAATACTGGCAACACTGGCAGGACGGACTTTATTTCCACACAGCTGCAATTGTCTCCCACATGTAGTCACATTTAACTGTACTAGTTTTTGGCATGTGTTTATTTTTAGAACGCAACAACAACAACCATTTGGTTGAAATTTTTGTGTTGGAACGTTTTGTTAAGCCAGGCTCGGCTTGCTTTATTTACAGTTTGCCAAGGAAATGTTTTCAAACTGAGAAAACGAACACTTTTCATGCATTAATTAGTAAAAAAAAAAACAAATAATTGTGATAAAAATGTCGGGTTTTTTGCAAAAAATAGTTGGTCGACTTATTTGAGAACAAATTGAATGGATAAATAACAAATTAACCCACTTCGTTCAAGATCACATTGCATGTAAACAATGTCCTATAGGTCTCAAGCCGAGAATATCTAAAAACTAAGACGTCTTGGCACCTTGCATTACATGTTAATTATTCTTTTGGTTATTATTGTTGAACTAAGTGGGGTAATTTTTTATTTATCCTTTCAGTTTGGTCTTAAAAAGGTCAACCAATTAATTTTTGTAAAAAACCCGACATGTTTATCACAAGTGTTTGTCATTTTTACTAATTAATGCATGAAAAGTGTTCGTTTTCTGAGTTTGAAAACATTTCCTTGGAAAACTGTATGTTTACCTGTTAAGGCGATGATGATTATAAGTTTTAATTTTTGTTATTTTTCTCTTTCGAGACGAGCTGATTCATCAGAAGGTTTTGTAAATGAAAAAGAATGTCAGAGAAATTGTCATCACAAACCACTACACTACATAGCTTTTTACGTGATAATTAGTAATAATTATTACTAATGTTGCAGATTTTGACAGTTGTATAAAGGAAAAGTTGCTGAAAAAAATGTTTCAGCAACATTTAGTAAGTAAAAAGACACACCACATGTTTCGCACTTTGGTGAGAAGCGCTCATCAGGTGTATTTTGTACGGCAATCTGACTATGTCTCTACCTACCTTCTATATATTTTATCGTTTATACATCGTAAATATAAGTCTTGGTTGATTAAAATCAACTTTGTACATCAAAACAAATTTAATTTTTTCCGCCTTGTTTATGGGTACTTTACACGACATGTTTTTTATATATGGGTTGTCACTTTTTAGATACAAAATGTATATGCAAAGTGACAACCCATATGTAAAAAAACATATCGTGTAAAGTACCCATTACAAATTTTTACATTTCAAATTATTTTTAGTGTAGCAATTCACCGATGCATCTACCTTGTTTCCTGTGTCAGCTTGCAACTTTTTGTATTTTCTAGCAACATGTTACAAAAAACAGAGTTGTATACGAGGATTTATGCCAGATTAAAAACAAATCCACTCAATACGAAGATTTATTTTTGTATGGGAAATCTGGTAGATTTTGGCGGGATTTAGCAAATAAAATCTGATAATGTGCTAAATCCGCTTAATGAAGACATACCTGTTACCGACAAAAATCGATTAATGCTAGGCTTACATTTACGAAATCCACTCGATCAGATTTCATTTGACGTATACACAAAGTAATTGAAAGACGAAATCCGCTCGATTTCGTAAATGTAAATGGAAACTTAATATAACATTAAAATTGTGTCATAACAGCCAGCTCAACTCGAAAGAAAATTCATTCAAATATCACTATAAAATGACCTTCGCCGTAATAGCACGGTTACACTAGAGCTTTTTGCCGTGTTATAGCTCATTTAAACTAGCCACAAATCCTCGACTGGATTTAATAAAACCAGTACAAATCTCATTGCATTTAGATATACATTTTGGAGGATTTAAATGGCAGGCACCTGATTTTTGTTCATAGCACTAAAGAGCAAATAAAGAATTATTTTATTGCAGTTTACCCATCTAATATAAATACACGAATTATTTTATCGTTTAGACATCGTAAATATTATAAATATGGTCAACTTTGTATATCAAAACAAATTTAATTTTTTCGCCTAGTTTACAAATGTTTACATGTTAAATTATTTTTAGTGTAACAATTCATCGATGCATCTACCTTGTTTCTTGTGTCAGCTTGCAACTTTTTCTATTTTCTAGCAACATGTTGCAAAAACAGAGTTGTATACGAGGATTTATGCCAGATTTAAAACAAATCTACTCAATACTAGGATTTATTTTTGTATGGGAAATCTGGTAGATTTTGGATGGATTTAGCAAATAAAACCTGGGGCTCAATTCTTGTTCTATGAAAATTTGAAATGAAAACTTTTATAAAGGAAATAAATGTCAAATAAAAAATTTTACAAAGAAAATATTTTTCATTTTAAATTTTCATAGAACAAGAATCCAGCCCCTGATAATGTGCTAAATCCGGCTAATGAAGTCATATCTAAATGGGCTTTTAACCCACTTCGTGAGGATTTATTTGACGTTTGCGCTATGGAATTGACATTTGAAACCCAAACCCACTGGGTTAATGCGGTTAAGTGTAACCGCGTATAATAGCTTATTTAGACTAGCCATAAATCCTCAACTAAATTTAATAAACCCAGTACAAATCTGATTGCATTTATAGCACGGTTACACTAGAGCTTTTTGCCGGGTTAACCCACTTTATAGGGATTTATTTGACATTTGCAAATGGAATTGACATTTGAAACCCAAACCCACTGCGTTAATCCGGTTAGGTGTAACCAGGGTATTAGATATACCTTTGAAGGATCTAATGGCAGTCCGCTGATTTTTGTTCATAGCGCAATTACCAAGGTAGATGCATCAGCCCATCTGATCGAATTTGAAACGTCAAAAGAAGTTGTTGTAAATTGAATTCGTCTCAAAAAACATACGGCAAAGAAACTTTTTATACCCAAGTGTCAATTGCTAGCTCTTTTTCCCACTAATAAATTAAAGTTGTTTTAATAAAATATTAAAACAACGACTATGGGATTAAGCCTGACTATTTTGAAAAACAAAATAGAAGTCGTAATCCCAAACAAAACACGCCAACCCTCCTAAATGTTCAAAATGTGTTAAATGTGTAAAAACTTTTTAGTTCTGGAACAAAGCTTCTATTGCCTTTCCTATTCATTTAGTCCCAATTTACATTAGGCGAGTTTACTTGCGGCAATTGTCAGTTTGTAGGTGAGAGAGGGGACTGAGAGGCAAAGGGTTACCATATGCCTCACCTCTCTCTCCATCAAACTGACAATTGCCGCAAGTAAACTCGCCTAATGTAAATTGGGACTTAATGTATATTTTGTGTGTTTTCGGTTCAAATTTTCGTGAAAACAAGGAAACAAAAATGAAGGAAATTTGATTTATGTTTCTGTTAATTACGAATGGTGTCGTGGAAACGGGTTAATTCGTGTACGTTGTTCGACAGGCGAACAACGTAATTGAAACGCTCGTGTGAACATTACATTACAGAATAGGCCTACAGGGTAGAGCTGGCAAACCATCGATATTGCCAACATTAAGCGGGGTACACACGATCAGTTTTGACTGTCAGTTTTGCTCAAATAATCGGTTGCTTGCCAGTGTGGCCGCTCACTTTTGTCAATCATCAGGCAACCACAAAATATTTTGTGGTTGCTGGACGGTTGGACAGTTATCGATAATTCCGAAAAATCGACAGTCAAAACTGATCGTGTGTACCCCACTTTAGATATTTTCAATATATTTTAAAATATCGATTGCTATCGATATTATCGTTAACACACCATTAATTTGGAGATAAAAATAGCGGAAATGTCAATGCTTTTCCTGACATTTTGCACAAGTAGTTCACAGAAATGCAAAGTAGAATAAACAATTGCTTTTATTTTATAAAAATATTAAAAAAATGCATTTTACTTTTCCGAAAAATGTGTACGTGTAACTACGGAATTACTTTCTCTCACACACAAAACCGAAAAGCAGCGAAATTTTTATTTATTTCAATGAATTTTAGGCTGGGATTTTTGTTCCGATAAAATCGATAAGCAAAACTATCTATCGATATTTAATTTTTAAAAAATAATCGATTTTATCGATAGTGCCATCGATTTTTGCCAGCTCTACCACAGGGGAGTATTTCAGGATGTAATGAAATCCAGTGGATTTCGGACCATGAGTGTAAACAAACCTTTATGCTACCTTATTATTTCACCATGTTCCTCATTCTCATTAAAAAGTACGTTTTGTTACATCTCTGACGGGATTCAACACAACAAACACTATCATGAATTAAATCAGCTGTGTATGACAATAACCTGACTGTAGACTGTCATCGTTGTATATAAATATTGTAGCAAGCAAAGGAAGGAAACTGGAATATATATAAAATCTTATCTTGTTAATTAATGTTGAAGTTAGTTAACTTCCCAAGGAACCATTGATGTTGAAACTTACAACAACTGACAAACATTTTAAACATTAAAGAGGCACCAGTGGAAGAGCGAGCTGTAACCATGGCGCTTAATACGTATGTTTTCCCACTACAAAATAGTTCTTCCTTACATCAATATTAAAATTTCATTTTTTTACAATTTCATTTTACAAGATTACGACAATTTTATATGGAAATACCTCCTGTGACGCGGTTTTATACCACTGCATGTGTGATGACTACATTAGCTGTGGTAAGTGGTAGGACATCATACTAAATAGACACGTCATCCATACAAGCTTTGATTAATCTACGTGGGGATGTAGTAAGATATTTTATGAAATGTTGCAACAGGTATACTCCTGTTGGTTTTCCTTTCCGAAGACTGTGTTTTCCCGACACAATCGGTAAATTTGTTTGGACATTAATTCACAAAAGCAGTTATGTTATCTTCAAACGTGTTCGGGAAATGCTATCTCTATTAGAAAAACTACTGTCGTAGCTTCTTTACTTCTACAAAACATTTATTTGTGTTTTTTAGCATTTGAACTTGGTGTCGCCACTACAACTGTATTATAATCCTATCTTAATTCTGAACAAATTACAAATATGGCGTTTGGCAACGACATTCCTCTTTTTTGGATCAGTGGGTATTAGCTTTTTCTTCAATATGGTGTTCACATACCGCTATTGTCGCATGCTGGAAGAAGGTTCGTTCCGTGGACGTAGTTCGGATTTTGTTATGATGTTCCTGTTTGGTGCTGCCCTTATGACATTTTTTGGGCTATTCGTAAATCTTTTGTTCTTGGGACAGGCATTCACATTAATGTTGGTATACGTGTGGTCACGGCGAAATCCTTTTGTTCGCATGAATTTCTTTGGTGTTATGAACTTCCAGGTAAACGTTCTTCACAATGTTTTAATATTTTAAGGGTAACACACATGTTGCTTCCAGGCTCCGTATTTGCCGTGGGTTCTCTTATGTTGCTCTATGATCCTAGGAAATACTATATGGGTGGACATCATTGGAATGGGTGTTGGTCATATATATTATTTCTTGGAGGATGTATTTCCATTCCAACGAAATGGTTACAAGTTTATAAAAACACCTTTTTTCCTGTAAGTCCTCTTGAGAATCTCCTTGGTATTTGTCTAAACATTTGTCATTTTAGGAAGGTACTTTTCAATGAGCACATCGACCGTAACTATCAGCCTCCACCAGAAGATCGACCAGGAGGCTTTAATTGGGGAGGAGAAGATGGCCAAGAACAACAAGCACCCGAAGATGATGTAGATGATGCAGCAGAAAATCCAAGGAGACCAGCTCAGAACTAGAATAAACTTGGAATATGTAAATAACAAATTTCCCGCCGTCGTTTTTTACTATTTTTAATAGGGGCAGACATAAAGAATTTAATTCTAGTTTATCTTTTTAATTATCTATTCAGCCTTATTGCGACGGTCGTTATTGACATGTCGTTGTTGCATTTGATATCTATTTTAAAATCAACAGCTTTATTTTAGGATTGGTGTGGTTTTAACGTAATACATAAGGCATCTTTGCAAGTAGCTACACGACTTATATTAAAATATCGTCACCAGAAGACGTAAGTAACAATTCAATAAGTTTACAAGAGAATCAAAGACAAAATCATATTTTAAGACAGATAAGGAATACCTTTCTGTGTGAGATACGTCTTTTGGTATTGTTTTTTAGTAAGTAACTTACAATATATTGAGTATACATTTAAAGAAACTAGTATAAATGAAAAATTATAACCAATTTACAACTGAATTATTGGGTTACACATTTAGGTGCATTTTAAACTAGCTATCTGAAGGTGTTGGGTTCAATTCCCATTCTTAAGGGTGATATTTCAATGGACCTCAATGAGGTGAACTGTCTGTCTATTTCATCTACCACTCCAATTACTTATGATTTTAATCGTATAAGACGAGATTAAAAACATCAGATTTTGAATGTTATATTTAAGCAATCGATAAAATACAGAGAATATTAAATAAGTGATGTGTAACAATTTAAAATTAATTTTTACTTTGTCATATTAAAATTCAGTGTTATGTCATGTTCACACGAGCGCTTCAAT
Source organism: Musca autumnalis (assembly GCF_047663935.1). Classification (NCBI taxonomy): domain Eukaryota; kingdom Metazoa; phylum Arthropoda; class Insecta; order Diptera; family Muscidae; genus Musca; species Musca autumnalis. Next base: position 263,218,948 of record NW_027411866.1, read on the forward strand.
TACGTTGTTCGCCTGTCGAACGACGTACACGAAATAACCCGTTTCCACGACACCATTCGTAATTAACAGAAACATAAACAAAATTTCCTTCATATTTGTTTCATTGTTTTCACGAAAATTTGAACCGAAAACACATAAAATATACATTAAATGAATAGGAAAAACAGTAGACTTTCCTTCAAATGTATCTTTTATATTTATCTACACACATTTCATTCATTTTTTCCATAAATTCTGAATAATTTTTATTTTCAATATATTTTTATATTTTTCTATTTTCATAATTAAAGAGAGAGAGAGAGACATGTCAAAACAATGTTTGTGTATACAGACTTTCAGTTATTTGTTTCCTTTTTGTTTCTGATTTTTTACGCGATTTTGAACTAATGGACAAGAAATGTGTGTGGAATTAAAAAGGAAACACAACCATCTTCCTTCTGCATCTATATAAAACGTTTAGTTCATTAATTTTCATTCATATTTTTCCTTTGTTCTAAAAGTTTTTGTGTTTTCAACAAATTTTTCAATTTTGAATTTAGACATGTCATAATTATTATTTTCGATAAATTCTCTCATTTGTTAGGGATGGGACATATTTTATCGTTGTTCGGAGAGTATTTCTACTTGAACAACATAGAAAAATCTTCGTTCGTTCTCAGAATTTTGTATGGGGAATCAAGTAATTTATTCGTATTTGAGGGTCGAACGACGAATAGAGAACGAACGACGTACCGTGGAAACGGGCTATTATATGTTTTGCGGGTGTTGAAATTTATTTTTTGAAACTTTTAGTATTTTTGTGTGCATCTAAGGAGGATCCACTGCAGTGGATTGCTTGAAGGATCACCTGTATTCTTGTCTAAGTAAACCAGGGGGGTTACTCTGTATTGCGATGCGTAAGAAAAATTGTACCGAATCAAGTAATGCTACTCTCTAATGCGTTTCGCATCTAATTTTTGCAAATCTGGTATCACCGCACTCTGTAATAAGAAAGCGTGTCGTGCGATAAGCGCAAATATCTTGCGTTAACAAAATAACAAACGCAAAGGAAACGAATCATGTAAGTTAGCACAATCATGGTACAATAAGGAAGGTAGAACAGGTTCTGAAAAACACTAGAACACAACCCTAATGCCTTGTTCATACTGGCGGTAATTCGCTCTCTATTCGTTGTTCGACCCCAAATTACGATACAATTACTTAATTTCCCATGCAAAATTTTGAGAAGGAACAACGATTTGTGTACATTGTTCAATTTAAAGAACGACGATAAAATATGTCCCATCACTAACAAATGAGAGAATTTATCGATATAAATTAATTATGACAGAAAAAATATAACATTTAAAATTCATTAAAAACACAAACATTTTTAGAAAAACTGCAAAACATGAATAAAAAGTAAACGGTTTAACGACTAGTATACTTTCAAATCATGGCAAATTTTCTCTTTTCTTTTATTGCAGTTGCATTTCTTGTCCATCGTTTCAAATTCGCGTACAAATTAAGAAACAAAAATCAAATTCCTGCCAGAAAGTCTGTATACCAAAAAGTTATTTTGGCAGGTTTCTCTCTCGTTAATTTTGAAAATAGAAAAATTAAAAAAATTTGCTGAAAACACCAAAATTGTGGGAAAAACAGATAAAGATGAATGAAAATAATATACAGCCCAATCATGAACATCATCTCACCGTGAGTTTTCTCACTCTCGCCTCCTCCCTTATTATAAACATCATAAGGGAGAACAAAACTCACGTTCGTGAGAAAGTAGCTATCATAAATGTCAAAAAAGTGAGAATGTGGGGCAATTTTCTCTCACCACAGAAATCAAGGTGAGTTGAACAAAAAAATGTAACTATGGACATTTTTTTTATAGAAAAAATCGACAAGAAACGAATCTTTTGCTATGATAATCAATTGTATTTATTTGTGTTTTACGTTAAAGGTAACAAATAAAAAACAATTAGAAATTCTTTTGGCAACTATACATGTTCATCCGTGTATCAATGAAGCAAGGAAGACCTCAATTGAGTTTGGCGTAATTTGGAGGTGGAGTTGAAGTTGGCCAAAATTTTTTAGATATGGGAAGCGGTTCAGAATCATATGGTGAAAACAGGAATGGAAGAGGATCCTATCAGGAGCAACACCTTTCTAAATTTTTTTTGTAGGTACTTCCAAACTTTGCGGCCACTCTTTAAGTGCCTTTGTATTGTTCTTTGTTCGCTAAGGTTCCCAGCAAAATATTCAATGCCAAAGATTCTATTCAAGCATGAGTGCAAGTTATATGTCACCTTTTTACCACCATCGCCCATTCTTTTTACAAGACTGTAACCCCTAAAAGATCCAAATCATTTTGGATGGCATCTTCAATAACCCAGTGGAATGGTATCTTAACAACCACCTTGGCATGGCATATTCCACGAACAAGCCACAATAGGAAGGATTAAATTCATAAAAAAGGGCATGTTTATATTATATAGCCTTTTGCAGGGTTAACCTTCTTGAAAATTGAGAAATTGTATTTAAAATCCATGAAATTGGTTCAAATGTTGAATAGGATCCGAATTTCACGAATTGTACTTAGCATTCATATGAATGGTCCTATTGCTGGAGAAAAGATCGGATGTTTCACGTATTGTATTTATTTACAATTCTTGAAATTCCTTCCAAATGCTGAAAATGGGATCTTTCACAACTTCATTTGAACTAATACAAAAGATCCAATGAGATATTGGCATCACATGGAACGACTTCCACAAAATTTTGCTTGGTTTTCTTTGTATTCCTCAGCGTTTGTCGTTTCGCACATCATTCAAAATGCAATATTAAACATTTTCATTTCTTTTTGCCATTTAATGACCTTTAAACGGTTTTTGTTCACTTTTTTGCAAATTGCAGAAATTCTTCGGGCGTAAATAAACAATTTTTACATATGTATGTATGTATCTGTCAAAACAAAACAAAAACAGCTGTTACAGATGTTGCCACATATCAAACATTTAATATTTTTTATCAATTACCAAGTATTTTTAAAGTGGATTGTTGATAAAAATTATTTTTCGTTTAAGAAATATTAATTTAATTTAAAATAAAGTAATGTTTTTTAAAAAAATTACGAATTTAGTTATTGCAAAATTATTTGTAAATAAAATAACGATATGGTAACGCAAATTATATTTTCAAGGGTTCACTATTTTCAATTTTCAAACTTGTGAACCCCTCTTCACTTTTTTCGCTCCTCCCTTGTCATTTGTGATAGGTCGAGACGTGAGAAGTGAGCTGCAACTCACTCGTGAGAAGCTCCCTACGTGAGTATTCATGATCGCTATGATAATTAAATATTAAATAGATATCAGAAAAAAGAACAAATAGTTTTTCAGTTCATATCAATTAATTTTACTCGTTTTTTGGACGAAACTTTCTTTAAAATCAGTAAATAAAAGGTACGAAAATAAGTGTGTCTGCGTACTCGATAATCTATATCTATCTATATATATATATAAAAATGGTGTAAAAAATGTATAGTAATTCATAAAATGAGAACGGCTAGGCCGATTTCTGTAACATTTTTTGTCAGCTATTCGTATTTTCGAGGAGAAGGTCTTTACGGAAGAAAATTTTGGAAAATCTCTCTGGAAAAGTCGGAAAATTGGAAAAATCGAAAATTGAGTTTTTGTATGAAATGTTATTGCTTAATAGCGGGACGAAGTTCGCCGGGTCCGCTAGTTTGTAATAATTATTACAAATTATTACTGAATGTTGTTTTTTTACACAAATGTTCAGTAAAAGAGAATGAATTGAGAAACTTGTTTTGAAATTTTCATTACTGAGAACTTATAATTTTTACTGAAGGAATTTTGTTCAGTAACATTTTGTAGCTTTAGGCAGTTGTCAAAAGTTTAAAATATCCAAATATCATAATCGTAAATATTAATCAAATTGAACATTTTTACTGAATGTTGTCTTTTTACTTTTTTAATTTTTTCCTTTGAAAGAGTATAAAATGCTTTACTCTCTAAAAAGAAGTTACTGAGTAATATTTACTAAGAAAGTACAAGGACAAACCTATTATGAATCATGTTGCTATGAATTATGTACCATGTCGTATGAACGGGTTAATTCGTGTAGATAATTATGAGAGCGAACAACGTAATTCAAATGCTGGTATGAACATGGCATAAAGCTATGCCCGCTTTCTGTCAAAATTATTTACATATATTGACAAACTTGAAGTTCTTTTGTTTTTTTTTATTCCCTCTTTTTGTGTTCAATTTTCACAGTCATTAAAATGATTAAAAATGAATCGTAAGTTTCATATTTTAATATCGCGTTAGAAATGTTAAAATTTTTATTCTCCATAGCTAGCAAATTACTTTAATGCGGATTTAACAAAGACATAAAAAATATCCCTTGTAATAGCTTCCACCATAAGGACAATTCGAAATAAGTGGTATAGTTGCATTTGGTACATCTCATTGCAGAATAAAAAGTTGTATTTTTTCCAGAATCAAATTGGCAAAACAATATTACAAATTCGAGAATCGGCACAGCTAATTTCCAATATCAATCATTCATTCTAGACACAACACAATTATCTGTGATAATTTTGAAATTCAAATGTGTAGCGACAGTGGAGTATAATAAGTAGCGGCAGATGGCATCAAGACTAGATGGATTAAAAAGTTATCTTTACATATTGTTACGGAATTAGATTTAACTAATGTCCGTGTTGACGTTGTTTTATTCCCCGATACGATTTGTACCAAATAAAACAGGGTTCGTTTTAGATTACGTTTCTACAATGCTTTATTTACTATATTACACTTATTCAGAACCGACTTTAATTACAAAGCACACAGCAAGTCTTTAGTTAGCACGCAGCTCTTATTTAACCGATCTGTTCAGTTCAACCCTTAAAACACAACTACTGAATGTTGCCATTCCTAACGCTATTTATACCCAAAATCTCCTTGGTCTAGAATTATCCAGTAATCTGGCAACATCTCGAATCTGTGCAGCGAACACACAGACGCACATTCGCACTAAGCGAACAACCATACTCACATACATACAAGTAGACTAGCACAGTAATGACGTAATTACAACAACACGAAATACAAGAAGTAGGAACTAAACGATAATTACATGATTATGGAAAGACAAATAAAAGCGTATTAATAAAAGGTAAAGTAACATCCAGAATAGTGAAGAGAGTTCTACATGGTAGTTGTTGTTGCTTAAATAAAGTAACTGCGTAATAAAACTTTACGTTACAATTCAAATTTTTAAATTAACGGAAATTAAACTAAACTAACTTAAACCTATCAGTTACATTCGTAACAATATTATATAGATGTTTTATTTATATATTTACGTAGGGATTTTCATGTAAATGCAATAAATATATACATACATATGTATGTATGTGGTCAGAAATGCTTTACTTTATTTTTTGTATTCTTTAAGGAGTAACATGAATATCGTTTTCCGTGTTTCTCCTCTAGGCAGGTTGTTTAGCATCGGCGAAGCGGAGGGGTGGACGTGCCCAATTCGTAATTTTTTGGACATTTTACTTGCAAAAGTTCAAATTTTGTCCTCTGGCCCTGTTGGTCAGTATGCTTATTTGACTAAATTGCTCGCTCAGAGTTTGTTATGAACCAAACTGCATTTTACACATATCAGCCCCAGTTGCTTAATGCCGATGAATTTGAAACCGTATATTCAAAGAAAATTTATAAATGAAACGTTAGACATAAGCATCATATATACATACATATGTACATATACATATTCCGAAGATATCCCCGAAGGGACAAGATATAATTCTCTCATATTAATGAAAGCACGCCGATTCATATTGGGACCTATTTTTTATAGCCAAGTCCGAACGGCATTTTTACGACACATTTGTAGATAAGTTTTTCGTGGTTTCAATATTGATGTTTTGGTCAGGGATTTAACCACAAACATTCTTAGTGCAAGACGGAGATGCTTACCACTGCAGCACGATGTCATCAAATGTGCGGCCGATAAATTGAATGACACATTTTGCAGCCCATAAAGACCTGCGTTAATAGTCCTGGATTTCCAAAAATGGTCAATTTGGCTACCAACCAATTTGATGCATTCCACACAACATCTTCGTGTTTTATTAAAAATATTTTAATTTAAGGGATAACTTCGTGTTAAAATAAAATGAAGTTTTGTTCAATTTCCTTTTTTAGAATTTTGTTATGTATGTATTTATTTTCAATTTGTTATACTTTTCAAAACAACTTTGACAGAAGTCGGTCACCTTCATGAAAAAATTGTAATCAGCTGTGAGCTCTGTCATACCTTTCTTATTATACCATGAGTAATTTTTACCAACATACATTCAACCAAAAAAGTCTACATACACCCTATAAATCTCGAGTTTTAGGGGTAAGGAAACATTTTTTAAGAAAATCCAAGCACATAGTTATATTTTATATCCCCAATAAACAAAATTAAATACAACAAAAATATATTCCATAATTCGAATAACGGTAAATTCTATAAAAATTAATAGGGAAAAAGTGTACATACTCCCCAATGAAATATTGAGATTACCGTAAAATTTATGGAATAAGCAATACAAATTTTACATTTTATTGCTTTATCGAACGTCTTTGGTTGTCCATGATATCTTTTTGACAAAATAGGAACATATTTGTGGGTTAGTTACCGTATTTAAGGTCGGATTTCGCGTATTGCTCTTTAAAGTAGACCTTTGCAGATTTCATTGAGTTTGTTACTTAAAAAAAAAACCAGAAAATAAAGTGAGACTGATATTTTTGAGATCCTAGAGCGCTTTGAAGTTGTCCTTGTGGACATTATATACTTCTGAACTTCGCGAAATGTACGAATTAATGAGTCCTTGGTCAGGTACAATCCTCGAGCATACCTTGAATCAGCAATGTAAAATTTAATAAAACTAAAAATGGGATTTTCGGTTTTGCGATTATTTCAGTTGTCTTAAAACTCGACTTCGACTTTTTCATAATCGCAGAAAAACTATTATAATCGACTATTCATCGATTTTCGAGTTTTCTTTTGAAACTGTAAAACTGCCAAGTCAAGAATCTAGACCGTGTTTAGACATTCAAACTGGAAAGAAAATTGTTCTTCTCAATTTCTTTTAAAATGTCCTTATTGTTTAGACACGGAAATCATTTTTGTGTAAATTTTCTTATTCTTCTTCACATCCATTTTCTCATTGCTCCGTTCAAAAACAAAGCCAAGGCAAAATTGTAATGAAAAGTAAAAATGGACGTGAGTGATAAACAATTAATTATTAAAGGAACCCTTGAATTGCATTTTAATTTGATATTTCCACTTATTTCGAATTGTTTTTGCTTTAAAAAATAGTTTTTCCTCCAAAAGGTTTTTTTCAATTGTCTGCAGCCAACTTCAAGTTGTATACGAAGAAAAACGAAACAAAACAGAATTTGCCAGTACAGAGATGTGTGTACTCCCTCTTATTCCTTTCTACTCCCTCGCTCATATACTCAATTTTCTTTCCCATCAACTTTCCCTGTATAAACACGGACCTATGGGCAAACTCTAGACAAAAGTCGACTACGATTTTTAGATTTTTGATTGCAAAAAGTCGATAGTCGACTTACCTATCTCTATTTTGGTGGTTGAGTACTTATAACGACAAAAAGTACCACAAAACAGCAATTTAAGGCCATGTTTATATTATACCCCGTTTATATATAATCAGATTTAACAAACCGCCTGGGTTTTATATGTCAATTCCATTGCTTATATTTCAAACAAATCTTTATAAAGAAGGTTAACCCTGCAAAAAGCTCTAATATAAACAGCATATTATAGCCTTTTACGGGGTTAACCTTCTTAATGAGGATTTTATTGACGTATACGCAAAGGAATTGACATCTGAAACCCAGTGGGTTTGTTAAATCCGTTTATATATAAACGTACTATAAAATGCTGCTTGAAAAAATGGAAGCCCGCCAAAACGTAGCTCGTGGAGTCAGGCTTTTTGGCGAAACTAAGCGATCGATTATGCATTGCCACTAAACTTGAGTTGCGTTGTCAATTGACAGCGCGACTGAGATGAAATGTTGAATTATTGATGTCAACCCAACTGCGTGGTCGATAAACGTGTTATCGATCAGTGTTTTTTTAAACTTGTAAACTCTATTCCATCCAAAACACACATCGCAAAAAATAATAATAAAAATTATTTTAAAATGATAAGTCCAGTGGAATTATTTTTTGTGATGAAGAAAATGTACAGGAGGTTACATCTGTTAGAAGAAATTGGAATTGCCATATGCGCAGTATGTTGATGCTCATGTTAGAAAGATCTGTATAATCAGTAAATTATTTTAGGTTTAAGGCGTATTTTCGATTGAAAAGGATGCCATAGTGGAAACGTTAAAAAATGATTTTTGAGTGTGCGCTGCCTTGATAGAGGACAAATTGTGCCAAAATTGGGATCGTTTCGAATTTGACGAATGAGGAAAAAGGACAAAATAAAAATCATTTTTATCAAAAACGACTTGGGTGCAGACATGTGCATATTGGATTCTCACTCAATTAATCGGGTATGTGATGGAATATTTTAATGAAATTGAAAATGGATTTCAAAAATATTATTCAAATAAGGGGCTTTTGCGAAGCAAAACTATATATATCATCAACGGCACTCCGATTATATACCATTTCGATTCTGCAAATCGAGTCGATGCGGTTTTCATCACACACCCGAATATTTCAGATGTTTTGTCGTTATTTTCATGATATTTTTTATACACAAAATCTGATAATGATGCAAAGAATCCACAATTGTTAAGAAAATGTTTATTTTCCTTTTTATTTTACTTCTTGTTTCTTCGAAAATGATCACTGCTACTGAAAATATAGTTGAAGTGGAGGGGATGTATATCCCTCCCCCTAAAAATCGGCAAGTTGAGGGGCGACAAGTTGAAGGGGGGAGGATCCAAAAAGTTGACAGCCTCCACAAATTGCCCCATCAACTTGCCCCACCCCTCAGCCTTCCGCACTCTATGTCGAGCATTTTCACACCCACTCTTATTTTTAAACTAGGGATGCACAAAACAATATATGTGATTGTAGTGGTAAGAGTACCAAATTTACTCTCCGATTGAGCACAAAATTTAAACATTTTATTTTTAATAGATTTTCTTTATTTGTTTGATATGGTCATATTAAAGAAGTAATTTTAAATAATAAACAATAAATTACAAGTGTTAATACTGATGTACAAACACTATTTAAGTAAAACATAAAGAAAACAGTTCGTACATCCGTGCTTGTGTGCTTTCGTTCACGTCTCGCCAACGGCTGAGCGCAAGAGAATAAAGAACAAATTTACGCTAGAGTACTGTTTTGTGCATCACTATTTTAAACCCCGAGTACTCGCGAGTGCTCCCAAATAAAACAACAATTACTCCCACTCGCAGGTACTTTTCACTCGCGAGTAAAAACGAGCAAATCGGACTTTTTGCTCGAACTCTTCGAGTAATCCTGCCATAGCCAAATAAAAGAATAGACAAAGAATTGAGTCAGTTAGATATGCACTCAATTTTTAAAATGGCAATAACTATACATTTTGAAACTATTTATGCTGGTAAAAGACAACATTTGGGAAGTCTTTGACCAGATCTACATCCTCATATAAACAAATTCAACAATATCTTGCAATTTACCCCAAAACAAAATGCAACTGAGTGAGATGTCTGCGTAGTTTTCGTTAGGGCGACCCCTACAAAAACAAGCACACTACAATTTCTCTGTCTATCCTTTTATTTGTCTATGCTCCCACTCGCGAGTACTTTTCACTCGAGAGTAAAAACGAGCAAATCGGAGCTCTGCATTCTACAACCGATTCGGCACCAGTTCCACAATCTTGCGACATGTTTTCGCGGTTATTTTCTCCAATTTTCCAACATTAATTTCTTCGACAATATGTTACATTAATTTTGGTCATTACCGACATTAATCTCTAAGAAAATCAGTGAAAAATGCGTAAAAAATTAATAAAAAGCTAAGATGCATCGCAAATAGTGAAAGAAATCACAGTTTGGAACTATGAAAATCAAGAACAGGGGCAAAAAATAGTGAATATCCTTCCTGGCCGCTTCTAAAAAATAATCGGGTCGTTTATATTAATCTCGGAACCAATGTCTTGGATGAAGTGTCCACAAGGTTCCAAAATCCAGAGATATTGATGGTTATGTAGCAAGAAAAAAAAATATCAAATAACTGGAAAGTATAGAGAAACAATAATCCCTTGCCATGACCTCTGAAGTTATAAAATAAGATTTTAAAACTGGTACGGTTTGGTGGCGAAGGTGTTTAAATATATTTGCATCGGATGACCCTCACATGTTGCGGGAAAATATCAATAAAGAGCAATCTATTTTGTCTTATTTATTTCAAAAATAATATCTTTTTTCTTGCCATAATACCGTCAATATCTTTGGATTTTGGAACCTTGTGGACACTTCATCCAAGACATAACTTCCTAGATCGATATTAAAGGTCCATTTAATTCTTTGAAGCGCTCCAGATCGAACTCCTCCATTTTTTTTAATAATTTCTTGTCTCAATTCTTGATTTCCATAACTTCAAACTGTTATTTCTTTCACTATTTGCGATGCATTTAAGCTTTTTATATATATTTTTTTTTACTTACTAAATGTTGCTGAAACATTTTTTCAGCAACTTTTCCTTTATATAACTGTCAAAATCTGCAACATTAGTAATAATTATTACAAATTATCACTTAAAAAGACACAGCTATTATTAGGTGTGTCTTTTTACTTACTAAATGTTGCTGAAACATTTTTTTCAGCAACTTTTCCTTTATACAACTGTCAAAATCTGCAACATTAGTAATAATTATTACAAATTATCACGTAAAAAGACACAGCTATTACTAAATATCACGTAAAAAGACACAGCTATTTTTACTATTTATCACGTAAAAAGACACAGCTATTATTAACGCATTTGATATGATTTGACAGCGAGGAGTTACTTTTCACCGATTCCCAGCAAAATTTGAAGGAAGGTGTTCCATGCGATGAGATGATTTCATGGCATCTTTTGCATTTTTTTTTTTTAAACGAAGTCGTGAAAGATCCCAACATTTTGCTGGGTTGTTTTAGAGATTAAATATTGTTGGAGAAATAATTATAGGAAAAATTGAAGGAAATGCACTCGAAAACAAGCCGCAAGATGGCGCAATCGGTGCGAAACGCTCATTGAATGTGATAACAACCAATCGTTAACCAAAGACATAAATACAACTAATATGCCATTTAGATATGACATCATTAGCCGGATTTAGCGCATTATGAGGTTTTATTTGCTAAATCCAGCCAAAATCTACCAGATTTCCCATACAAAAATAAATCCTCCTATTGAGTGGATTTGTTTGAAATCTGGCATAAATCCTCGTATACAACTCTGTTTTTTGCAACATGTTGCTAGAAAATACAAATAGTTGCAAGCTGGCACAAGAAACAAGGTAGATGCATCGGTGAATTGTTGCACTAAAAATAATTTAAAATGTAAAAATTTGTAAACAAGGCGGAACAATTAAATTTGTTTTGATGTATAAAGACTAATATTTACGATGTCTAAACCATAAAATAATTCGTTTATTTATTTTAGATGGGCAAACTGCGATAAAATAATTCTTTATTTGCTCTTCAGTTAGCATTAATAGCATAATGTGCTAACCAAGCATAACATTTTCAGTATTAAACAATACATTTGTAATTTGACGTATGTTTTTTGAGACGAATTCAATTTACAAAAAATTCTTTTAACGTTTCACATTCGTTCAGATGGGCTGATGCATCTACCTTGGTAATTGTGCTATGAACAAAAATCAGCTGACTGTCATTTAAATCCTCCAAAATGTATTATGCCATTTAGATATGACACCATTAGCCGGATTTAGCGCATTATCAGGTTTTATTTGCTAAATCCAGCCAAAATCTACCAGATTTCCCATACAAAAATAAATCCTCCTATTGAGTGGATTTGTTTTAAATCTGGCATAAATCCTCGTATACAACTCTGTTTTTTGCAACATGTTGCTAGAAAATACAAAAAGTTGCAAGCTGGCACAAGAAACAAGGTAGATGCGTCGGTGAATTGCTACACTAAAAATAATTTAAAATGTATAAATCTGTAAACAATTGATGTACAAAGTTGATTTTAATCAACCAAGACCTAATATTTATGATGTCTGAACGATAAAATAATTCCCTTATTTATTTTAGATGGGCAAACTGCGAAAAAATTATTCTTTATTTGCTCTTTAGTTAGCATTAGTAGCATAATGTGCTAAGATTTTCAGTATTAAACAATACATTTGTAATTTGACGTATGTTTTTTGAGACGAATTCAATTTACAAAAAATTCTTTTGACGTTTCACATTCGTTCAGATGGGCTGATGCATCTACCTTGGTAATTGTGCTATGAACAAAAATCAGCTGACTGCCATTTAAATCCTCCAAAATGTATATCTAAATGCAATGAGATTTGTACTGGATTTATTAAATCCAGTCGAGGATTTATGGCTAGTCTAAATGAGCTATATATCTAAATGCAATGAGATTTGTACTGGATTTATTAAATCCAGTCGAGGATTTATGGCTAGTCTAAATGAGCTATAAGACTAGGCAAAATGCATGCAACAAAAAAAGTGTTTACGAAACTTTGTATAGAAACATTACCCTTAACAGGTTGCAGTTAATTCAAAATCGCAAACAAGGAGGAACCAAAGACATAAATACAACTAAGACTAGACAAAATGCATGCAACAAAAAAATGTTTACGAAACTTTGTATAGAAACATTATTGAATCTCAGATTTATTTATGACAAAAAAAATAGGACAATAAAATGAACAAATTTATATTTGAAAGAAAACACAAATGATAAGTTCGAATATACTAGATAGACTGAAGAAAAATTTTCTATAAAAGTTTTTCTTCAACTTGAAATTATTTTCTCCGATTGCTTTGAATTCAATTGTTGTAGAATAGCTTGCTCTTCAACACCCGCTCTCAATCGGATATGCCAATAAGTTCTGTTAGTTGATTAAATTGTTTTTGATCTGCTGCCTTAGTAAATGTATCAGCCAGTTGATCCTTACTATTAATTGATTTCAGCTCTATTTTACCAACAGCAACATTATCTCTTACGAAATGGTGCTTTATATCGATATGTTTGGCTCGCTTACTTTCTTTATTGGATGCCATACCAATACAACCACGGTTGTCTTCAAATATTGTAACTGGTTGATCCGGTCTAATTGCATCAAGATCTTCCAACAAACCTTTCAACCATATAGCTTCTGTGGTTGCCAAGCTTAATGCAATGTACTCCGCTTCGCTAGATGATATTGCAACAGTCTGCTGCTTCTTACTGCACCATGACACTGTGCAGCCAAAAACTTTGAAGACGTAACCGCTTACAGATTTCCTATCAGTTGCATCTGAAGCCCAGTCAGCATCCACGAATCCCAATATTGTTTCATCATTAGGTTTAAAATGCAGTTTATATGATATTGTTCCCTTGAGGTACCTTACGATTCGCTTCAAGTGCTGCCAGTGCAATTCAGACGAATTTTCTTGATAACGTGCCAAATATCCAACAGCAAAACATATATCTGGCCTTGAACAAAGCATCAGGTACATTAAACTTCCGAGTAATTCACGATATGGATGATTACACTTATTTCCGCTTTCACGTTGCAACTGCAAACCCTTCTCCATAGGACTTTTCACGGAATTGCAATCTGTCATTCCAAATTTGTGTAAAACCTTATTGACGCTTGCTGCTTGTGAAATTGATATTTGGGTTTTGTTAATCTCAATTTTCATACCTAAGAAAAATTTCAGAACTCCACAATCGGTCATTTCAAATTTGATAGACAGATCCCTTTTAACCTTTTCAATTGAGGACGGTTTGCTCCCAGCAATAATTAAGTCATCGACGTATAAAATAATTACCAAATCATCATGAGAATTGCTTAGTTTTGTGTAAAGACAGTAGTCATGTTTAGATCTGATGAACCCCAGCGAAATAATATGGTCATTGAACTTTATATTCCAACAACGTGGTGCCTGTTTGAGTCCATATAATGATTTTCTTAACTTTACGGCCATACCTTTTGTGGTTATGCCATCAGGAATTTCCATAAACACATCCTCTTTAAGATCTCCATGTAGAAACGCTGTTTTTACGTCTAGCTGATGAAATATGTAATTCCGCTTCATGCCAACAGCAAGTAACAAACGTATGGTAGTTAAGTTTGCGACGGGTGCAATGTTTCGAAAACATCTACTCCCTCTTGTTGAAGGTATCCCTTAGCTACTAAACGAGCTTTATATTTAGTTGGATTGCCATCTTCGTCTTCTTTTATTCGAAAAATCCATTTGGATTTTAACAACTTTACATTTCTCGGAGCTTCAACTTCTTCCCATACCTGGTTCTTTTTCAATGACGTTACTTCCTCAGCAATTGCATCATACCATTTGGCAGCATCTTCCAATCCAGAAATATCTTTATAACTTTCCGGTATTCTTTTTGATAAGACTGTTGCTTCGAATCCAGTGATGTAATTCAAAAGTTTTCTAGGTAATCCTCGTTCTCTTGTGCTGTGGCGAGCAGAATCTTCAGGCAATGCTTCTTCAGTCGAAGTTGTATTATTATTTTCAGTTTCAACTTCATCATTTGGTATCTCTGAGGCACTTTGATTAATGGGAAGTTCAGCAGTCTCATCAAACACAGCAGATTCATTTGGTTCAGTAGACACGACAACATCATTCTCCCCCTCTTGCTCGTGACTTCTTCTTACAAATATTGTTTCACCACTTCTATCGTCAGTTGTTAGAGAATAAGGGAAACAGTTTTCGTCAAATTTCACATCTCTGGAAATTATGATCTTCTTTTTCATAGTATCCCATAGTCTATAGCCGTTTGGTGCATAACCTACCATCACAGTTTTGATACTTCTGGGGTCAAGCTTTTTTCTATGGGATTTTGGTACCCAGCTGTATGGTTTGCACCCAAAAACTTTAATTTTATCAAATTTCGGTTTTTCGCCAAACCACATTTCTGCTGGAGTTTTAAATTCATTTAGACTTCTAGTTGGACAACGATTAATAATGTAAACGGCAGCTAGAGCGGCTTCACACCACATCTCCTTGGGTAACTTGGATTCCATCAGCATTGTTCTCATTTTGTCACACAAGGTTCTGTTAAACCGTTCTGCGACCCCATTTTGTTGCGGAGAGTAAGCAACGGTAGGCTCAATCTGTATTCCTTTTCTTTTATACCAGTCGTGTTGTTTCTTGGAAAAATATTCTCCGCTTTGGTCAGTAGTAATTTTTGATATTGACATTCCGCTGAATTGACTAGTGACCATAGCTTCGTATTGTTTGAATACTTCGAATACTTCTGACTTCTTCTTAATTGTATATACCACTGCAAAGTGAGTGTAATCATCTATAAAACTAACGAAGTATCTTGCACCATTCCATGCAATTTTTTCGAATGGTCCACACACATCAGAGTGAATCCTCTCCAGTACTCTTTTCGCTCTTGCCCGTGTATCATCGAATGGTTCTCGGCATTGTTTGCCCTCTACACATGCATCGCAAAATGCTAACTGTTCGTTCTGTATATTCACATTTTCGATTGCATTCATTTTTGATAATTTCTTTAAACCACTAGCGCCGATGTGACCTAGTCTTCGATGCCATAAAGCTACATCATTTTTGTCGGAAGTCAGAGCGGTTGCCATTGTTACATTTATCTTTAATTCATACAGATTTCCAGATAATTGTGCTGATGCTATTATCTTACCGTTCTTAACCATATTTGCTTTGTTTCCAGTGAATTGTACTTGGACGCCTGCAGAAGTCAATTTTCTTACAGATAAAAGATTGTCCCGCAAATCTGGAACATATAGCACGTCCTTCATTACCAGGGGAACTCGGTTACTACTGATACCATTGATTTCTCCATAATGCCGTGCAAGTAGGGATTCATTATTCTTGGCAACATTAATTTCTACAGGTGTTTGCAAGACTTTGAGATTTTTAAAGCACCACTTTTCGTTGACAAGGTGGCCACTGGCGCCCGAGTCCAATTTAAAAGTTATGGTATTTCCGTCGTCTTTGTTTGTTCTTTTGGCTCCCGCCATAAAACATACTGCATGTTTGCTAGCTACATACCCTTCCTTTTGCCTGCAATTACGTGCTTGATGGCCAAACTTGTGACATTTAAAGCATTTTCCATTGAATTTCTTCGGATTCTTACGGCTTTTCCCCATGAACGCCGTCTTCTCTTCGGCTACCTCTTCGTATCGATCGGACAATTTCACATCCTCCGTCATCAGCCTTTCCTTTATCATATTAAAAGTAAGTTTACCATCTTCCACGTTCTGCAACGCCGTAACTAGCGGGTCGTACTTTTCCGGTAATGTTAAAAAGAATTGTACAATAACATCTGGCTCTTCAACATTTGCCCCAACCAATCGCAACTTCCGAACCAAATTTTCAAAGGCATTTATATGAGATAAGACGCTGTAACCTTCATTCATTTTCATTTTTGAGAGCCTTTTCCGAATTAAAAGTAGTGTCATGATAGACTTCTTAGCAAAAACGGAATTCAAAATTTCCCAGATTTCTTTTGCGGTCCTCTTATCACGAACATAACACAAACAGTCAGAATGTATGAATCCGACGAGTCTATCTTTTGCCTTCTTATCATTCTTCTTAAAAATGACTAGTTTGGAAGCTTCCTCGGGGGGATCGTCGGTTAGAACGTCCAATATACCCAAATTGTCCATGTGCAACTTTACTCGAAATTGCCAGTCATCAAATCCCGAGCCGTTAAACTGCGGTATTCCATGAGATTCTTTTGAGTCGCCCATAACCTATTGAATCTCAGATTTATTTATGACAAAAAAAAAATAGGACAATAAAATGAACAAATTTATATTTGAAAGAAAACACAAATGATAAGTTCGAATATACTAGATAGACTGAAGAAAAATTTTCTATAAAAGTTTTTCTTCAACTTGAAATTATTTTCTCCGATTGCTTTGAATTCAATTGTTGTAGAATAGCTTGCTCTTCAACAAACATTACCCTTAACAGGTTGCAGTTAATTCAAAATCGCAACCAAGGAGGAACGTTTCATGTAATGATATCAGGATCGGTAAAAAATGTTATATCACCATATCGTAATATAACATTTGTTCTGTTCCTTTACGTGCCTAAGGTTACCATTTCTTACCATTTTTAACCTGCAAAGCGTTCCTTTACTTTAGAATAAATACAAGCTTCGTTCCCGTACTTTTTAATGGTAAAACTCGTAAAAGAGAGAACTGCAAAAAATTTGTTATCACACACAAGTTTTTTGAAATAGTTCGGGAACGGAAAAATGGAAAATACGTCAAAAATACTGGAACAAATGTCAAAGTCGGCGTATCAGCCAATCAGACGCCGGCAACCATGTTACTATTTTTTTACTCGACCAAATTTGTCGTGTAAAAAGTTTTTAAAGAGAGCGTCATTCAGCGCCATTTTTGTTTAAAGAGAAGTGAACATTTTACAACTTTTTTGTGTACGGGAACGCTTTTTCGAGTAAAATGTGTAAAAGTCGTAAAAATTTTAAAAACTTTTTAGTTCTGGAACACAGCTACAATTTATATGAGAGCCATTTTTACCATTTTTTTCTTTTTTTCCACTGTTACCATTTTTAAAAGTAAAGGAACACACCAATTATGTTAAATTCAAAAGCCATTCACTGAAGAATGATAGCAAAAAAATGTCTTATCTTGTTGTATTTATAGCTCTGTTATTTACTTTGAAAAATGGTAACAGTGGCAAAAAATGGTAAAAGTGAGCTGTGTTCCAGAACTAAAAAGTTTTTACAATTTTTACGAGTTTTACACATATTACTCGAAAAAGCGTTCCCGTACACAAAAAAGTTGTAAAATGTTCACTTCTCTTTAAACAAAAATGGCGCTGAATGACGCTCTCTTTAAAAACTTTTTACACGACAAATTTGGGCGAGTAAAAAAATAGTAACATGGTTGCCGGCGTCTGATTGGCTGATACGCCGACTTTGACATTTGTTCCAGTTTTTTTGACGTATTTTCCATTTTTCCGTTCCCGAACTTTTTGAAAAAACTTTTTTGTGACAACAATTTTTATCTCTTTCTCTCTTTTACGAGTTTTACTATTAAAAAGTACGGGAACGAAGCTGTGGTGAACTGGTCTCATATAAATTGTATCATGGTTTAATAAGAAAGGTTAGCCAAAGCTTTATGTCAATTTAAATTTTTTCATTCGAGTATGCCTAAAACTTCAAAACAATATAAACAAACTGTGTATGTGTGTGTGGTGTTTGAATAATATGCCAAACAATTTTAAAAACAATCGAATTCAATGATTTTTAAAATTGTTTTTAGACCATTTGTATGGAAGAAATTGGTGAGATTTGTATTGAAACAATCAGTTTATCATATTCACAACCCGATTATGTGGAGAAAACTTAACTCTTCATTCATTTTTCGCGTTTTTTATAAAATGTTCAAAAAATGCATTGTAAACAAACCCACTTGTTGCTTTTATTTTGAAGTTTTAGGAATTCAAGAAAAACAAGGGTTCTATAGATTTTTTTCATTTAAATCTACCTCTTTACTTATACCATGAATTGTATGCTTTTTAAAGTAAAGGAACACTTTGCAGGTTAAAAATGGTAAGAAGTGGTAACCTCAGGCACGTAAAGGAACAGAGCTTATGTCTTTGCGTTAACATAAAAGGCTGAAGAGTGTACCAAAAAAGTCATTTTCTCAAAAAAAATATTTAAAAGGCAAAATACTTTTTTGTCAATATCTAGAATACCAGCAAGCCTTTTGGAGCGGTACTTGCAGATATTGGATATTAAACTATACACAAACACACTACATATACATATTTCACTGTTTGCTGTCTAACTTGATGGTTTTTAACGAATTTATTAAACATTTTTCAATTTTTAAAGAGACAAAATACTTACACTGAAAGAAAAATGCTTCGTTTTATCAATGAACGGGTTTCATTGATTATTTTTCATTGATGCTATGAAACGTTCCATTAATATAATGAAATGTTTCATTCATGCAATGAAACTTTACGTTATTTAAAATTCAATGATTTTTGGTTTCTTTGTATAAACGAAACGGATTTCATTGATTCAATGAAACTTTTAATTTCTATAAATTTAAGAAAAATATGTGTGCTTTGAATTCAAACTAAATAGAACGGGCTAAAAATACTAGTACGCAAACATCTTTTTAATGGCGAAAAATGTATATATTCGACGTGTTTGGTTTACTTTAAAAATGAATAAAACAGTTTCATTAAATAAATGAAAGAGTTTCATTAAATAAATGAAAGAGTTTCATTAAATAATGAAACATTTTTGAAATTCCTTTTTGCGTTTTGTATTCTTTGTAAATCTGTTAAGTTATAAATAGAATGGCGGAGAAACTGTTACCATTGGCCAAGGAAGCATCTCTTACTTAGAAAAAGAAAATGTTGTATTGCTGTTTAGTTTTCTGTCCAACGGTGAAAGTTAAAGTTTAGTTAATATTTAGAACGAAAACTAGATAAATTACTAAAAAATGTTTTATGGTTTTCAATTTTGCTTACAGATGACAACGCTCAAAAGGATAATTAACTTCGCTGAAAGTAACAATGTGAAATGAAAATTCAAATATTGGTTAAATTTTTTGTAGTTTTTATGTGTTCGTTTATTTACCTTTTTTAATTTTCATTTATAGTTGCAATGGAGATAAAAAATAGAAAATCCAATGATCAGTGGAATTATGTAGACTGTACGTGGCCAATGAAGCACTACTCCCTTAAGAAAAAAATGCTGTATCCTAATACCGTGGACGTACACAGGGGATGACTCAACGGCAAAAGTTTGAGGTAAGTTATTGTTTAGAAAACCAGTCAATTTGTTAACAAATTGTTTATTGTTTCAATTTTACTTACAGATGACAACGCCCAATACTATCATTAATGTGCTTAATACCTGAGGTATTAAATATGACTTTTTGTGTTAATGAAATGAAATAAACATATTTAGCATTGACTTCATTTTTGTTCATTACGTGAGTATGAAATGACTTCATAACATGACTGAAATCCTACGTTGTATCAATGAAAATTGTCATTAATTTTGAACCAACGTAAGTCTTAATTGCATAAATGAAGAAGTGTCATTACAACAATGAAAGTATTTCATTGCATTAATGAAAAAGTTTCATTGCATCAATGAAGGAGTTTCACTGCATTAATTAAAAAGTTTCATTGCATAAACGGAAAAGTTTCATTGCATCCATGAAGGAGTTTCATTGCATTAATGAAAAAGTTTCATTGCATTAACGGAAAAGTTTCATTGCGTCAATGAAGGAGTTTCATTGCATTAATGAACAATTTCGTTAATTTTACTTCAATGAAACTTTTTTCATTTATTCAATGAAGCTCTACGTTGGCTCAAAATTAATGACAAATTTCATTGATACAACGTAGGATTTCATTCATATTACGTAGCTTTTTTTCAGTGTAGTTGACTCACTGTACTTATATTTACCAAAATGAATGTCTCGACGAGCTGAGTCGATCTGGCTATGTGTGTCCGTCCGTCTGTCCATCTAAACCTTGTAATCACGCTACGGGTCGGAATGGGCAAAAAACTTAGTTGGAGAAAAGTCAATGTTTTATTCTTATGCGAATATCTCCACACGAGAGTGCTACAATTTTTTGTTTTAGTTCAGTTGGCTGATTTATGATTCGACTAAAGATTTTTTTTTTTTTTGATTTGTAGATTAGATGGTCTTCGTTGTGATATCCGGACAATTGTTGTATTGTTCTGAACTTCTGAACCAGGTTTTTTCTTTTCTACCTATAAAATTTCTACCCTCTACTTTTTCTTGGAGAATTTCTTGAAGTTGCTAATATTTGACATTCCTTTTGTTTTTTGATGTGTTTTATAAGTTCTCGGGTGCGGTACATTAGTATGAGTACTTCCAGGGCATTTTTAGTATTCTTCTGTAAACCCATGTTTCAAATGCCTCAAGCTTTTTAATAGCCCTAATTTTCACTTTTACAACAAAAATTCTAGAAGGTAAAAAAGATCTGGTTAAAAATATGGGTAGCTTCTTTGAAAAAAAATCATGATCATTAGTTTTTTTGGTCTGCGGGTAGCCCCTTAATTCCTTTGATGTTATCCCATTTCTCGTTAATTAGAACACCAAGTTATTTAAAAAATTTTACTCCTTGAATGCTAGAAATAGTTATACTAATCACCATGTACTTACGTCTTTTGGATATTAATTTGTAGTAAAGAGAGTGAGTCTGCCTGTTTATTTTTAATTGTTTGTTTTTATTTCAGCTATTAGCATTAGTATATGCCCATTATTGTATAGTTTTATTGGTTAGCTCATACATGTGTATAATTACATAAATAATGTAGCACTGTTTCAATAATAACCATTGGAAGGGTCTCACGAGTATAATTCAAAGCAAATGACAAAGGTTATAAATAACATTCCGACTTAATCGAAGACCTGAGGAATTTATCTAACAAAATTGGAGAAATTAAGTAAAATGAAGAAAAATGATGTTAGGGAGAATGGCAAAATGAAACACATGAAATGTCATGAATGCGAACGAATATGATGGCTGTCTTGTGACGAATATTAATTACAAAAACAATGGGAAATAAGATTTAACTAAACTTAAACTAATACAAATGAAAAGGTAACTTATAAATGTAAATGTATCTCACACGCTGCACGCAATAGTTACTTTTTCAGGTATTCCTTTCAAACATGGAGAAACTTATCAACTTAAGCGAGTCTAATGATAATGGTTAATTACATTGCTACAGTTGCGAGTACCACAGTTATATCGTCTGGTTTTCCACCTGAAATAAATGACATCAATCAATAAGGCCTAATTACTTGTACCTACATGTTTAAAGGTTTATTAGTGTGTGTGCGTTAAAGGCTACTTACCCGTTGCGTTAATATTATTTCGTCGGGCATTAATCGCAAATGGTGACATAAATTCACTATCAAAGGACAAAGAACGGGCCATCAGCGCCAGCGAGTTGGCAGTCATTTGTAATTTGACAGGATCTGTAACACCTTCCACCTACAATTTAACAAATAAATATTTAAAGGGACCATAATTTTATTATATTTGACTATTCTTACTTCTTTCAGAACATCGAGCAATAATGTTTCAGGAACATTATCAAATACCCCGTCTGTTGCCACTAATATTACATCGCCCTCCTTGACTGGAAAACTTAATGTATCAGCGGAATCTGGACTATCGCTCAATACATTGTGATCATGACCCGGTGGTGGTAATGACAACTGGAAGGGTGTATTAAAGTAGTGTTGTTGTTCCTCAGATTTGTGTATTATCTCGCCTTTGCGAACAACCATAAAACCGCTATCTCCAATGTTAGCAGTATAAACTGTACTATTTTCTCGATTTAGCACCAATACACACGCAGTACTGCTTCCTAAACGGCAACATAATAAACCAGTAATTAGTTCATTAACTGTTTGATTAGTTCTTAGTTTATAGTTTATAGCAGAATTATATGTATGTATGAGTGGGACATTTATTATTTTCATTATTTCATAATGGACAGATGGACCATTTTGGCTACATATTTACACGTACATATTTCTTCAAAAAATTAAAAATTTGGATTAAGAAAAAATGTGTTGTTATTGTTGATTTGTCTTTAATTTTATTCGCTTTGGTTCTTTTGGCTTATGCCAGGTTCTTGATACAATAAGAAGGTAGCAGTAACTGCCGTTTTTGGTAACATAAGATGTCAAAATTTGACATAAATTCAATGCAATTGACACATTATGTTACCATCAGTTTGGCTGATAATGCTACCTTCTTATTGTATCATGGCCATGCTCGCTTTGGTTCTTTTGGCTTATGCCAGGTTCTTGATACAATAAGAAGGTTGCAGTAACTGCCGTTTTTGGTAACATAAGATGTCAAAATTTGACATAAATTCAATGCAATTGACACATTATGTTACCATCAGTTTGGCTGATAATGCTACCTTCTTATTGTATCATGGCCATGCTCATACCAGCAATTGAATCACGTTGTTCGCTCTGATAATCACGTACACAATTCACAGCAACATGATTCAAAGAAAGTTTCAGCCAAAAGACGAGTAAAATTAATTGAACTGAAAAAAATATTTGACCTTCTTTCTTCTTTATTTGCATATCCGTTGTTCGGATGTTAAGCGATCATACATTTTGTTACATTCTTATTGGAAATATTTATTTTATGTGGAAAGCGATAGTTGTCTGTTTTTAGCTGCTGTAAGAAGACTGAGTTCATCACGGTATCCGGTCCAGTCTTGAATATTTTTTTAGCCAGGACAGTTCTCTTCGACCTCTACAACGTCTTCCTTCAACTTGGGATTTGAGAATTATCTGCAGTATCTTATATTTATTGTTCCTCATCAAATGTCCCAAATAAGAAATTTTTCGGGTTTTGATGGTTTTCATTAACTGTCGTTGTTCATTAATTCTTCTTAAGACTTCGGTATTTGACACTCGATCGGTCCATGGAATTTTGAGCACACGTCGGTATGTCCACATTTCAAAAGCTTCCAGTTTCTTCTCGTCTGCTGATTTTACAGTCCATGTTTCAGCACCGTATAATAGAACTGACCATACATAGCATTTGATAAACCGTTTTTTAAGTTCAATATTGATGTCGTGGCTGTTTAGTACTTTTCTGTACTTGAGAAACGCTTCTCTCGCCATTTCTATCCGACATCTTATTTCTTTAGAAGACTCCCATTGCTCATTTAATTGCACTCCCAAGTATTTATACGATTTTACTCTATTTCTGATTCACTGATTTTTAGTGAGGAGTCGTAAACATTGTTACTTTTACTAATGATCATAAATTTTGTCTTATTGAGATTAATATGTAATCCGTACGAATTACTTGTTTCGTTGAGAGAATTAAGGAGATTTTGGAGGCCACCTAAAGAGCTCGCTACTATCATGGTGTCATCAGCGTATCGTATATTGTTAATGAATTGCCCATGTATTTTTATTCCAATCCTCTTTCCTTCTACACACTCTCGAAAAATCTGTTCCGCATATATATTAAATAATAATGGTGAGAGTATACACCCCTGTCGAACACCTTTGGATATTGTTATTTCATCGGATGTTTCACCGGATACTTCTACTGATGCTGTCTGGTTCCAGTAAAGATTTTTTATGCATCTTAGTTCTTTGGGTTCAATACCTATTGATGTTAAAATTTCAACCAGTTTGTCGTGTCGAACTGTGTCAAATGCCTTTTCGTAGTCCACGAAACAAATAAATATGTCTTTTTGGACATCGCGACACTTCTGGATGAGCACTTGAACACCAAGCAGTGCTTCCCGGGTTCCCATTCCCTCCTTAAATCCAAATTGGGTTTCTCCCATTGCTGCTTCACATTTAGTGTATATTCTTTTGTGAATAATACGTAAAAAAATTTTTAAGGCGTGACTCATTAGACTAATTATTCTATAATCGTTGCAATTCCTGGCGTTTGCTTTCTTTGGTATGGGAACAAATGTAGATTTCAGCCAATCTCGTGGATATTGTCCTGTGTCGTATATATCGTTGAAGAGTTTCACAAACAGTTGTATATTATTTTCATCTATTAATTTGAGCAATTCAGCGGGAATTTCGTCTGGTCCCACAGCTTTTCTGTCCTTCAGGGTTTTTATTGCATAGACGACTTCTTCTTTGGTAATAGGATTTTCGCTTTCAAGGGAATTTTCATTGCGATTATAGTCTGATCTGTAAACAATTTTGATATGTATTCCTTCCATACTTGCTTTTGTTTTGAGATTTCAAAAACGGGTTGGTTGTTATCGTTGAGTATATTTGGCGGTTTTCTTCTGTATATTCCGGCTGTTTCTTTCAGCTTTTTGTGCAAATTAAAGTCGTCGTGGAGTGTTTGCAGGGCTTCAATTTCTTCACATTTACGTTTGATTTGTTCATTTTTAGCGATGCGCGTTGCGATTCTTATTTCTTTATTGACTTCCCAATATCTTTCAAAGTTTACGTTTTTGAATTTTTTCCGTTCTAATCGAAGTTCTCTGATTTCATCAGTCATCCACTCTTCATATTTTGGGGCTGGATCCTTTTTTAAAGTATTTCTCATAGTATTTTTGATAATATCCTTAACATCATTCCATACCGTTTCTATACCATCTTGCTGGATTATTCTGAGGTCGGAGTTAATAGTATCCGCAACTGCTCGTCTAATTATGGGATTGCTTAATTTATTGATATCGGGTTTCGGTACATTCTTTTTACGTCTAATTGTTGCCAGCTTTGTCCGAACATTTGCCATAAGAAGGTTGTGATCTGATGGTATATCCATATGTAGAGCATTTTGTTACACAGGAGCTAAAACGTCTGTTAATCAGAATATAATCTATTTGATTACGAACCACATTATTTATATGGTCCCGTGGGGATTTCCATGTATATAATCTTCTTGGATGGAGTTGAAATAATGTATTTGATATTACAAAGTTGTGTTCTTGGCAGAACTGTACAAGTCTATTTCCCCTTTCGTTTCTCTCCCCCAATCCATGCTTTCCTGTGACGCCAGTTACATGTTCATTGCCAACTTTGGCATTGAAATCACCCTGTATGATGGTTAATTCGTGGGGTTTTGTCATTTTCAAAAGTTTTCCTATTTCGTCGTAAAATTGTTCAACTTCATCTGAACTTCCATCACATGTGGGCGCATAGACTTGAATTATATTCATGTTTATTGGTTTTCCATTTATTTTTACCAACATTGTTCTTTCAGACATTGGGACATATCCAGCTTCGCAATTAGCTATATGATTCTTCATTATAATACCCACGCCTTTTCTATGTACACCGTTTAGGTTTCCGGAGTGGTATACTTTTGTGTTTTCAAATCTAAAATCACCAGAGTCTGTCCACCAAGTTTCGCTGACTCCAAGTATGTCCATGTTTAATCTATTCATTTCACATACAGCATTGTTGAGTTTTCCAGTTTCATATAGGCTTCTTACATTCCATGTTCCAATATTTAGTTTTTGTTTTGTTTTACCTCCGGGGATTCTTAGCACCCTCCTTTCGCCGGAGACTGAGGGCCATTCATTCTGCGATGTGTTATTCATTTGTATGATTTTCAAGGAAAATTACTTCAGTGGTTTCCCGTTTCCTTCTGAAGGGTTTAAAGTTTTCCATCTACATATTCAGCCGCTCCAATGGAGTACAGACGCCGTTTGCTGCCGCTTATTGTAAGACAGACGCAGCTACCTGTTGGTCCGCGGGACGTATTTGATTTCCGTCCTACCACCCATATCTGGGAAGCATTCCCCTATCCGCCACCTGGGGACGCGCCCTATAGGGGTTACAGGCTCCCCCTAGGGGACCTTCTTTCAGATATCTATTTAATATTAAGTTACATATGTATATTATTTTCATTCATATTTTCTATTTTTTTTCTCACAATTTTAATGTTTTCAGTACAATTTTTAATTTTCCTATTTTCAAAATTAACGAGAGTGAGCGACCTACTAAAATAAATTTTTGGTATACAGACTTTCTGGCAGGCATTTGTTTTTTGTTTCTAAATTTGTATGTGAATTTGAAACGATGGACAAGAAATGCAACTGCAATGAAAGAGAAGACAAAATTTGCTATGATTTGAATGTACACTAGTCGTTAAAACATTTAATTTTCATTCATGTTTTGCTGTTTTTCTAAAAATGTTTGGGTTTTTGATAAATTTTTATTTTTTTATTTCTCCTGTCATAATTAATTTATTTCGATAAATTCTCTCATTTGTTAGAGATGGGACATATTTTATCGTCTTTCGGTGAGTAATTTAAAAAGAACAATGTACAAAAATCGTTGTTCGTTCTCAAAATTTTGGATGGGAAATGAAGTAATTATATCGTAATTTGGGTTCGAATAACGAATGGAGAGCGAATTAGCCTTAGTATAAACAAGGCATTAGGCATTTAAATTTTTAGAATGGCTAATTAACTTCTAAAAGGCAATTTCTTTGACTTTCTTTCAGATTATAACCCAGTTTATTACTGTTCATATCCTTTTGGAAGGACCAAACTAGCGCCATCTTATTTTCTAAATGAAATAGAGTCATATTTTCTAGGATTTCAACGATAATAAGTTAATTCTTTACAGTTTTCTTGCCATGTGTAGGGCTTAGTCTCTAACGATAAAATCAGCTCTTTACTGTTACGGTATAAAAATACTTTCATAATGGTTTTTGCTATATTTTCTTGGTTCTATTCAGAGTTTTTTGAGAACATGTAACTGAGAAATGAATTTATTTTCCTCCAAACATAAACATTTAGAACCACAACTACATAAAATATAAAAATATAAAAAATTGAAAAGCATTCATTTGATTCCGAAAAGCTTTGTATATCAGTGTTTCCATTATGTTAATTTTTAACATTTTTTGAATTTTTCTCATTGAAAAATATGTTCCTTGTGGCAATCCCAAAAAATATTCAATATACAGACAAATATTAGCCCTGTTCCTTTACGTTCAAGAATCTTCAAGTTTTACAACTTTTTACTCGAAAAGCGTTCCTTTACTTCAGACACAATACAATTCATATGGGAGCAGTTTTCAACTTTTACTACTTTTGCCGGTTTTACCATTTTCAGAAGTAAAGGAACAGACCAATTGAAAACAATTTTCAAAAAATGTCAAAATACATTCTGGAAAGATGATGATATTTGATCGTATGGCGGATTTTTACATGTATGAGTATCTAAAAATTTCTCTAGATCAATTTCCCATCATATGCATGCGTTTTCAGCGAAATTCTGTAACAAACAACAAAATTTCAGCTCAAAACGATGGGTCTTTTGCTATCGTCTTTTTCAGACGTTTTCGTATGTATTTTTTTGCTGTGAAAACCAAATATATGAGGGAAA
Source organism: Musca autumnalis (assembly GCF_047663935.1). Classification (NCBI taxonomy): domain Eukaryota; kingdom Metazoa; phylum Arthropoda; class Insecta; order Diptera; family Muscidae; genus Musca; species Musca autumnalis. The sequence continues at coordinate 263,247,080 of NW_027411866.1, forward strand.
TCAAAAGTTTCTTTTCCCAGTAGAAAATCGACTCGCCGATGACATTTTCGTCGACGATACGGTAAGATTTTAGAATACATGTATTAGTTGACATTTATTTTTTTGCAGAGTTCATAAATTAAGGGATCTATGAAATAATTTTATGCTATGAAATAATTTTATACATATCTAAGAATTGTTAATATTTCAATACGACTGAAATCGGTCAAACATTGCAATTTGAATTAAAAATTCGTGACATTTTTCTAAACAACTGGATGTAAGTAAGAAATAGTATGACTGACATACATATGGTAAAAACCAAAATTAATTCGCAATTTCATTTGGAAAAAAAATTAAAAAAATTTTTTGCGAGCACATCTACAATTTTTGGTACAGAGCTTAAGCGAAAAATTCTGGTTTCAAATAGGTTCGCGTTCACAAAATAGGCCGATGCGCGCAAAAGTTATAGAAAAAATATATAAAAATGTCTTAATTGTTGTTATGAGAAAATGTATACATATGTATGTAAATCGTTAACAGAATTCCATATGTATATATTCGTAGATTTTTAAATATTTACTAAATTTATTATTTTCGCGGAAAATCAACAAATATTGAAGTAAATCCAAATTATCCGGTCCCAGAGTCCGAACAAACCCTCAGAAAATAAATTAAAAAATATCTGCGGAATCTAGGCAATGCGAAGAAAAATATGGAACCAGAGAGATTGGGTACATAAATTGCATATTAAACAAAAAAACAGCAACAACAAAAGAGAAAAACTTATTGTTACACGATATTGCTGCAAATATATTTTTTGGTTTGATTCGAAAAATTAGAAAAAAAAATTTGGGAATTCTCCAACTATTTCGCTAAAATCCCATACGACAATTAATGTACTCTACTAAATCTTCATCTAGAAATGCAGTTTACCATCGCAAAAGCTTAGTTGCTTACTGTGATAACTTATGACCAGCAAAATGTTCGATGACAAATCATGAGTTGAATCATGGGTGCAAGTGACATGTCATAGGTGAAAATTTAGGTGAATCACCAATGACATTTACAGGGGAGTGACAATCCCAAGGCAGCGGGTTATTACGTACCGGATTGACCCGAAACCAAAAGTGTTTCGGCCAGCGGCTGCCAGCCCAGCATTATATGCTGCTACAACAACAACACACACTTTTACCAAGTGACACACACTTTTACCAATTCATTGTCATAGCATCTTGCACCAGTTCATCATCATATCATCTTGCATCAGTTCATTATCATGGCATTTTACACCAGTTCATTGTCATGGCTTCTTGCACCAGTTCATTGTCATGGCTTCTTGCACCAGTTCATTGTCATGGCTTCTTGCACCAATGCTTTGGATCCGGATTTTCGCCAATCAGAAATAAAATTTGCAATAAAATTATGTAATTTGTTAAATTAATAAGAATAAAATGCACAGATGATTTGTTTCGCCAGATGTTGTTTTTCTTTATTTTGTATGTAATTTTCAAAATTATTATTGGGGTTCCGTTTCTCCAATATTCGATAAATTATGTGTCAATCTCTGAACAAAGCTCATCATTTGGGAAATCTAATATAAATTTGAATTCTGTTATTTCAAAAGAAAAAACTTATCCTGTGATAGTTACCATATTATGGTCTCTTTTATACTTATTTTACCGATCTTCTACTTTGCTTCTCTAACTTTGGATGCCATGTTTTGTGATATCATATTGAACTTGATCTTTCCATTGGAGTTTTGTTCTTCCCTCGGGAGGCGTAACGTCAAATGGCTCATATTAATATACCGGTGGCATCTTTATCTATCCTGTTGATATGGCCCCGCCAACCCAATAATTGCAGCTCGATATGTTTTAATATATCGGTGTTGGTCGGCTAGTGGAGCTCGTGGTTTATCATATTGTTCCATGACCCGAACTAAGAATATATTTCCAAACGCACCGATCTTCTACTGTACATCTCTAATTTTGGGTGCCATGTTTTGTGATATCACATTCAATTTGGCCTTTCCATTGGAGTTTTGTTCTTCCCTCGGGTCGCATAACGTCAAATGGCTCGTATTCATATGCCGTTGGCATCTTTATCGGATCTTTCACGACTTCCTGTTAACATGGCCCAACCAACCCAATAATTGCAGCTCGATACGCTTAACTATATCGGTGTTGGTTGGTTGGTGGAGCTCGTGGTTTATAGACCGGGTCTTTTTCATACTTCTTTTTAATATCCACAGAACGAAACAGGTATCCAAACACAAAATATATTTTTCTTTTGTTTTTTATCAATTCACATTGTATTTTTAATTAAAATATATAAATTTTGCCACTATCGATCACTTTCATCTGACTTTTATTTTAATTTTAACAATAACTTCTGCAAATACACAATTAATACCCGATTACTTGGTATTTGATAATTTATTGTGCGGGTACTTATCAATTTATTGAAACTCATGACAATATTATGACAAAGATCGGATCATTCACCACTTCAATTTCACTCATGAAAATGCGATGAAAAAGATCGGATCTTTCACGACTTCAATTGCACTCATGAACATTCGATGAAAAAGATCGGATCTTTCACGACTCCTTTCGCACTTAGGCAAAAGAACCAGTGAAATCATGATTTCACATGGAGACCCTGCATCCAGACATGAAAACCCTCGAAGTCAAAGGTTGCTAAGTCGAACAGGAAAAATCGGAAGAATATGAAAGGAACTAAATTAGAAGGTAAGGTAATTGAGAAGTCTGACCAGGTATCTACCGGTTCGCCAAATACAAATGGTACTATATTTAGTAGTGCGGAAGAATAGCAATACTTTGTGAAAATGTCCAATAACCATTATCATAATCACGACTCATATAACATGGGAGGATCTGGCAGCGGGACTAATAAACATTACTCCAATGATGATACTAAAAATGAGTTTAACAATCAGCATAACCAAGGAATTGTCCGGTTGACAAATGGTTATAAAACCTCTAGCTAATGTGAATGTGTCGGATATGTGCTTATTTTGCTTTCAAGTACTAGATTGTGAGTTGAATATCATTGAGGGCTACCAAATTCAACAAGGATTTTGGACAGCATATTTTGAAAAATCCACTCGTCATTGCCAATACTTTCTTAAAACCCAAATTGGCCAAATTGGCAGTTTTTGTATTTCTCTAATGTACATTTTATACCCGAGTCAGAGTAGTCAGAGTAGTCATTCCTTTCACATGGTTATGGATGGAAATATTGTTGAGGTAGTTGACAAGATTAAGTGTCTGGGCGTATATATTGATTACAGGCTTGATTTCAGATCACACATTGACACGTTATTTCCCAAGGTAATTTCCATTTTGCGTAAATTGAATTGTACTACTTATTATCTTCCTATCTTTGTAAGACGGCAGCTTGCATATTTGTTGTTAATGTCAACTATCACCTATGGTATAGAGGTATTCTCTGGCACTATTCAGTCGTGCCTCGACAGAATTCTTATATTAATTAATATGGTAGTTCGATTTGTATACCGTTTAAATTATAGAGATCATATCTCCAGTTATACTTTGCAGTTTTTGGGACTTCCGTTTCAGTCGTACATAAATGTTCGGGTTATGTCATGCTTTTATAAAATTATTAAAAACGGTACACCGGAATTACTCTGTTCAAAGTTCATTTTCTCGCGATTCTTTCGCAATCCACAAATCTTACTCCCTCGCTTTTGGTCCGGAATCTATGATCGATCATTTCTTGTTAGAGTAGCAAGGCTTTGGAATCACCTGCCTCTTAACTTGCGAAGTTTTGCATATTCACCCAATACATTTAAACGTAACGTAGCCCAGTGCCTGTAGTACGTGCATTATTATTAACATGGGATTTTAATTCATTACCTTTCATTCTTTTTGGCTGGGGAGCCGTTTTTCTAGTTTCCTTTTCTTTTAATTTTTGTCATTATTTTCGCAAACTATATATTTTTTTTTTTAATTTTGTATAATGTTATCTTAGTCATGGATTAATCAGCAAGATATTTTGTATTTATTTGTAATGCGCACTTTGGGCTTAAAGACTTTTTGCATTACTATGTATGAATAATAAATAAAAATAAAATTTATTTTCAAAACTCAAAGGAAAGATTCACTCTTCAATTGGTGTTTGTTGAAAGGAAATGATGTTATCCTTCATTTACAATGCCATCAAAATTATTATGCCATTGATGATACAGCGTAAGTAGGCGTATGTGAAAATATTGAAATAAATAGATATTTAGCTTTTTTATTTTTACATTTGTAGCTTAACTCTAACGGAAACTCTTTCTTTGCGCGTATCAAGATCCTATACAATTTGGAGCGGATTAGGTATGTCAATACAAGGTGTTCGTACATGTGGTGGTGAAATTAAGAAATTCTATGATTTGGATGACTCCTTTAATAGTCGTTGTTTTTTGGCATGTTGTGGTGGGATCTTCAAGATCTAGAGATACCCCCTTGATCAACAAAAAGCTTTAAGTAGCATTCACACAGATTCAGTCGCAGTTGCCATAAACAACTATCGTGTGATACATACCTCTTTAACTAAAAAGGTGCATCGTATGGAGAGCGAAAGAGGGTACGTAGCAGGCCTTCGGCCGTGGATTTAAGACTTTCTCCTATGGACAGGAGCGAATTTCGGCCATGCGAACAAAATTTTGTTTTAAAACGTAAATTTTTTCTCAAGTAAACAAGGGAATTTTCGGAATTTTCGGAAGTTTTGAGGCCTATATCTCGGTAAGTATACATTTCCCCAACAAAAGAAATATGTACATCGTTGGAATCGGCATGAAAAGCAGTAGGGTTATATATGTTGAAACACTTACCTAGTATAGGTTTCTTCTGCTCCAGTAATTCGCAATAACTATACGCTAATAGATTTACAGGCTTCTGTGGGTTAAAGTTAACACAGTGGACGAGTCTCTCACATGTTTTCATAAGAAATGAAGAAAATTCACCCGGATCTATACCATAGCTTCTCCAACCACCTACACCGTCAGCAACACCTTAAAACAAAAAACAGTGTCCTTTGTAATGCACCTCAACGTTCATCTATTTAGCTTGTATCTTACCAAGGACATCGGAATTTGAAGTTGAAGTTTTAAACCATGAATCTTCTCCATATTTCCCAGGTTTGTATTTAGATGTGAGGAAATCTTTGGGAAACCCACATACGACCGAAACAAAATGAGGTCGTGATTTATTTGCTCCAACTGATGTCACATTGGATGCAGATTCCATCAGCGTGGAGAACCCATTGCGCAGGGCACGTGAAATGATTCTTGAAGTCCAGCTGAGCGAATGCATTTTTTCTTTTGAATGTGTGTGTATCTATATGTTATAGTTCACATGTGCACCAAGGAATAAAGTTGTGGGGATCCCTTTCAATATTTGGAACCGCTGAATAATTCACACTGTCGTTGCAACACCACCTACATTTGTCGGCCAATAACCAAAAACAGACAAATTTGCTCTCGTACGGTTTATTTATATCACTGATTGTCTTTATTAGAACGTCAAAGTCACAAGGTGTAAGGTTGCTCCAAAAATGCGTTATTCGGTAATTCGTTGTGTATTCTGTGTATTCAGTGTTTCTAACAAATTATCTGCATACAATTTTTACAGACTTATATAATCACATTTATTTGTTCTATTCGTATTTGTCGTGTCGCAGAAAAATTAATCGAAACAATTTTTGATATTTCGTCCTAATAATGTATTGTTGGGAATGGAAAAAAACTGATGGTAGCAAAGTCACAATTTTCCCATTTTCATTTGTAATAATGGGATAACAATGGGTGTCTCAGAAAAAAAAACTACGTTTTCAATCAACTGTTATGTCAGGGATGATAATAAATACAACAAGGCACGTTTAAAAAGGTAGTTGCAGTGCAAAATTAACAAGGTAGATGTATCGTCGAAGTATGTAATAGGTGTGTACGATAACCCAATAATTTGTACAAATTCGTACAAATTATTGCTGAATGCTGTTCGATAACAAATTTTTGCTGGGAAAATTTGTCCCGCAAAAATTTGCAAGTCTGATCAGCTGATTTGAAAACATTTGTTTTGTTTTATTTTTTATTTTTGTTTGGCGAAAACAAAATTAAACATTGAAATATCAAAAAATTAAACATCAAAAGCTGAAAAATATAAAAAAAATCATGGAAAACAAGAACATCAAATTGATGCAAAAACTTTTCTTCTTCTTCTTCTTTTTCAAAACAGTTGATTCCTTGCAAGTTTTTACAAATTGTTGTTCGATAACTTTCTGCAATTTTTCTTGCTTGAAAGAGTAAAATTCACCGAGAGAGGTTGCTGGAATTGACTGAGTAATTTTTGCTGGGAAAGTTATCGTACACACCTAATGTAAACTGTCAACATTTGTGCAGTGCCTTTTATGAAATTAGTGTAGCTATGTTCCTTAACGTGCAAGAATCTTCAAGTTTTAACACTTTTTACTCGAAAAGCGTTCACTTACTTCTGACACCATACAATTCATATGGGAGCAATTTACAACTTTTACTACTTTTTCCGGTTTTACCATTTTTAAAAGTAATGTATTGGGAGCTCGACATAAGAACGCCAAAGTAATGGGAAAGTTTCGTATGAAAGTTTCAGCGTGTGGCTTTAGAGAAAGAAAATGTAGACATAACATATTCAAAATTTTACGATATTTAAAGGCCAGGACAGAATCAATCGTCGCTTGCTTTGCTTGCTTTCCCAAATGTCAAATTATAAAGGAATGGCAGAGCCTCTTTGCTATGGCATTCCTTTATAATATGACATTTGGGAAGCCTTAAATGCCGTGAGATTTGCACTGGATTTGTTAAATCCGGTGGAGGATTTATGGATAGTCTAAACTAGGCATTAAGGTAGAGTTAGACGTGACATAACCCATAACGCCATAAAGTCCAATTTACATATGCACATTAAATGATTTCGTTTTACGAAATCCTAGAAACAAATGAAGTGTATTTACATCTGTTTTTTGCGTCATTTGCTTACGCACACAATCGCACATACACACGGATACAATAACACATACACACGCACACAATAATTTTAATTCCGAAAAATAAGAATTTCACAACACTAATGTTTACCAAATAACTTGACTTAATTCAAAATTAAAAAAAATTATTTTTGCAAGTTTTTTAAACATTTATTTACACTTTTGTCATCGTTTGAGTATTTTTGTTTTTCTACAACACACACAAACAAGCAAAGACATCATAAAACAGTTGCATTTTTTGGTAGTTTATGACGAAAAAGCAGGGTTGCGTATAATAGTATGGTGTTTTCGTCATTTAATTTTGTATGGTAAATTACGCAAAATGTTGCCTGTTTTAGCAAATAAATGACGAAACAGCTCTAAATGACGAAAAAGTTGAAAATGTCGTAAGGAAAATCTCCAATATTCCACATATTTACATATATATGTCAGTTCCAGAACTGCAAGAATCTACTAATTTCTACTATTTTTTCCGATAATATAAAGGAAAAATACTATCGTAGTAAAAAATAGTAGCGTCTTGTAGGTTCTGGAACAGAGCAATAGTGTAAACTACCCCTTAGTCCCGGTCCAAACAAGAGTGATTTCGTTGAAAAAATTGCTTGAAATTATGCGTCTCTAGATCGACCTCCATAGTAAAGTAAAATCATAAAATTGCTGTGGTGGGGAATTCGATTTAAGAACACCTAATTTCATGAAATTTTTTAATGAAATTCACACTAGTGTGGACCGGGACTCAGTAGTAACATCCCAGTAAACCAAATGTCTGATGTCCGACACATCTGAACAACTTCGGAAGCAAAGTCGTTCAGATTTCGTTCCGATTTCTAAACGATTTTTCGGAGAGGAAATAGTTCAGATTTTGTACCGATTTCGGAACGAATGTCGGAAAGAATTTTCCTTTCCGAATTTCCCAAGGATTTTCTTCAGATTTCGTTAAGAAATCGGACCGAAATCGTCCGATTTCGTTACGATGTCGGTACGTTTGGTTTGCTGGCTATATGGACAAAAATTTTAACTCATCTTGCTTCGTTGTTAAAAAGTTACTGAATAATAGGGGGGCTGTTCAACAAAAAGGCTGGTAACTCTAAATATTCTATTTTTCAGTAGAGACAAATAAATGTTTATAATAAGTGCTGACTCTAAAGGCATGGAAATTTCTGCGTATTACTACGTGAAAAGATCAACAAGTTTCTTTTTATTATTTTTTGGTTTTGTCTAAGTAATGAATTTAAGAAACTAAGTTTTGTTAAATCTTATTACATTCGTTATTATTTTTAGAATTTGAAATCTGGAATACAAAACAATGAACAGAAAATCGTGAGAATTTTAATATCTTCTTGCTCAAAGCTCGCTCTACTTCTTGCGTTTGTTTGTAAAGGTGTGAAATGAATCACGACGGCGACGTATGAAGTTTGGAGATATAATTCTACCTTATGTCACGTCTAATGGCTATATTACACCATATGTTTTTCATATGTATGACATCAGCTGGTCTGTATATTAGTATGCCCAAAGTGACAACATACATGTAAAAAAGCATATAGTGTAATATAGCCATAATTCTACCTTTACCTATTCCAACTTTCGATCTATAGATCTATTGATCTATTATTTATGTTTCGATTTATAGATCCATATATTATTTTAAATTTATTTCTTCCAAATGTCGTCTAATTTAAAAATTTGTCCGTACGCAGAAAAATGCTATCGAAGGAATCCCATTCATTTTAAGGAATTCTCTCATGCACATTGTTGAGTATTATGTTCAATTCATTAAATGTTCTACTTATTCAAAGTTTATAATATTTTAGTGGATACCATTTACAAGCGTGGCTTGGATAGACAAACTCAGGAATATTCAATTCCAAAGGAACTATCTCAGAATGCGGAAGTGATTTTGCAACAACTAAAATTGTTGGAGAAAATATTTCCAAAAGGTTCGGAAGCACCTAAAAAAGAAAATACTACCTGTGAAACAGCTGTGAAAGCTGCAAAAAGGGAATGTTCTCCTAGACCGTCAACATCATCAGGAGCAAGCGGAAGTAATAGTGATTCGAATCTAGCTAAGAAGCAAAAAATTACACGGAATATTAGGGACTATGTGCCTGTAGTTGTTGAAAAGGGACAAATGTTAAGGAAACTAGAAGCAGCATCACCATATAATTTTTTTCTTACAGCAATTACCGACTCCAAAGCTACTCACAATGAACCTTTAACAATTACTATGCAGGGTAATATTGCGAAGCCAGTAAGTACGTTCTCATTAAATCTAATTAGACCTTTTCAGAAATCCTAGATGAAAGTTTGGGAATTATTGAGGAGTCTGTTCAGATAAACTTTATGGTCGATATTGGTTGGTTATTGGGACACTACTATTTTGCAGGCATATTGTAAGTATGTACGTTTGTGATCTACGTCACTGATTCTAATACTGGTTTTAAAACATTAATAGAGATACGCCTCTACTCGTGTTATATGGAGACGATACGCCGGAATTGCAAACAATTTCTAAGCATAAACCAAAGGTCAAAGCTATTAAGGTAAAAATGCCAACACCATTCTCTACTTCGCATACAAAGATGATGATGTTAGCGTACACGGATGGTTCCATGCGTGTCGTTGTATCTACGGCAAATCTATACGAAGACGATTGGCATAATCGAACTCAAGGTATTTGGATCAGCCCTTTATTGACACCATTGCCAGAAGATGCCGACACAGCTGCAGGGGAAAGTCCGACAAATTTTCGGCAGGACCTAATGTTGTATTTGGTAGAATACAAATTCGCCGAACTCCAACCTTGGATTGCAAGAATAAGAAGGACAGACTTCAGTGCCATAAAGTAAGTTTTAACTATATAGCTCATTTACTGCATTTTCGGCCAGATTTGGGCATTAATTGAATACCCTCCCATCTGGCAAAAAATCTTTAATTTTTACCAAAGTTAGATATTTTCGTCCTGATTGCAAAAAAAAAAAAAAAAAAACAAAGTTCGTTGGGGGAGTCCATACTTCCCGAGATACGGGCCTCTGAAGTTCCGAAAATTCCCATCTGTAAAGGTGTGTTACTAGGAAAAAATTTACTATTTAAAAGATTGTTACCGTGCGTGAGATTTGCATCTGTCCATATGAGAAAGTCTTATATACATGGACGAATACGGGCTACTTAGATAAAATTACAGTTAAAAAATATAATTAATCTCGAAGATTCTGCTTTCCTTTTTCACTAGCAAAAATCATTGGTTATTAAGCTCGTCTGTAACGACTAATTAATTACAATTAATATTAAAAATTATTTTTTATTATCTTTTTAATTAATTTCTCGTTGAAATCGAGCTTAATGATCAATAATGCATCTGAAAAAGGAAAGCCGACGATTGGAACCCACACACCCACCACTATGTGACATGCATGTTTCGCCTTCAGTAAAGGCTCTTCAGACATATCGGATGTGGAGCGTCTTCGCTGTCCTCGAACTTTTCTTCTTTTAAATGCATTTTTGTTTTGTTTTTTTTTTACAACTATGTGACATGCATGGTTCGCTTTGGCAGATGCTCTTCAGACATATCGGCTGTGGAGCGGCATCTCTGTCATCGAACTTTTCTTCTTTCAAACCCATTTTTTGTTTTTTTTACAACAACAATGCGTATTTGCCCATTTAGTTGTGCTTTCATGACAAACGCTTAGCGTTGCCTTTGAAAGTAAAGAGTTTGGCTCTGAACGCTAACACGCCGTGACAACACTTTTTTCCTGTGTTTTTCAAGGACGTGGGTTCAAACCCCAGCCTGGCTCATCTGATTTTATTTATGTATTTGAAAATTTTGTCTTTTTAGGGTGAAGATAATTTTTATTATTGATTTTTAATTAATTTCTCGTTGAAATCTGAAAAATTATGTTCGCCATAATTTTTAATATAACAAAAGATCAGTTGTTTTTCTGCCTAGCTGAGGGAATATTCATTTTTTCTAGCATTTGCCATTCGTATGATGTTGTAGTTGACTCGAAACCAGTAGTTTGATTCTGTAACATTTTCTAATTCTATTCTAATTGCTCAAACGTTTCTTATTATTTTAGGAAAATGGAATAATTACACTTTAAACGAAATACTAAACACTCTCTAAGACGATTCGAATTCAAATTCGTTCGAAAATGAAATTATTTTATTTACTATTGGATAGTCCATATTCACATTCGGCAATTTTCCTTGCGGCAATTGTCAATTTGTCGCTGAGAGAAGGTGTTGAGAGGTAATGGGTTACCTCACCTCTCTCTCCATCAAACTGACACAATTGCCACAAGGAAAATTGGCTAATATTACCAACATTAAGTGTTTTCGATATTTCATTTAAAAAATCTATTGCTATCGATATTATCGTTAATTTGTCATTAACATTAATTTGAAAATGAAAATTGTGGAAATGTATATGCCTTTCTTCATTTTGCGCATGTAGTTCACCACCAAACCGAAAAACCACAAAATGTATGCTTTTTTTCAATGAATTTTAGGATATCGAATTTTAATCCGATAATATAGATAGACAAAACTATCTATCGATATTGTATTTTAAAAAATAATCGATTTTATCGATAGTGCCATCGATTTTTTGCCACAGTGGGTATTTTTAATTCGATTTGTACATATTTTCCCAAAAATGACGTGGAACCTGCAATTTTGACTTTAAATTACGGACGTAAATTAAGGTCGAGTAAATCGTTGTTGGCGGGAAAGGCAACAACTAAACAAAACAGCAAATACACAGAAAGGACACCACAAGTATTTGAAATATACTTACGTGGTGTAATTCAAATGCAATTTAAAATTGCCGCAAAATAATAGAAAATAAAAAACAAACGTTTCAAAATATGGACGCAGGCGGTCATTGATTAAAACTTTTATTTTTTGCTTTTGACGATCAAGACGATCTCGCTTATCCCCAAATTGGTTGACAAGTGATGGCAAATTATCGATAAGACAATCACGCCATTGTCGAGTTTGATAACATAATTATCGATATCATAGTTTGGCATTGGGATGGCTCAAACCTCGACACGATTGAATATACAGGGGCATAATTACGTGATTCGATCGAGAATTGCTAGCGAATAAAAAACGACATGACAAAACCCGATCGAAGACGTTCAAGCAATGTTATCTATTTTTTCGAAAGTAACCAGTAATCGATCAGGTAATCTTCAGGGAATATCATAAAGGTAGACGCCAACATTTTGATTTTTTTTTTTTGTCTTTTTGTGGCAAAAATCTCCTTAGAAAACAGTGTGGGAGTTTGAAAAAAAAGTTACAAGAAATTTCATATTATGTAATTTGCGCAAAGAATTCGGAATCTATTAACTTCCAGCGAAATCTGAGGAAAAACATGCATTATCGACGTCCAGGAAGTTATATTATGCACAAGAACAACTTCAAAACTTTCTAGGGTCTCAAGATTTGTCATCTGACACTAATTTTGTGCTTTTTATAAAGTAGAATACCTAAAAACGCAAAGAATTAAGCAAGGTTCAGCTTTGATGAGGAATACAAGAAATCTGACCTTAAATAACGGCTTCGCCCCCAAAAATTATTTTTGTTTCTCTAAAATATATCTTGGACACGCAGAGACGTTCGCCGAAACAATCAAATGTATAAAATTTGCTGCAAATTCCATAAATTCTACGGTAATACACATATTTCCTTGGGTGTATGTAAACTTTTGTCCCCATAATTTTTTGGTTTTTGTAAAATTTACCGTTATTTGTATTATGGATTATACTTTTGTTGTTTCAAATATTACTTATCCTAAAACCCGAGATTTATGGAATGTATGTAAACTTTTGTCCTTAACTGTATGTGAACGGAAAACAAAAAGAAATCGATGATTTTCATTCATAACTTTAGTAGAGTTGTATAGTTAATGAACGAAATAGTTCAATTGAACGATTCATTAAAAAGAGCGTATGAGCTAGATCAGTCGATATAGTTCATTATAGTTCAATAGTTCACTGAACTATAATCAGTCGGTGACCGTACGATCAACGAACGATTCACAATCTAGTTCAACATGTCGTTCACAAATACATAAAGTGACGGCGTCGTCTATGTTAAGGGATGCCTTCGTAATGTGATCAGTTTGTTTATGTTTTAGATCAAGGTACTGGAATAGCTGTCCGAAAATGAAGACTTCTACAAAAACATAGAGACATAACATATTACAATATGTCGAATCGATTACCTAATGAATCTGCCTTTTTGGATAGAAAAAAAGGGAAAACATAAAAAGAAACACGCACGCACAAAGCTTTGTCGCAATGACAATAGGTGTGTTCGTTTACTCAATAATTTGTATGTACAAATTTGTACAAGTTCAGTAACTTCTTGTAAAGGACCAAGGTCTTTTGCATTGTACTGTAGAGTAAACGAACAGCATCCAGTAACAATTTGTACGAATTTTGAGTAAACGAACACAAATAAGGTCTGTACGATAACTCAAAAGTTTGTACAAACTTTTACAAAATGCTGTTCGATAACAAACTTGTTCAGTAAAAGAGAAATGAGAAGTACTTGCAAGTAGTTGCAAGAACTTGCAAATACTTTTTACTTGCGAAGTTATCGAACAGGCCTATAATTTCTACACACACACACACACAACATAAGATTTTTTGCCAGCCACCTAAATGAAGGATGTGTTTTTCTAAAATTAATAAATCTTTCTTTAAGAATGCAATAAAACTATGTAAATGTAATATTGTTTTTATGGACTAGTTAAATTATATAAGTCTTTTGTTTGTTTGTATTTGGTGTATGTATGCGTTTTCATCAAACGACCGATTAAGAGCCGGTGAACGATTTTTATCCGAATGATTGAAGTGGACAGTGAACTATGAACTAGATTACTGACCTAGTTCAGTTTAAAGAGCTGAGCTATTGAACTAGATCTTTCAAATGAACTAGATTGTTTTGGGTTTTTGACAATCAATACACATACTCAACTGTCCTGTCATGTGTAAACGCAGGGTAAAATATATTGGAAAATAACCATATTATATATAGATTATTACAAATGTGTGACTTTTATTTAAGAAGGTTTATTTAAAAGTGATCTTAGGGGTAGTTTACACTATATGTAAATGTCATATGACATGAAATTTTCTATCGTTATATATTCGCTAATATGTGCAATATTGGAGATTTTCCTTACGCCATTTACTCTGTGGGCCCACACCAGCAAAAATGTAAAAAAACTACGTCTCCACATTGCTTCCGTGGGTAGATATGGAATGTTTTTATTTCGTGTCATATGACATTTACATATAGTGTAAACTACCCCTTAGGGCCTGTTTCACTATGTCGAAAGAAAATGATTGCGAACGAAAAACGCCTAAACTTTGGTTTTCATGGCAATATTGACTTTGTGTTTGCTTTAAAACAACTACAAAATTTAAAAATCATACACGAGTTTAGTTGTTTTTCATTCGTTTTCATGTTAGTCTTCTCTACAATTTTATTTCTATGCTAAGAAAACTTAAATCAAACTAACCCCCTGTTTTTGTAACTATTTTTTCTTCGTTCGTCTATATTCGTAATAATTTAGCCATCCATAGCTCTGCCCCCAGATGACTTACAGACCTAATTTTTCGTAGACGCGTTCCATATTTAGTAATAAATTCCTCATTTAAAAATCAGCGCTCTGCATTTGCGCTAAAGGTAGTAAATCGATCCACAGAATTTGACAATTCGTGTGAGAAGAATAAAATTTTTTACAGAAACAGGGGGTTAGTCTCATAATGCATACAAATCAAAGAACTCATGTTTATTTGAATATACAAACCCAAGTGCTAGAGCTCTTTGTGCAGTCAAATACGACTCCCCATCGTCACTTGCAAAAAAATTTCGTGAATCAGCCAATCAGGTTAGATTAGGCGTATTCACATATTTTCGAAGTAACTATAGTTCAGCCAAGATCACCCATATACGTTAACGTGACTGCAACAACAACATATTTTCTCTCTATCCTCATCCGTCGTGGTTTAGCAAAGGAAAGACTCGCTCAGAGAGACCAATGCACAAAATATTTTGAGCACCACCGCTATAGTTTGTTTAGCTATCATTAACTTATACAATCTTTACAACTTTTATTCATTTTCGTAATATAACCTTCGGGGTTTTTAATCAGATGACTAACGTTCTATTGGAAATGTTTTAGTCTCCTCAACGACTGACTACTACAACGATCACATAAAAGTGCATACATATACAGTTGCTCACACTGAAAGTGAACCACCTCAAACATAAAAAAGTTTTTGCTTATAAAACATAAAAAGAATTATATTTCGTTGGGATTTTCTATTCAATTTTATTCATCAAACTAAAGAGATAATTTACAACGTGTTTGCTTATTAACATTCTGTTTTAAAATTAAAATATAAAATAAAAACTAAAAAAGTTGAATTTCGTATGTCACATTCAAAGTGACCACTTTGCACAAAACTTTTAAATTGCTATTTTAATATTTTGTAGGCCCACCATTGGCCTATATAACAGCTTCTAGACGCCTTGGCATCGATTCCAAGAGTTTAGTTGTATATGTTGATGGAATTGCTGTCCATTCAGCCTGCAAATTATGTATATGGTCGTTTTTGGAAGAAATAGGATTTTCGCACATTTGTGTCTAGTAATGCCCACAAATGTTCTATTATGTTAAGTTCTGGGGACTGTGGAGGCACTTCCATTACATTGGGACAATTATTTGAAAGCCATTATAAGGCATCACCCGATTTGTGTTTGGGATCATTGTCCTGATAAAACCAGAAGTCTATTCTATCCCTAATTTCTCAACACTTGGTCTAAGATTTTCCTTTAAAATATCAATATATCCAGATTTATTGAGTACTCCTGGTATGTACTGCAAGTTTCCAGTGCCACTTCCAGCCATACAGCCACAGCCTATGATTATCATCTGGTCCATATAAGTTAAATTTAGATTCATCCGTAAATAAAACCTAAATAAACAGGATTTATACAACCTTAATTACCCTTTGCTAGAAGTTTATGTCCTTCGCAAAATATTCACGAGCTAATGCTAATCTCTTTTTTCGGTTCTTCAGGCTAATAAATGCCTTTTTGCGAGCAATTCGTCCATTAAATCCGTGTTTTCTAAGAACTCGTCATACTGTTTCAGGATTCGAATCAATTCCCAAATGATTTTTAACCATTTGGGTGAGCTTTGGAGCGCTAAGATGAGGATCTTTCTTTATATCTCTAAGAATGTAAGCCTCATCGCGGTAAGTAAAAATCTTTCGTTGGTTTCTTCTTGATTTATTTTCGATTCTTCCATAGTCCTTAAATCTTTGTATAATGTGTTGTACAGTGCCCCGGCTTATTTGAGTGGTTTCTGCTATATTTCTTTGCGATTTCCCCTCATGGTGCAATATAATTACAAGCCTTCTCAAATCTAGGCTAGTTTGCCCGCCCATCTTGGCGAAATGCCTGTTAATGTAATACTGATGCTTAACCGATCACGTGTTTTCGGTTTAAAACATTTCTGATGAATTTACCGTTAATTTAGCAAAAACCATGGTACAATGAAGTAGAGGTAGGCCAGGTATGAAAATCACTGAGAAATGCCACCCTGCAGCCATGGCTTAAAACGTCAAATGGCATGGTACAATAATAATGGTAGATGTACCTGCATAGCTATCCCGTATTACAAAAACATATGGAACTTAGAGTTTCACTTCTTATATGTTAAAAGTGCCATATAGTCTAAAAACATTTCTTTAGCTAGGCTCCAGAATATTCTTGTTGGAAAAGTATTCCAAAAATAGCAAAAGTTCTTCACAAACTTATAAAAGTGAAAAAATGTCATTCACTTATTTTCTACTTGGCAAGTTTGGCTAATCTGACATCGTCATTGCTGGTATCCGATTTGCAGATAAATGTCAGCAGAATTTTTACAAAAATTTTAATTTTTACATTCTCGTACTTTTGGAACAAATTTAAATTAATATCAATATTTGATAAATGTTCATTCGTAAGTTTTGCTAAAACAATCAACAATTTTATTTTTCCACGCGAATACACATTTTTTGTTCTTGTTTTCAATTTTAAGATATAGTGTTATAGCAGAAGTTTTTTGTTGGAACAATTCAGCGATGCATCTACCTTTATGATTGCATAATATCAAAAACAGTACAAAATATCAACCCTGCTTTTGACAGATTAGGCCATAAAAAGAAAAAAATTGTAATCAGCTGTTAGCTGTGGCCTACCTTTACTTTATTCTACCATGGCAAAAACTATTTAAGTGGTTCACTTTGACTGTGACATGCATTTGTTTGTTTTTTTTCTTTTATTCATTATTCTATTACAATGTATACGACATTGATAAACATCAAATAGATTGAAAATCATAGTTGGTGGTCAAACTTTAAATTAGCGTACTCATTGGTCAATTACATCTTTTCTTTTTACGATTTAACATCGACAATATTTTTCCTTTGTAGGTGGTTCACTTTCAATGTGACCAACTGTATGCCAAATTATTGCAATGCTATTCCATTTTCCGAAATGCCTTTTCTTGAATAGGATCGTTATTTTTGAACGTAGAAGCTTGAAATTTTGCAAAAAACGATTTTTTTGGAGATAAGTCTTCAGAAATTTGTGGTGACGATATGTAATAACACGCAAAAATATGTAATAATCGAGAAAAAATATCCGAATTTATCTTTTTGAATTTGTTTAAAAAATATGCAAAATACGAGTTCTAGCGATCATTAGGAATAAGTAAAACTAGCGATATACTCGTTAAACCCTTAACTAAAATTATTCCGAATGGACATCATCATACACAAAAATTATGTTTGCCTACTAATTAAAAAAAATGTATGTATGTACCTATACACCAGGGGATGGATTCTCGTTCTATGAAAATTTAAAATGAAAGATATTTTTTTATAATTTTTTTCATTTGACATTTATTTCCTTTATAAAAATTTTCATTTTACATCTTCATAGAAACAGAATTGAGCGCCAGTTCGCACACTTTGAAGAAATGTGCTTATTAGTACAACACCACACAACGTTTGACTCCATTCACTTAAAAAATCCATAAATCAATGCACGGTTGTTGAATTAGGTGAGTTGTGATTTTGCTAATCTAATTCAAAAACCGTGAATTCAATGCAAATATGCATTTCGTATTATAAAACAAAAATAACAGCCCCAAAAGTATGCTATAATAATTTGGTGTAACAATTTTCGAAATTTCTTTTCCCATTTCTTGGGGGGAATGGGAAATTTTGCTCCCATGGAAAACAGCTCCCATGGGAATGTTCAGAATAGGGCTGGTACTGAAACGGAAGAGAGGTAGATAACTAAAATGTCATATGTATATATTGAAAGGAATTTTTAAATAGTGTACATGGAACAGTTATTTCAGAAGTACGTATTTTCATGGAATATGATGACCATGGTGATGTTCTTCCTTATTTTATTGTTGCTGCTAATATCGAGTGCAAACGATACCACCAATACATTTTTATTAGGTAGCAACTATTACGAAATGCACCCTTAAACATATTTCGTTCATATTATTTTCTTAGGGTTTTCCCGCAATTCTGGAGGTTTGCCATACACCATGTTTGCCGTTTTGAGATAATCGCATTTTAATGTTTTGCGCCACAACTGCATGGAACTGACTGAAGAAAATATTTATATTTTTGACTTAAAATATTAAAAATGGTATATAGAACATATTTGCAAAAATACAGAGGAATATGTATTGGAATATGAAAGTTATAGAGATTTAAAAAAAAAAGAATTTTTTGTCGTTTTTTTCCATATCCGCACTTATGACACAAATGTGAAATATTGTACATCACATGGAACAAAGTTACAAAAAAAAATTCCATTTTTGCCTCAATAAACATTAACTACATTAACTACTCTCAGTTTGTTTATATCTAACAATATTTCTTTGTTCACCTTAAATTAAATTAAAAATAAAAGCAAAAGTTAATAAATTAACAGGAACTGACAATTGAATAAAAACTGTATAAAAACAGAATAACTATTAATTTATTGAATCAGCCATGCAGTGGTAATGTCTATACAAATTATGACATTATACTCCATTAGGATTGAAATTACGCTTGTAACATTTTACATGGAGGCAAATTGTTATAAACGCGGGAAATTCTTACATAGAACGACTTTTCCAACAAAGGAGTCAACCTCGGAACATGTATCTGTGTGTTCCTCACAGACCGAGAAAACGTAAATAGATCCAACATAGAGGAAACGAAAATTGTGTTCCTAATGTTGTTCGAACTAGAGCAGATTTATTATTTCATATAGGACAAAACAATTAATTCATGTTCATATTTAACAGTGTATTCTTCATTGGGTCTGTCCCCGGAGGTCATAGAGAGGGCCCTCGAGGCCATCCGTGGGGCCACGCTCGCGTTTGTAGCATACTTCAAAAGTATTGCGCTCCAATAGCTGAGTCAGTTCCTGTGGTCTGTCAAAGTTCAAGCATAGGAAGTTTAGGCGCCAATGTACAAACATGGATACAGAATGACTTTCTCAACAGCCTTCGTCGCGATTGCAAACCACTTGGTATTCGTACATTTCCACAATTCAAAATGATATACCCCAGTTATTCAAACGTGAGTGGTAGTCACGATGGAATGTTAGGAGGAGGATGTTTGCCCTACAGCAGAAGTACTAATGATAAACAACCATGGTTAAAGTCCTATTTACATCAATGGACGTCTAAACTTCGTCATCGTTCACGAGCAATGCCGCATATTAAATCGTATACCAGATTTAATTTAGAAGAAAAATCAGTGTATTGGTTTATATTAACATCGGCTAATTTATCAAAAGCAGCATGGGGTTCATTCAATAAAAATACTAACATTCAAGCTTGCTTACGGATAGCTAATTTCGAGGCAGGAGTTCTATTTTTGCCTAGATTTGTGGTAAGTAGTCGATAAATTATATCTGATATACGTTATATAACAGTGGTATATTCCCTTTAGATTGGTGAGGACACTTTTCCTTTAGGAACCTCAAGAGATGGTATACCACCATTTCCACTTCCTTATGATGTACCTTTAACGCCATACAGTCCCGATGATAAGCCGTTTTTGATGGATTATTTACATGAGCTATAAGCTTTATACAATTCACATACATATGTACAATGTTTGATGTAATAAATATGAAACTAAATTACATGAACATTAGTTTATGCTTTCTGATAATTATTTTGTTTCAATTTTAAATTTAAGGATCATACAACGGTTAAAAACTTTAACTAAAAAGACTATCGTGCTCAAAATTTGAGCAAAGACATAAAACTGATAAGAGTAGCATTGTACAACAAATAAGGTAAATACAGTCAAAATCGCTTATAACGTCGTCGTTTATAACGTCATATCGCTTATAACCACGGAATCCTAAAGTCCCGTATTTCTGCTCTCTACATTTCATACAAATAAATATCGCTTAAAAAAGCATTGCCGGAATCGACAAATAACAACTATCCTGACAAGAATAGAAAAAGATCAAAGTACGAAATTAAATGTGTTATATGCCGTGTTATTGTTCAAAAGTTTATTTACTCAGATGCTCAGATCTGAGTTAAATTTAAAACATGTTGGAATTCAAAAGCCCAAAGTAAACAGTGCTTATTCGATATCTCGTACCATTTTCGAAAAAAATCGATATTTTCGAATACATGACTTAATTGCAATTTTCGAAAAAAAAAACAAGATATGGCAATTTCGAAAAACCAGTATTTTGTATGAAAAATCACTGTAATTTCTATAATAATGCAAATACCGGGATGACCCTTTTTTTCCTAAGTTGGATTCGCCGAGCACAATTTCTCGTCCATACATTGGAAATTTCCAACTTTACTCGTTACTCGCTGAAAACGAAAAAATCCTATCACTTCCGTAAAAATAGGATTTTTTAATTCTGTAAATTGTGCTGAGTTGTGCTCGCCTAGCACACATTATTCGCCTTACATTATAAATTTCCATCTCTACACGTTACTCGTCAAAATCGCAAATAATATTTTTCAACGAAAAATCACTGTAAATTATGTAAAAATGCAAATATCGAGATAATATTTTTTGTGCTGAGTTGGATTCGCCGAGCACAAAAAAACCTTGGGCCTAATTACGACATTCGATTCGACCGAGTATTTGCTCGTGAATGAAAAAATCGAACTATGAAAACCTATGTGTTCTTAAAAGATCATTGAGAAGGTAGATGAATTTACTAATGAAAAAATGTAAATATTTATTGAAATCGTTGAATAATAATTTCGGAATGAAGTTGTGCTAGAAAACTGTGCAAAATGATTTATTTTTGTATAACTTTTTGACATTGCACTGTGTCCGATTCTCCAAAAAACCTGGCCAAAAATCGAAAAAAAAATGTATTAATTTACACTAAAAAGGGTCAGATATTGTTTATAGGATCCCAGTGCGTGTAGTTATGAAAAAATATATACATTTCTTGTTTAATAAGTGGGTATAAAAGCAGGTCGAAGTGACCCTATTCGGAATTTTATTTTTCTTTTTAATATTTAAGTTGTTTATAAATCTATGATAATATGCAAAATATACAACGGTTATTAAATATTTTCTTTTTGTAATTGTAATGAAAGGTATGAGAAACGTATTTAAGATGTTCAGTGTCGCCAATGAATTGTGCGTTCTTTAATAATTGATGTCCGTACCAGTTAATTTTTTTCAAGATCAATTTTCACAATAAATTATGAAAATAGTTGTGAGTAAGATCGAGTTGGGCCGTGTAATTTATCATTTCATAAAAAAGGAAGGGTTTTTTTTCCAATTTCCATCGAAACATCCTGCACATATTTGCACTTTTCGTTTTTATGTGATATTTTGTCTTGCAGGTATATACAGATTTTCTTTCATTCAGAATGTCAGAATATAGTATAGGGTCACTTTTTGGCGTTTGGGCATAATTTAGAGTTTTGATATATTTTAAGACCTATAGTAAAATTTTATGGCGAACAAATTTCTAGAATATTTTGGTCTGATCCGACCACATTTTATAGGAGATTTTAAAGATTTGTGGAAAAAGGGACCAAATGGACCCCTTTTATGACTCGCACGAGGGTTAATTTTTTTAAGACAAATATTCCTTGCATTCTTGTCAGTAATTCTTGCCAAAGACATTATACACCTAAAGTGCAAGGATTCCAAGTGATCTTAACTCAAATATTTCCAAAACTGTAGAAATTGTGGAAGCTTGCACCCCTATTTTAGTTTCTTGGTTTTTTGGCAAAATTGATACCGATATTTCCTTGGTATGTAATGCAAATAGAGATTTCATTTCTTTGGTGACTTATAGTGAAATTTAGCTGAGAACATTTTTTACAATTTTTACCACTTTTACACATTTTGCGTTCCCGTACACAAAATTTATATGAAAATCGTTTACGACTTTTACCACTTTATAAAGTACGGGAACAGGCCAAATATTTTTTAACGAAAAATTACTGTAATTTCTGTAAAAATGTAAATATCAAGATAATATTTTTTGTGCTGAGGTGGATTCGCAGAGCACAATTTTTCGTCCATACATTA
Source organism: Musca autumnalis (assembly GCF_047663935.1). NCBI lineage: Eukaryota > Metazoa > Arthropoda > Insecta > Diptera > Muscidae > Musca > Musca autumnalis. The sequence goes on from NW_027411866.1 coordinate 263,269,738, forward strand.
AAAATTTCCAACTTTACTCGTTAGTCACTGAAAATAAAAAACCTTATCATTTCCGTAAAAATATAAATTTTTCAATTCTGTAAATTGTGCTGAATTGTGTTTAACTAGTAAAAATTTTTCGCCTTACATTATAAATGTCCTTCTCTAATTGTAACTCGTTAAACGAAAAGTCACTGTACTTTCTGTAAAAATACAAATATCGAGGTGATCTTTTTTGTGCTGAGTTGGATTCGCCGAGCACAACTTTTCGTCCATACATGGGAAATTTCCAACTTCCTCGTTGCTTACATTGCAAATTTCCATCTCTACTCGTTAAAATCGCAAATATTGTTTTTCAACGAAAAATCACTGTAATCGTCCATACATTGGCAATTTCTAACTTTACGCGTTACTCGCTGAAAATGAAAAAAACCTTATCATTTCCGTAAAAATATAAATTGTTCATTTCCGTAAATTGTGCTCAACTAGTAAAAATTTTTCGTTTAAAACTGATAGTTGGTTTTTACACCTTATATACGAGATTTTATTTCATTTCTCAAAATTGACCTGTGGTAACACAACACACATGTCAATGGGAAAACCAGATAATAATTATATGAAGTGTGAGTCCTTTCCGCGAAGAGGTGAATGAGTTGGGTTGTTTAGCGTAAGGTGAGTTGGGGTTTTTTTGCGTAATAATTCATTCCTTTTTTATAAAGTATTTTTTGCCTGTTAATTAAAAGTAGATAGGCCTGTGGGCAGCTTTGAGAATCGAACTTTCGTGTAATTCAATGTCTGATTGTCCGTGCAGTTTTAAACTTCATAGTGAACGTATAATTATAGTCTCATTCTGACTGTCATTTAATGCGGTCGTGCGCTATGGAACCTCCTTCGAAAACTCTGTGCTCGAAATGCTTCAATTCTTTAAATAATAAATACGTCGGATGTCATTTATGCAGAGTCAAATATCATATTTTCTGTGCTAAAATAGAGGAGAAATGGGGCGAATTATTTGTGCAAAATCCAAATATTGTTTTCAACCATAGACTAATGAAGACATAGACGTCGGAATGCTCTCACCGACTATGCTCGAATTGAGTGTGGTAACTAAGAAACTCAATATAAAATGCCAAAAAAATACAACTTAACAAATATTTTGTTCTGAGAAAAGACTACATAGAGTTAGCTTTTGATGGGAACTATATCCTCAGATAAAAATATCCAAGAAAATAATGCAATTTTCCCCAAAAATCGTCTTCGAACTTTTTTGAGTTTTCGGGTTTGAGTGACTTGACCGCGGAAAAATTGAGTGATCCGACGTCTATGCCTTCATTAGTCTATGCTCACGTCTCTTCGTTATCTGAGAGAGCCAATTAAAAGCTCGAATTAAAGGAAAATTTAATGCAAAATAGCAATCCAAAATATCAAAAACCAGATAAAAATTAAAAATGAAAACAATGCTCATTTGTCAAACCAAGTTGTTGTTGCGCCTCAAACAACAATGAATTCGCAAACGAAAAATGCAAGTCAGAATAAAAAAATATTTTCCCCGCTTTGTCGTGCTCTTCGTTATCTTCAATGCATACTGGTGAAAACAATGAAGGTGATGCTGGCGTTAATATGGGTGATGCTGATGTTGATGAAAACAACATGTTTGATGCTGTCTCGCAACCAACAGTCAATGCAAATGATTGGTTGGCTGTTCAGAGGCGTGGCAGGCGTATTGTTGTGTTCGGCTCTAATACTGAACCAAATGAATTAGAAACTATTAAAGCTAAGAAATGGATCATGTTTCCTCGTTTAAACCCGGCATTTCAACTTATAAAATCATTAATTACGTTGAGCAAAAATCGAAAATTCCTAACTCGATGGTCAGACTAGCAAGGTTTCATGAAACCAATTTCGTTAAAGTTTCTTTTCAAATTTCGTTAAGTCCACACACGTTAACGTGAAATTTAAGATCTTTGCGTGTCCTCTTTATTTTACCATTCGCGTTTGTTGTGTTTCTCATACCAATAAAAACAAAAAAAGACATAAATAAACCAAACAAGTAAGAAAAGCGTTAAGTTCGGTCGGGCCGAACTTTTTATACCCTCCACCACAAATTTCAGCCATTTCGGTGGATTAATGTGGCCACAACCTTCAAAATTCCGAAATTCGGAAGGTACCGTTCTATGGGGGCTATATGATGGCGTGGACCTATACCTACAAGTTTCTGGGGGAAAGTTTTATACGCCTAAAGAAGACTAAATGCCAAATTTCAGCCATCTCGGTGTGATAATGAGGCTAAAACGTTCAAAATATCGAAAATCGGGAGATATTGTATTATGGGGGCTATATCAACACGTGGACCTATATAAACATTTTATGGTAGAAATGTTTCTTAGCCTCTGGAAACACAAAATACAAAGTTACAACCGATTCTTTGGTCAAATGGGTCTAATACATTCAAAATATATTAAAATGACGCGTACTTTATAAGGGGCCTTATGTGGGGGCTATACCAAAACGTGGACCTATATAACCCAACTTTGGTAGGAATGTTTTCTGGCCTCTGAAGACACAAAATACCAAATTACAACCAATTCTGTGGTCAAGTGGGTCTAATACATTCAAAATATATTAAAATGACGCGTACTTTATATGGGGCCTTATATGGGGGCTATACCAAAACGTGGACCTATATAACCCAACTTTGGTAGGAATATTTTTTGGCCTCTGGAGACACAAAGTACCAAATTACAACCAATTCGGTGGTAAAATGGTCCAAATATCTTAAAAATTCCTTAAAACGACGACGCGCCACGCGTCATTTTGTATGGGGGCTATACGAAAGCGTGGACCTACATAGCCCGCTTTCAATACCAAAAGTCCTACGTAAATATAACATATTTTCCCAAAATTTCATCAACCTACGTCAATCCGTTCGGACGCTAGAGTGATTTCCACAGACGGACAGACGGACAGACGGACGGACATGGCTATATCGATGTAGAATTGCACGCTGATCAAGAATATATATATTTTGTGGGGTCTACAATGATTATTTCGAGTAGTTACAAACGTAGTGACAAACTTAATATACCCCCATCCTATGGTGGAGGGTATAAAAACAACACAAAATAATTAACATTAATAATTAAATTAATATTAATAGTTAAATTGTCACTATTTCATTTATTAAATGTTTTTATTAAATATATTTATGTTTTTTTTTTTTGTTGTTAACGTTTGCTTGAGAAAATAAAAATGAAAGAAAATTGAAGAAAAAATCTTGCAACGAAGAACAAAAAGAGGCAACACAACAAACACAGAAAACCATGTACATGGGTTTCACTACTTTATACCCCTCGCCTATAAACTTGACATCGCCATGTTGAAATCGTGCTAGTCTGACCATCGACTAAGGAACACATGTTATGTTTCAGGCTAATAAAAAAGGATATTGATGAAACTACTCTGAAAGAGGTGAATTTTAAATTTGGAATTTCTGCCTGCTACTATAAAAATATTTTGGATCCACATCTCTGGCCTACGGATATAAAGGTTCCAAGTAAGCCAACACAAGATCTACAAATTTAGCCAAATCGAATCATTCCTTAAAGATATATTATCAAAATGTCTCCGGAATGCGTACCAAATTTAAGATAATTTTTTATTTTTCCTCTCAATGTGAATATGATATCATTGTTCTTGTGGAAACTCGGCTAAACTCCGATCTATTTAGTGCAGAATTCTTTGATCTGAACTTATATACTGTGTTTAGAAAAGATAGAAACGCTGATATTACTGGGTGATCCAGAGGTGGCGGAGTGCTGGTAGCTGTTAAGCAACAATTGCAATCGTCACTTCACTTTATAAAAACTTATAATGGTTTAATTGACCAACTTATTGTTTGCGTTTTTGGTTTAAATATTAAATAGTACACTTGTGTTTCATATATTCCTCCTGGAAGTTCGGGATGTCTCTATGATAAACACGTGGCTTATATAGTTACATTGGATAGTAAAGCTGAACAAAAAGCGTTTATTTGTGTTTTAGGGGATTTTAATCTCCCTAATATATGTATACTAGCAAAATGCCCGCTACTTCGTATGCGGAAAAGAAATAATATTCAAATAAACATTTAATATGGTGAACACTGAACATTTTTATGTACTTATAGCTATTTAAATTGATATTTAATTTCTTTCAAGTACTGTTCGTGCATGTTTTCTTCGAATCTCAAAAAAAAGACCTCTACACTTCAACAGCGACCTACATTTTAAATTTCAGTCCGAATTTTGGAATTTGTGATATCAAAATGTAGAAAATCGATTCGATTCGACGGGTGCAAAATACCCCTCAGTAATGTTGGCGACATTTACTGAGTATTTCAGTCATGTAAAACTTCTCTACAAATGGTGTCGTAAGGCACGCCGTTCGGACTCAGCGATAATCAGTACGTCCCATATCATTGATCTAATATGAATCGGGGTGCACTCATTGATATGAGAGATGTCTCCCTTTTCCCGTCTGGGATGTTTGTGAAACAATTATTACATTATTTAGAAACCGAATTCGTGTTAACATAGAAACAATAGAACATAATTCAGTACAATTTTTAGAATCCAGAACCTTAGCTCATTAGCTTGTTACAGTTTTAGCTCTACTTGTTCACCCGATGTCAATAGTATTACATGTGGAAACCTTTAATACATTTAAAGGTGGATTTTAATAAACATTCTGATCCAATCTCAACAGTGATCCTCACAACAAATGTCAATTATCGATTCACCCAATACCAGTGCTTCAATATTTAGTATTACTTAATACTCCTAGTACATTTATTGTACGACCACTTCTAAAAATGAACCTGTCAAATAGATAATATACCTATTCCTTAGCCCAATACCAAATTGATTGCAATTTTGTACTTTTCACACACTAATTATATTATTCCAGCTTCATTGCTACACCAACGTCAAATTTAATACCATTGTGTATTTCTCAATAAGTCAGCCAGCCCTTAGCCTAATTTCAGAATTTGTATGCATTTAAAAACAAGTGAGCAAAGGCTATAGTCGGGACGGGGCCGACCATGTGATACCCTACACCACTACCCCTGTGCATAAACTTTTCACTGGTAAACATTTCTTTTAGGGAATATAATCCGACTACCACCAAAAATAATATGCCTCTTTCTCTCTGGGACCCCCATAAGCAACCAAAATTTCGTGACCATCTGATCAAAATTACGACCTGTAGCTTGATTGCAAAAATGGAAGAATTGGAGCATTACCGACTATTGTGGTATCTCCCTTGTTTGACCACCTTCGCCAACCTGCTTTACACCAATGTAAAGGTAATATTTTCTTCCTCCATTGACAGGCTTTGCCGTTGGAATACCCCTACTAGAAGCCGATATATTCACAAGGAATAAAACTTTGAATTTGTCTCCAAATGAGTTTTTCCCCATTCCGACCCCTAAATATTATCCGACTATCACCAAAATCAGTAGACTTCTTCCTCTGTGGGGCCCCATCTACCCCCAAAAATTTCGTTACTATCCGATCAAAATTCCAACTTGTAGCGTGATTACAAAAAATGGAAATATTGGGTATATTACTGAATTTTGCAATATCTCGGTTTGATCACTTACGCCAACATACTTTGCATCAATATAAACGAGATCTTTTCTTCTTCCATTGACGGGTATTCCTTTTGGAATACTCCAACCAGAAGCGGAGATATTCGCATAAAAAAACGTTGACTTTTCTCCACATGAGCTTTTCGCTTAGTCCGACTCCTGAATATTATAAGACCATCACCAAACTAAATAGGCTTCTTCCTCTGTGGGACCCGCATCAACTCCCAAAAAATTCGTGTCGATCCAATCAAAATTAGGACCTGTAGCGTGATTACAAAAAATCGGAAAATGGGAAGCATTATCTACTATTGCCATATCTCTGCTATTTGACCACCTACGACAACCTACTTTACATCGTTGTAAAGGTGATATTTTCTACTTTCCTGGCCATGTTTTGCTTTTGATATACCTCTTAAAGAAACAGAGATATTGGCTTTAAAATAAAATGTTGACTTTTCTCCAAATAAGTGTTTGCCCAGTCCGACCCCTAATTATTATCCGACCATCACCAAAATAGCCTTCTTCATCTATGAGACCCCCATTAACCCTCAAATCTTCGTGACGATCCGATTAAAAATGCTACCTGTAGCGTGATTTCCAAAAAAATAGAAAAATGGGATGTATTACCGACTATTGCGATATCTCCGTTATTTGCATCATTTAGTTTGCATCATTGTAAAGAGGGGATCTTCTACTTTCAGAGTCAGACTTTGCTTTTGGAAAGTTTTCAACCAAAGCTGTGATATTCGTCATTATAATTAAAATCGCAAAAATGAAAATTGGGGTTTTATTTGCTTCTATTGTGATATCTTCGTTGTTTGATCACCTACGAGCACCTGCTTTACATAATTAGAAAGGTGATATTTTCTACTTTCATAGTCAGGTTGCTTTTGGTATAACCCATATAGAAGCTGAGATATTCACTTTGGAAAAAAACGTTGTCATTTTATCCACCTAAGTTTTTTGCCCTTTCCTACCCCTAAATATTATCCGACCATCACCAAAATCAATAGGCTTCTTCCCCTCCGGGACCCCTATCAACATGCAAAATTTCGTGACGATCCGATCAAAATTGCGACCTGTAGCGTGATAACAAGGTTTAGATGGACAGACGGACTGACGGACGGACACACATAGCCAGATCGACTCAGCTCGTCGAGACATTCATTTTGGTATATATAAGTATGGGTCTGCGACCATTATTTCGATGCGTTACAAACTTTTTGGCCAAAACCAACTTATAATACCCTCCCCACATAGTGGTGTAGGGTATAAAAATTCTTATCTAAACACCAACACCATCCCTCAACAACAATTCGAAATTCCACTTTTACCTTCAACGCCAAACTGGTACCAAATTCAGTACCTATAATATGTAAATTAAAAAACTACTGCCTTTTATCCAAAACATAATCCCAACCGCAATTTAGTATTCTTCGTATACATAAGTACGTACACATAATATCGAATTTCACAATTTTAACTCTACTAATTTACACAATAACAGTTTGAACCAAATTCTGTGCCATTTTGTAATTTTGTAAGTATATCCACAACCACATCCATATCTCAACCCTACACATCAAGAGGGTCTATAATACCAAATTTCCGAATTCCATCTCTATTCATAATACCATTAATACTTTTCGTATGAAAGTACGAATTTCAATAACTATCTCCAACAGTAATTCCAAATTTCAGGATACTACCCTATCCGTCCACCTATAACTAAATTGTACGAAATTAAGTACCATTTAGTACTTTTCGTAACCATAAGTACGAACTTCCAAAACTATCTCAGTCCTACACTCCAACAGTAATCTAAAATTCAGGATTCCAGCTCTCTCCGTTCACCCAAATATAAATTGTACCAATTTAGTACCACTTAGTACATTCCGTGCCCTTAAGTACGAATTTCCAAAACTTCCTTAACCCTACACTCCAATAATAACGTTAACTCGAAATTCTAGGATTCCTGCTCTATCCGTTCACCCAAATATAGATTGTACTAAATTAAGTGCCATTTAGTAACTACCTCAATCCTACACTCCATAAGTAATCATAATTCCAAATTTCAGGATACACGTAAATTTCAATTGTACCAAATTTAGTACTTTCCGTAAGCACGAATTTCCAAGACTAACTCAATCGTACAGTGCAACAGTAATCTTAATTCCAAATTTCAGGATTCCAGCTCTATTCGTTCACCCAAATCTAAAGTATACCAAAGTTAGTACCATTTAGTACTTTGCGTACCCATAAGTACGAATTTCCAAAACTACCTCAATCTTACACCCCATAAGTAACTTTAATTATAAATTTCAGGATTCCAGCTCTATCTGTTCACCCAAGTCAAAATTGTACCAAATTTAGTACATTTAGTACCTTTCGTACCCATAAGTATGAATTTCCAAAACTACCTCAATCCTTCACTCTATCAGTAACCTTAATTCCAGATTTCAGGATTCCAGCTCTATCCGTGCACCCAAATCCAAATTGAGTACCATTTAGTACTTTCGTACAAATTTTCACAACTTGTTCAATCCTACAACCCAATAGAAATCTTAATTCAATACTTCAAGATTCCAGCTCTGTCCGCTTACATAAATTTAAATTGTACCAAATTTAGTACCATTGTACCAAATTTAGTATTTTCCGTACCTATAGGTACGAATTTCCAAGATTAACTCAATCCTACAGTCCAACAGTAATCTTGATTCCAAATTACAGGAATCCACCTATATCCATTCACCCAAATCCAAATTGTACCAAATTCACGACCGTTTAGTACTTTTCGTACGAATAAGTACACATTTTCAAAACTACCTCAATCCTATACTCTAACAGTAATAATAATTCAAAATTTCAGGATTCCACCTCCATCCATTCACCCAAATCCAAATTGTACCAAATTTAGTACTTTTCGTACACATAAGTACGAATTTCCAAAAATAACCCTCATATCTCAATAATACACTTCAATAGTAGTCTTAATCCAAATCCAAATTGTACTAAATTTAGTACACTTTAGTACTTTTCGTACACATGAGAACGAATTTCCTTTCATAAACACCACCTCCCATCCTTTATTTCCATACCAAATTTCAAGATTCTAGCTATAGCCGTTCAAAATATACAACTAGTACTAAATTTTATAACTTTTAGTACTTTTCGTACACTTCTAGGTCGAAATTCCAAAAACCCTTTGGTACATCTTTCTAACTCTCCACCAGTGACCCTCATCCCAAATTTCAGAATTCTAGCTTTTCCCGTTTGCCTAATACAAAGGGTACCATATTTAGTACCATTTAGTACTTTTCGTACCCTTCCAGTTCGAATTTCCAAAAACCGAGCCTTATCTCACGCCTGCATACCAACACCAACCTACACTCCAAATTTCAAGCTTCTAGCTTCATCCGTTTCGTCTGGGCATTGATAATAAGGCGGTCAGCCACACAAATGAGACAATTTTTAGTACATTTTAGTGCTTTTCGCACCCTTGTTGGACGAATTTCCAAAAACCCAGCCTTATCGAGCACCTTCGCCCCAAGACTAATCCTCACCCAAATTTTGGGAATTCTAGCTTAAGCAGTTTTGTCTGGGCGTTGATGCTTAGTAGGCCCCCCACACAAATTTGACCATTTTTAGTACATTTTAGTGCTTTTCGCACCCTTGTAGGACGAATTTCCAAAAACCCAGCCTTATCGAGCACCTTCGCCCCAAGACTAATTCTCACCCAAAATTTGGGAATTCTAGCTTCAACCGTTTCGCCTGGTCGTTGATTCTTAGTCGGCCCCCACACAAATCTGACCATTTTTAGTACATTTTAGTGCTTTTCGCACCCTTGTAGGACGAATTTCCAAAAACCCAGCTTTATCGAGCACCTTCGCCCCAAAACTAATCCTCACCCAAAATTTGGGAATTCTAGCTTCAGCCGTTTCGTCTAGGCGTTGATTCCTAGTCGGCCCCCCACACAAATTTGACCATTTTTAGTACATTTTAGTGCTTTTCGCCCCCTTGTAGGACGAATTTTCAAAAACCCAGCCTTATCGAGCACCTTCGCCCCAAGACTAATCCTCACCCAAAATTTGGGAATTCTAGCTTCATCCGTTTCGTCTGGGCGTTGATTCCTAGTCGGCCCCCCACACAAATTTGACCATTTTTAGTACATTTTAGTGCTTTTCGCACCCTTGTAGGACGAATTTCAAAAACCCAGCCTTATCGAGCACCTTCGCCCCAAGACTAATCCTCACCCAAAATTTGGGAATTCTAGCTTCAGCCGTTTCGTCTGGGCGTTGATTCCTAGTCGGCCCCCACACAAATTTGACCATTTTTAGTACATTTTAGTGCTTTTCGCACCCTTGTAGGACGAATTTCCAAAAACCCAGCCTTATCGAGCACCTTCGCCCCAAGACTAATCCTCACCCAAAATTTGGGAATTTTAGCTTCAGCCGTTTCGTCTGGGCGTTGATTCCTAGTCGGCCCCCCACACAAATTTGACCATTTTTAGTACATTTTAGTGCTTTTCGCACCCTTGTAGGACGAATTTCCAAAAACCCAGCCTTATCGAGCACCTTCGCCCCAAGACTAATCCTCACCTAAAATTTGGGATTTCTAGCTTCAGCCGTTTCGTCTGGGCGTTGATTCTTAGTCGGTCCCCCACACAAATGGTACCATTTTTAGTACATTTTAGTGCTTTTCGCACCCTTGTAGGACGAATTTCCAAAAACCCAGCCTTATCGAGCACCTTCGCCCCAAGACTAATCCTCACCTAAAATTTGGGATTTCTAGCTTCAGCCGTTTTGTCTGGGCGTTGATTCTTAGTCGGTCCCCCACACAAATGGTACCATTTTTAGTACATTTAGTACTTTTCGTACCCTTCTAGGACGAATTTCCAAAAACCCAGCCTTATCGAACACCTTTGCCCCAAGACAAATCCTCACACAAAATTTGGGGATTCTAGCTTCAGCCGTTTCGTCTGGGCGTTGTAGATCACATCATCACTTTACTCTTTTATAAATATATAGATTGGGAACAATTTGAGGGAGTAATTGTTTTTTCCCCATTAATGCAAATAAAGAGCACGAGATCAATTTTATAGATACATGATGAGTAGACATCGGATTTTGCATATTTGCGTTTTGAAGAAAACTGAATGCAATGACAGGCTCATATTTTTTATTTTTTTTTGCATATTTTGTGCATATGCTAAATATGCAAGTATTTTTTTACGAAAATCATCAAATTAATTTTGGAAAGTCATCAAAAAGTGTTCTAAATAAAGTTTATTGCCGTTAAACGTCAATTTCATAGCAGATTATTATGTTATTAATTATTATTCCGCCATAGCAATAAATCTGGACTAAAAGACTTAGAAAATGTCTTATAACCCAATAACCCAGCCTTCTTATTGCAACATAAGTTGCTTTCTAATACAAATTTGTTTAAAAACTCAATCAGAAATGTCAAAATGAACGTATCCAAACATGTTGATATGTTGATGAATATTTCCCTCTGAATTTTCCGCACGGAAAATAATTTTAAAGAGTGAAATTCTTTTAAAATCAATATTTGTTAAAAGTTGAAAACTACTAGATTCGCTTAATTAATTGTGAAATTGGGGGAAGGAAACAAATTCCGCACGGAATTTTTATTAAAGATTGCACTGATAACTATATTTAATACCCATATCCCCATTATTATAAGTCTTGTTTTTTTATTGCTTCGATTTACCGAAAAGATTTATAGCGTTCCGGTTAACTTAAAATTAAAAGTGATGATTGAATTTCAAGGAGGAGCTTCTTGTCATTAACTTTCAATGTGAAAATTATATTTTTAATGCCTCCAAATTAGTTTATTTTGCATTTTCAAATCCATCAGATAGTAAAAGAACACATGTAATAATGGCCCTAAGAGTATTATGTCGTAGTGAATGAGTTTGCAACATGCAAAAGGAAACGAAATAGACCCACATTTTCTTTTGATGATCTGCATATTTTCGCACTTATTTATCTGGCCATGTCCTTTTAAAACAAAGTACAGGTCACATTTATAGACCAATTCGCATAAAAATTTAAGATTTTTTGGCCCTAGGGCGATCCCTATTTATTTTGGTAAGAATCGATTCAGATTTGGATATTGCTCCCATATATACAGTATAATCTCAATAATCCCTACACCACAGGTTTCGGCGGTGTCCGAATTATCAAATTGTCCGGATTAACGAATAGTAAAGAAAATAAATTATTTTCTATGATTAAATCACTCGTGGTAGTTATATAATAATACTTTTTAAATTCGAATTGCTAATACCGAACTTGTAAATGAAATAAAGAAGTAAAAAGTGCTCTACGTGTAAAAAATAGTGAGATTTTTCTAAACGACAATCCGGACATTTTTATTGGCATTGCCCGTATTTGTTCCTTTCCTTACTTTTTACCAATTTACCATGCAACAAGTCTCAATTTTCCCAAATTACAAAAAAGGCCAATCAGATTGTGAAAGTAGAGCTAGAAATATGCCGTTTTTAAAGGCATGTAAGCATGTGGCAACTTTAATGACAATATTGCGGCGAATATTTTTCTTAATATATGTACAGTAGAACCTCGATTATCCGTGCAGCGATTATCCGGGAACCTCCATTATCCGGGATAGAAAAGAAATGTTGGTCTTTTTTCCATTTCCTCTATTTTTCGTTATAAACTTCATTATCAGGGAGTAAAAGCAAACTTTCCAACTAATTTGATTAAATAAACAAAAGAAAACTGGAAATTCTCCCATATTACACAATTAGTGAAAACTGGAAATTCTCCCATATTACACAATTAGTGTATTAATGGTATCACAAAAACCATGGGACAAAGTCAATTCAGATGAATCTGTTGATCATTATATTATGTATCCTTCTAAAATTTGGTGGATTGCCTTAACAAATATAATAAAAATTTCAGACGTGAGCTGTGTTCCTTTACTTACCTGAGGTTACCATTTTTGCCATTTGTTACCATTTTTAACCTGCAAAGCGTTCCTTAACCCCGAAAAAGAGAGAGCGAAAATGGCATTCTCTTCTACCACAGGCTACCAGCAAAATTTCTGCAGGTAAAAAATGGCAGAACTGATTTTTCGACTTTTGAGTCGAACGCTGACAAAACTAAATGAAAAACTGTGAAATAAAAGACGAAAATTGATTTTTTTTATGTCTCTTTTTGACATTGCTGCCACATCTACCATTTTTCCGTTCCTTTACTTTTCTGGTAAAAATGTTCATGAGAGAGCAATTTTGACATTTTTCTCTTTTACCACCCTTACCATTAAAAAAGTAAAGGAACAAAGCTATTATTATTATTATACAATACTATGAAATTTTTACTTAAAAATATATTAAAAAAGTGCATAAAAACATTTCCTCCATTATCCGGGAAAATCGATTATCCGTAATGCCTTTGGTCCCGACCATCACGGATAATCGAGGTACGACTGTATTTATATCCAATACAACAAGACTAATGTGTTATGAAAGGTGTTATATCCTTGTACTCGATCATCTTTACTAAATGTTGCTGAAACAATTTTTACAGCAACTTCTCCTTTAAACAACTGTCAAAATTCGAAGCATTTGTAATAATTAGTACAAATTATCAAGTACACGGGCAGGTATAAGTTAATTAATTGTGTATACAGAAGGGTTATGACTTTTCGACTGTGTTATCAAAATTGTTTTCCAGTAGCAGGAATGAATGAACTATATTTTTATAGCATTCCAAATGCTTTTCTAGCAGAAATATGTGAGTGGTTATGCCATGTTAAAGATAATTCCAAGGTTTTTGACTTATTTTACCACTACCACGCTATTGTGTGGTTTTCCCGAGTGATGTTATTTTGTACTAATCATTGTGGGTTCTTCATTTTGCTTATTATTCATCGTAGATGGGTATAACAATAATGCATTACTTTTCGCTTACACTTCCCAACTTCCCAATTCTGCATTAAGTGGTTGTATGAGTACAATATAGATCTATATAATAAAATTCTGCATTTTTAGTACATTAAACTAAAACCATGCCATCAATATTAAAGCGGCAGTTACAGCATTTTTCCAAAGAAGCTTTTTGACCACAATTTTTTCCATTACCTACATTTGTATAGGAAGCAACTTATGTTGTAATAGGAATGCTGGCTTATTTGACATTTTCTTACCTTGTGAAAACTGATTTAAGTCTTATTAGTCCAGATTTATAGCTGCGGCGGAATATCTGGAGAGTCTCAATGACATAATAATCTGCAAAAAACTATGTTAAACGACAAAAAACTTAATTTAGAACGTTTTTTTAATGATTTTCCAAATTTAATTGACGATTTTCGTCAAAAAAAACTTGCATATTTAGCATATTTTTTGCATGTTTTTGATATGACCACAAATATCGAAAAATTGACCCTCAAAACGTCTAGATCCAAAATTTGAGTCCAATCGGATAAGAAATAAAAAACATGCTAAAATCCGATGTCTAGTCATAGGTTCTTGATATTGTATGTGATAATGCGGGGATAGTCTACGGCTATTGTCCAGTGAATATATATCTGACATACGAGTCTTAACATCCATGGTTTTGGCATGGTCCTAAATACTATAATAATGACAGCTACTCCTGCTCTGATAAAATTGACTGAATTAACAGAAACAATTACTTTAATCTATATTTATAAAAGAGCTAAGTAATGATGACTGACTCATTGACTGACAGATATCAACGCCCAGGATAAACGGCTAAAGCTAGAATCTTTTGGGTGAGGGCTACTCTTGTTCCGAAGGTTTCAAATAAGGCTGGAAATTCAATATAGTGCCATTTGTGTTTGGCGAACCGGTAGAGTTGGAATCCTGAAATTTGGAATTAGGATCACTGTAGGAACGTAGGATTGAGATATGGAGGTAGGTTTGGAAATTCGTACTTATGTGTACTAATAGTACTAAATGGTACAATAGGGATTTGGGTGAACGGATTGGGCTGGAATTCTAAAATTTGCAACTGAGATTACTGTTGGAGTGTAGGACTAAGGTAGTTTTGGAAATTGGTACTTAAGTACAAAAAGTATTAAATGATACTAAATTTGGTACAATTTGGATTTAGGTGAACGGATAGCGGTGGGATCCTGCAATTTGAAATGATGATAATTGTAGGCCTGTTGGATTGAGGAAGGAAAATTCGTACTCCAAATTGTTCTAAATTTGGTACAATATGGATTTGGTTTAACGGATAGAGCTGGAGTCCAGAATATCTTACTTATGGGTATGAAGAGTGCGAAATGATACTAAGTTTAGTACAATTTGGAATTGGACGACCGGATACAGCTGGAATCTTGAGATTTGTAGGGTTGAGGTATGTCGTTGAAATACGTAGCATAAGTATACGAAAAGTACTTAATGGTACTCAATTTGTTGTTGGGAGTCGGAACATTGCTGGAATCTGTATTTTTTGCATTTAGGGTGAGTACTGGTGTGCAACGTTGGTCTCGTTGTTAATGTGTAAGTAACTAAAGGGATACTAAAATAAAAATATTGATTAAAATTGGTATTAGTGCAACAAAATTGTCAGTGTTTGCCATTTCCATATTATATATTATTTGTTTTTTATATCCTTTCCGCATGCGGAGTAGCGGGCACTTTGCTAGTGCGCTATAATACACATAAATGTGCTATAATTACTCTGGTCCACAACCTGCATGAATGTACTAAATGCAGTTTGACAACAAATGTATTGCAATGACCAAAATGGTAAAAAAATGTAAATGTAGACACCCCCACTGGAAATATTTAATAGTCATTATTCTGAAAGTCAGTATTAGGGATCCAAAAAGCTCAAACATGTTCAACGACCGCCATTCCAAAGGCCAGATCATAACATATTAATCTTATTTCTGTAAGTTGCTGATGTAATATAACAACCTAAACTGATAAATACTTCGGACCAAAATCCTGATATCTACCCATATACATTTTTGGGTCCAGTTTAAGAAAAAAAATCGAAAAAGGCCCTCCAACGAAAGATCAAAATTTAACAAAAATTGGGGAACCATTACATTCCGAGCCTTAATTTTTGGTTTAACTAAGCTCATTAATGCTCCGATGAATGTCCAAAGTGGATAGACAACTCATTAAGGAACACGCCATTGGTAATTCTTCAAGAATCCATAGATTTGGTAATTTTTGCAATACTTTTATTGTCACCCCCAACATGTAGATAATTCTTATTTTGAACGTATGTATTTTTATAAATCGCAAATAAACTTTGCATATTTTAACGGAATATTATTTTGGGGACCAATAGCAAGAGATGTCCACAAAAAACCATATAGTTTTTATATAATTTGTTGTCATAAAAAAAAAACAATGAAATTTTCTACAATTTTGGTGTTTGCAATACATTTGTTGCCAATAAATAATATTGAAGAAATAGTTGACCTGTTTGACAGTTTGCTGAAGACTACAAAGCAAAATTCTTATTAGTTTCTGAGATGAAACCACGATATAATATAAAACTCAATCTAAAAACACAAAACCAAAATAGTTTAATTTAAGTTGTTTATTATTTTTGTAATGTTGTCTTTTTCTAATCTGTACATAATATTTGCATGTACATACACATGTATGTATGTGCATATATATGTATGTAGGTAATGATCAATGAAAATTTATGAAAACTGGTTACCATTTTTTCCACCAGTGCATTTTAATGTACATACGTATGTTTTTCTATGCATGTTTGTGTGTATTTTTTGTACTTAAATACATGTTTATTTCGTTGACTACTACTAGAAATAATGGAAAATCTGATGACAGTGCATGTGAAAGAATATCATTTGGATTGTAGATTTAGTAGCACTTAAGCCACAATCGCAATGACACAAACATTCCAAAATAAAAAGTTTCCATATGAAATTAATTTGCTCAGTGCAGAGAAGAACAAGGAATTGCTTCAGTATTTTCATGGTAAATACATTTAATATCGAAAATTCAAATTTGGTTTAATACTTGACTACATTTTAGGCGAGAAAACTGGATTTGTCCAAGTTGGACCTGAAAAATATTTTTTTCCATTCAAATATAAGAACGAAGCTGAAAACTACTATAACTTCCAAGCCAGGCCAAATGATGTTTGGGTTGTAACATTTCCCAGGTCTGGAACAACATGGACACAGGAGCTGGTATGGTTGCTCTGTAACAAACTTGATTTTCATGCCGCGAAGGAAATAAAACTAACTGAACGCTTCCCATTTTTTGAGTATGAAATTCTAACTTGATACTTGTTCATATGCATTGTATGTATGTACATAACTCGTACGTTGTCTCCTTAGGTTTCATCTATTCGTACATCCTGATATTAAAAAGCAGATTCTTGAAGAGAATAGCCATAGTAAAGAACATCAGGAGTTTGTGGAGTTGATATCTACTCCTGGCTATAAACTTTTGTCTGAAATACCGCAAACTAAAAGAAGATTTATTAAAACACATTTTCCACTATCGCTGTTGCCACATAGTGTTATGGAGCTCAAATGTAAGGTAATTATGCCATTATACATACAGTCTGTCGCAAAAGTTAGTATACAACGTTGAAACTAGGGATAAAAAGCACTATAACTTATTGAAAACAACAAACAATTAGTTTTATTTGATAGACACAAAGGTTGTCTTCGGTAATAAAAATTAAAAGTGCACAATATTTGCATACATTAGGAAATGTACGGTTCGAATCCCAAAAAGACCAAAATTTATATCGCAAAAGTCAGTATACAACGGAGAATCCTCGTGGAACTGTGTAAAAAATTCTTGATATTTTTGAATAAAATGAAACTAAATCTGTATTTAAGATCATCAAGAGGATATTAATTGGTTTTAGTGGCAGTTATAGTACTTATAGTGACAAGTCCAACCTACACTGGATCGTAAAACCCACAAAAATTGGTCATCTACAAATACAGCAACTGTAGCGATACAATTCCGGGTGTTATGTCCTGTTTATGAATTTTAAAGCCATAAAATGATCAGAAAGACTCTAAAGTTTCAATATGCGATGATCTTGATCGAGTTTCAACTTGCCCTGTTTGAAAAACGGGAATTTCTTGAAGGAAACCCTAACTTTCCGGGCCGTTGTCCTGTTGAAACATGTAATAATCCTTAATCCTTACACATAAGGACTTTCACTTTGAGTTAATTTTCTCACAAATTGTGCCTCTTTTCATATTCCCACCAAAAATAAATAGTAGGAGAACCTCAAGGTCCGTTGTAAGCCCCACCGTTATACTGACCTACTGCCGTTTTAGCAGTATCGGACATGATTCTCGTGTCCCTAGTGTCTAAAGTACACGAATGTCTAATGAACTACTTCTAACCGATCCATTTAGTTGTATTTTGGTCCTAAGTGAAGCGAACACAGAAGATTTTTGCGCAATCGATGCGTTATAAAAGCAGACAAAGCTCTCTATTAAAATTTTAAAAGAGCTATCATATCCTTCTGTGGTGATGGAGTATCACTGTAGGGCTTACAACGGAACTTGAGGTTCTCTTACTATTTATTTTTGGTGGGAATATGAAAAGGGACATAATTTGTGAGAAAATTAACTCAAAAGAAAAATCCTTTTGTGTAAGGATTATTGAATGTTTCAAAAGGAAAAAGGGCCTTAAATATGGGTTCCCATTTTTCAAACAGTGCAACTTGAAACTCGATGAAGATCACCCCATATTGAAGCTTTAGGGCCTTTCTGATCATTCCAGAGCTCCGAAATACTCGCTCGAACCACCCTCCTCCAAACTTCGAAACAACCTCCTCTGGACCTCGGAACAACATGCTCTTTCCATATTCAGTCCACAGGAACGTCAAAACCGGTTCGCTACTACACATGCAACAACACACAAACAGCAAAAAAATATTTTGTCCTCTCGATTTTACTCTTCGAGTAAACTCGTTCTCTATTTTTTAGTATTTTTACTCGCACTCTTATTTTTAAACCAGGAGTACTCGCGAGTTCTCACAAATAAAAGAGTGGAGAGTAAACTTCTTGTAAAACTCGCACTCTTCGAGTACTCCAACTCGCAGGTATTTTTCACTCGCGAGTAAAAACGAGCGAATCGGAGCTTTGCTTCATTCCATGGCTTTAACATTCATAAACAGGACATAGCACCCTGAATTTTGTCGCTGCAGTTGTTGGACTTGTCACTATAAGTAATATAACTGTCATTAAAACCAATTAATATCCTCTTGATGATCTTAAATACAGATTTATGCTTGGTTTACATTACGAAATCCACTCGATTTCAACTGTCAATTCCTTTGCGTATACGTCAAATGAAAACTCGTCTGAAAACGACTGGATTTCATTTGACGTTTAAGCAAAGGAATTGACAGTTGAAATCGAGTGGATTTCGTAAATGTAAACTTACTATTAGTTTCATTTGTTCAAAAATATCAAGGTTTTTTTACACAGTTCAACGAGAATTATCCGTTGTATACTGACTTTTGCGATATAAATTTTGATCTTTTTGGGATTCGAACCTCACATTTCCGAATGTATGCAAATATTGCGCACTTTTAATTTTTATTACCGAAGACACGAAGGATGTATTTGATAGATAGTCTATCAAATAAAACTATTTGTTTGTTGTTTTCAATAAGTTAGTCCCAATTTACATTAGGCGAGTTTACTTGCGGCAGTTTGATGGAGAGAGAAGTGAGGTATATGGTAACCCTTTGCCTCTCAACACCCTCTCTCACCCACAAACTGACAATTGCCGCAAATAAACTCGCCTAATGTAAATTGGGACTTATAGTGCTTTTTATCCCTAACAGCTATACCTAAATTACGTCGCGACGTACAAAAATTATTCACCTATTTACCACAACAACGCTCTCTGAGCGTCTGTATTACCCAAATACGTTGAGTCCAAAATCACATTTAAAACTCAAAATCCGCGACCGAAACTTACTTAAATGTTTTCATTCGTAAAACAAATAATTTTCCTTTGCAATGAATTGTATTTCATGTTTTGTTGGGCTTTTTTTTAAACTATAAAACACACACACATACAAACAATAACGTTCAGTCAAAGTTAATTTTTTTCAACTTACAAAAAGTATACGGTAGTTCTCATAAGAATACATGTCGCTCATCTACTCAAAGAGTGACATAACTCAAAAAAACTTAAAACGAAACTTGATTTTTTGAGATGTGTCACTTTGAGTAAATGAGCGATGTGTTCTACTTTTTCGCCACACACGCTTTGGGAACAGGGACGTATTTAGGCATGTCTGTAATACATTTTGGTTTCAACGTTGTATACTATCTTTTGCGACAGTCTGTACATACATACAGTTTGTCAAGTAATTGTTTTCGAACTAAGAAAACTAATAATTTTCTGTATTAATTTGTGAAAAATGTCTGATAATTGTGATAAAAATGTCGGTTTTTTTTTTTGCAAAAAATAGTTGGTAGACATATTAAAGACAAGATAGGATGTATAAATAAAAAATTGACCCACGTAGTCCAACAAAAAATAACGAAAACCCATAACTACATATAATTCCAGCTGTCAAATAAATGTTTTCGAAATTTAATGGAGGTTCCAAAATAACCCATATTTTTGCAAAATTCTTGAAAGTCATGACATTTTATGAATGTTATTCTTAAAAAGGGTGAACTACTAACAAGTATCAACAATATTAGTCAGAGAATATCCCTACTAGGATGGTTACCATATGGACCAAGGGAGTACCAGGTCATATTACATGTAAACAGGGTCATATAGGTCTTAAACAGGGAATATCCGAAAACTAAGTCGTTTTATGAGTTTCTTTAGTTCACTAGGATGGATTGTCATCAACAAAAATAAAGATTACCTTCAGAATAATAAAATCAGGAGGGTTGCCAGATGTACGAAAAAGGTACCAAGTTATATAAACAGTAAATGAGACCACCTAAATCCATAACCAGGGCTTAAGATTTGTTTATTTAACTCAAATTGAATTAAGGGATAAGGGAATTCTCCAACATAAACCAAAATATGACTTAAAAGTATATATATATATATATATATATATATATATATATATATATATATATATATATACTGATTTTTAATAGACCTCCGATTTCAACTGTTTATAGCCAGTTCGGAGGAATTCTCTATGTTTTTTGCTTCCATTCTAACACTGAAGCATTATTTACCCATTAACATAATTTTTCACTTAAGAATGTACTACACTAGTATTGCAGAGTACGCGAAATGTGTCCAATAGGTCGAAGTATGCATTTCTGAAAATTGTCGAAACCTTTACCCCATACATTTCTAAGCAATATTGGTCTCCTACTGCGATATTTCCGATTATTTAGTGAAATGTCATTATCTCTTAATTAATATTAGGTAAAAAAACTTCGGTGCCCTGTTTTGGGGCCTACGTGGCCTCGTTCACTGTTTATATAACCTGATACCTTTTTAGTCGATCTGGCAACCCTTCTGATCTAATTATGCTGCAGGCATGGCAGAACTACCAGGTAGTGGTATCACACCAGCTGATCGAATATGAAAAGTCAAATCCCTTTACAAAAAAATTATTTTTGTTGTAATTTCCCCAACAACATAAAGAAAGTTTTGACATAACATATTCAAAATTTTACGATGCCACTACCTGGGTAATTGTGCCATGGCTGCAGGTAATATTTATTGTATTTGATGGCAGTCCATCCTCGTGAACTAAAAAACTCATAAAACGCCATAGTTTTCAGATATTACCGGTTTAAGACCTATAGGACCCTGTTTACATGTAATATGACCTGGTACTCCCTTGGCCCATATGGTAACCCTCCTAGTAGGGATATTCTATGACTAATATTGTTGATACTTGTTAGTAGTTAACCCTTTTTAAGAATAACATTCATAAAATGTCATGATTTTCAAGAATTTTGCAAAAATATGGGTTATTTTGGAACCTCCATTAAATTTCGAAAACATTTATTTGACAGCGGGAATTATATGTAGTTATGGGTTTTCGTTATTTTTTGTTGGACTACGTAGGTCAAGTTTTTATTTATTCATCCTATCTTGTCTTTAATAAGTCTACCAACTATTTTTTTACAAAAAACCCGACAGTTTTATCCCAATTATCAGTCATTTTTCATAAATTAATTCAGAAAAACGTTAGTTTTCTTGGTTCGAAAACAATTACTTGACAAACTGTATGTGTTTTCTGCATTTATGGGTACTTTAAACGGTATGTTTTTTACATATGGGTTGTCACTTCTCCAATACAAAATGTATATGCAAAGTGACAACTCATATGTTAAAAACATATCGTGTAAAGTACCCATTAGTCCTAAATGTTTTTATTCCCTCCACCATAATATCGACGCCTCCAAACAATAGTATGCTAAGTCGACTTAGCATGTTTTCAATTTCTTTACATTTTTATATTTAACGTCCTTAAACTTAAATTCTGTCAAATTTTGGTAATAATCGGACAATCCGAACAGACGTTATAAACAAATATTTACTTAGCATAGTACTGAAGGTCAAAGAAATTTCCAAACTTTTAGAGCTTGTCCTGCAAAACTCACTGTTCAGAATTAGCAAACTATTATTTGGAGGTGTCGAACGTCCTTTAACTTAAATTCTGTCAAATTTTGGTAATGATCGGTCAATCCGAACAGAAGTTATAAACAAATATTGACTTAGCATAGTACTGAAGTTCAAGAAAATTTCCACACTTTGAGAGTTTCTCCTGCAAAACTCACTTTTTAGACTTTGCATACTATTATTTTGAGGTGTCGATATGGAGGGTATATTAAATTTGTCATTCCGTTTGTAACTCGTCGACATAATCATTTGCGACCGTATAAAGTATATATATTTCTTGATCAGCGTAAAATTCTAAGTCGATTTAGGCCATCCCGTCCGTCTGTTGTAATCACGCTATCTTCCGAATAAGTTGAGCTACGGGGCTGAAATTTCGTACACATGTGTTTTTGGTCTGAACATTTGACATTTAGGGTTTTCTTATAGCGGTACCGCCCGATTTCCGGTATTTTGACGTTTTTAGGTATATGATCTGGTCGAATTAGCTATACTTTGGCATTGAGGGTTTTTAGTCATCAAGAAATTTCTCCATCATAAGTTATGGTCATAAGTCCACGGTTTGGTACAGCCCCTATATAGCGGTACCGCCCAATTTCACCTATTTTGACGCTTTTAGCTACATTTTCAGACCGAATTAGATATAATTTGACATTTAGGGATTCCAATGACCAAGAAACTTCACCACCATAAATTATGAGCATAGGCCCACGATTTCTTGTAGCCCCCATATTGCGATACCGTCCGATTTCCGGTATTTTGAAGTTTTTATCCAAATGTTCGGGCCGAATTGGCTATAATTTGGCACTTAGGGTTTCTAGTGGTCAAGCGACTTCTCCAGCTAAAATTGTGTGCATAGGTACTTTCGCAACAGAACGAAAACTAATAATTCCATATTAGCTCAGAGTATTTTATGGTGGAGGGTATAAAAAGTTCGGCCCGGCCGTAATTAAAGCTTCTTAACTTGTTCCTATTTGAGATTATTTACGTGGCTCGCAATCCAATGGATGTTGCTGTTTCGTATTATTACCTAAATCGTCTATATCGTACCCAAGGATATATTGGCAATTTTGAACGCTTTTGGAATTATTTCCAAGAAAGTCTGAGTATGTATTTATGGAGTTGCAATATTTGAACAAAAAAATAACAAACGGTAATTTCTTTAGATCCATGGATGCCTTATTTTAGTCACATCCGTGAAGCAATGAATTTCAAAAATTCTAACAACTTTTTGTATCTTCAGTATGAAGACATGTCAGCAGATCTCCAAAGTTCAATTAAACAATTAGCTAATTTTTTAGAATGCGACGTAGATGAGACCAAAATGGAAGCACTGTTACAACATCTGCATATATCGAATTTTCGTTCAAATACTTCAGTAAATGGTCAAGAAATGATAGATGCTCACATTTTAAATAAAAATGAAAACGGATTTGTTCGCACTGGTATGACGGGATCTTCTATTGTGGAGTTTCAAACAGTTCCCGGCCTATTTGAACGAGCCAATGAATGGGTCAACGAACAAGTACATGCCTTAAAAAATCAATTTAAATAAAATACGCAACCTATTTTTATATGTTGGACAATTTCTGTATGTGAAATTAATGACACACAATTAGTCTGTTCCAGAACTGCAAGAATCTACTAATTTTTACTATTTTCCGATAACATAAAGGAAAAATTGTTATCGTAGTAGATTCTTGCAGGTTCTGGAACAGAGCAAATATAGTACATACATTATCAAGAAATTAAAATATTTGTTATCCTTTATTATTTAGCCATTTCTGTCCGTCTGGCTGGAGCGCACGATAACTCTCGAACTGATCAACCGATTCGGTCCAAAATTTGGCTTTCGTAATATAGTTTAAGTACGGAGATGGGTTATATCGGTCCACTCCTTCCGGTACCTCCCTCACAAAAGTTCGAAAATGTTCGGAACATTTGTGCGCAAGTAATGTATTTGATGGTTAATCCGATTTATAAATCCGTTTGTTATTAGTTTTTAAATATTTTATTGAAATTAAAATTATTTTATTGACAGCTTATTTATATGAAGGGAAATTGAAAAGTCACATAATAGGAAAATCATGGTGTAATAATATAAGGTGTTTGCATGAATTACAACAACTAACAATTTTACAATAACAACATAATTGTATGGGAATTAAATGTCAATGGCAACGTTTGAATACTAGGGTCATTCCAAAATAGTTCAAAAAATTTACAAAAAATGAATAAAAAGATTTAAAATTTAATTCTAATTGGCATCGAAATTACTCTATACATAATATGTCTGTTCCAGAACCTGCAGGGAGCTACTAATTTTTACTACGATAACAATTTTTCCTCTATGTTATCGTATAAAATTGTACTGGAACAAACTAATTGTGATACATTCTACACTTCATATCGTCTGCTCCGTCGGAAAAGGTCGTAAGTCCACTTTTTTTGGAAATCGCGTTTTTCTTACAGGATGATAGTACAAGTCAAAACACGTCGTATGATACAAAGAAAATAGTAGTATGTCGCGTTTTTCTATACGTTTTGCCCTTGTCGGAAAAGGTCGTAAGTCCACAAAACGTACAAATTTGAGTACGAAAAGGTCGTAAGTCCACAGGAAAACGTATACTTTAAAAGAATACTATAGCTAATGTAGTTCATATATAATGTTTAACGTCATCCATGGTTGGGGTACAATGTAAAGAACTAGCCTACACTTTTGGATGATAATCGGATGATATTTGGCGGAGCCTGTGGACCAAACTTTTGAACAAAAATGTGATAATTTCTATATTGCAACGAAAATTTACATTTGAAATCTATTTTCCCCTATAAGCGAACTGATTATGAAAGATGGACTTCTGGCCTTTTCATTGATACAAATTGGAATGCTGTATGTGTTCAAATACCAATACAAAAATTAAAAAAAAATCAAAAATTTTACTGTTTTTACTGTCGTATATCTTACTTAACTTTATCAACTGGTCATTTGTGGTTTCTCGAGGGACATTAATAGGACATAGGACATTCACATAACGAGATTAGTGTGTATTCAATTCAATAAAGTAATACCTTCTAACGGACGGGTAAGTGCAATGTTTATATTATTAAATGATTCTATAACACTATGCAACACTGAAAATGCAAACAACTTCTAGTATTAATTTTTTGAAAGTACATATTTAGACTACAAAAACCCTAGTTGGGTTTTGTCCTGTCAGATCCAGTTCGGATTTTATGGCCTCATCTAAACCGGGCTAAATCTACACTTTTTTGCATTTATCAGGCCTTTATCTCAGAAACGAATAGGAATTTGGCATTGCTGTCTTTAGCAATATTGTAGCCATAAACTAGTAGAACTTATCTTTTGAAGAAACCACATAAGAAAAACTCCATCTAGGGCATCAAAATCTATAAAATATAGAAAATTTTACATAATTGCTGA
Organism: Musca autumnalis; assembly: GCF_047663935.1. Taxonomy (NCBI): domain Eukaryota; kingdom Metazoa; phylum Arthropoda; class Insecta; order Diptera; family Muscidae; genus Musca; species Musca autumnalis. The sequence continues at coordinate 263,295,406 of NW_027411866.1, forward strand.
AATTCTGGTCAGTATCGGCTAAACTATTGGGAGTTGAACCAAGTAACCTTTTGCAAAAATCTTCCAAATAAAGTTCTCAACAATTCTTTAGAACATTTTGAAACTCTACAATGCTTACTTCATGTTGTTTCTGCGGTATTTTGCATCATATCTTTTACAACAAGTATTTTAAACACAGTTCACACCAACAGTTTATTCTCGCATTTTGGATTTCACTACATTATTGACATTTTTATTAAATCGTCGTTGAGAAATGTACTGAAAACAACGGGACAGAGGCATTTTACAACAATGACATGTTCTGAAGAGTTGTGTATTACATTCCAGGGAATATTTTTCAGAAAAAATTAACGGTTTCGGAGATACGGTGCGAAATGTATAAAAATTGTGGTATTTTTGCATATATTTTGAAATTTAAGGCAATAAATGTAGTTTTTCGAGTTCATTATTTCTCCAAATATTGTTTTCTTGTCCTTATCTACAAATTTGCTTCAGATGTCAGAAGAAGATTCGCATTGGTTTCAGAGATATAGCCCCGAATTTCTTTAAAAACTCAATATTTAACCATGTTTAGATGGGGCCATAAAATCCGAGCTGGATCTGACACAACAAAACCCAACTAGGGTTTCTTGGCGTTTGGGTCTGTACTTTCAAAAAATCTTCAGTTCGAATTGTTTGCACAAGATCACCTTAAAAATGTTGCACAGTGTAATAATAATTGATTGAAATGTTATTAAACTACGAAGTCATCATGGTTTTTGCTAACAAAGAGCAGTACGAATTTGGAATGGAATTACACAATGGTTTCATGGGTCTAGTTCCCTATGGTTTTCACGGTGATTCTGAAAGCTCTGATGATGTCAATACCAAACATCCAAGAAGTAATAGAAACTCTTAATTTCAAAAGACGGACAGACGGTCATGGTTACACCGACTTAGAATTTTACACTGGTAGGGTCTTATTGCTAAAATATGTACCCAGGATGGGAGAAACGGAATCGTTCGTAAGTTTTATATATATAGCGTATTTCAAAAATAGGGCACCGTTTTAACCCGCTCCTCCGAAATTCAACAAAATATATAGCCTACTTCCACCAAGGGACATTCCTGTGCATAATCTGTAAATTACATGGAACTTAGTGTCGGAGATTTAGCAACCGTTGCCTCGCAAATTAATTTTCTGACCGATACTTTCATAACTTTTGCAAAAAAGCGTTTTTAAAAAAATAGGGCCTGCCCCCGCCCCCTCCGATATTCAAAAACTATAAAGCCTATTTTCACCTCGGTTGTTCCTTGCATATTCTCTGAAATTTTTGTTTTTGAGTCTATGCGGAACATACAAACATACACACATTGTATTTTATATATAAGATTTCACACATAAGTTTTGGTCCATTAAAACCGCTAATAATTATCTCATCACCATGTTAAATTGCAAGCTTATTCTTCGACTTAAACTGAAATCATTCTTAAAATTTCGCTCCGATCGGAATATTACTGCGATCTACAGGACAGCTACAAAGTCGGGTAAAAATTGTGGGTTTGGTCCATTTCACACCTTTCGATCATAACCAACATCTAATGGGGTCACTTCTGGTCGGAACCCGAACTCTCCACAAAATTTCGTGACGATCGGTCCAAATTTGAGGCCTGGAGCTTTATTACAATTGGTAATGGATAGACGGACGCACATAGCTAGATCGCTTTATCTCATCAAGATATGAAAAAATGGCAAGGGGAGGGGGTCTACGACGAATACTTCGCGATGTTACACGAATATTGGACAAAACAAAGTTATAATACCCTTTCCACATTGTTTTGTAAAGTATAAATATTTTATTTTAAAAACGTCCGTAAATTGCAGGAAAAGGTCGTAAGTCCCTACAAAAATACAAAACTGTACAAGGAAAAGGTCGTAAGTCATAAGACTTCCAATTATCTCACAAACGCGATGGAATTTTATCAAACAAAGTACAGATATTGAAGCGGAATAAATAAACGAAAAATACTGCCTTTACCACCATAATAAAATCTTTAATACAGAAAGCGCTGGAATGTTTTTTCTTCCTCCTGAAAAATTTATTAAGAGGGACTTACGACCTTTTCCGACGGAGCAGACGATATATTTATTGTGTGGCACTGAATAAAACAGATTGGGCATCTATTTATTAAATTTTGGAATATTCGGGGTAGATCCTAATATATTCTGACAATTCAGTTTATAAAAAAGTTCAAAGCCGTATGATTGTCACTTATATTATAGTTTTTTGCAGGGTTAACCTTCTTTGTGAGGATTAATTTGAAGTATACACAATGGAAATGGCATTTGAAACCCAGACCCACTGGGTTATCCCGGTCAGGGACGTACGCAGGATTTCATTTCGGGGGGCCCAACTTGACCAAAAATCATAAAAAACTAAATGTTGTGTAGCGTTACGTAAAGCTATTTAAAGGGGTTATGGCCACTTATAAGCATCAGAAAAGCCATTTGCAGGCATTTTTTATAAGACATCTATTAAACCTTGAGTTACCTTCTAATGTTTTTTTTTTTTTTTTTTTTTTTGAAAAATCTTTTTGACATATGCCTGCCTATAAAGCACTGTTTTTACTAAAGCAGTTTGCGGTAACCACTGTGGTTTGAAAAAGAATAAACCGATCAGCATATATTTTTACAGTGTTTTATTTAACTTGCTTTGGTGTGTGTTTAGTACAAATCTGGTAACTCATTTTTAACACGGTTGCAGTTGACCAATCGAACTAAAACTTTGCACACTTTTCAGATTTGGATGACAATACACGAATATGAAATCAAAACCAATATTGGTCCATTTTTACACTGTTTTACAGTGTTTTATCTAATTTGCTTTTCAAATCTGGTAACTAATTTTTCACACAGTTGCAGTTGTCCAATCGAACTTAAAATTTGCACACATTTCAGATTTGGATGACAATACATGAATGTGAAATCAAAACCAATATTGGTCAATTCTTACAGTGTTTTACAGTGTCTAACTTAACCCCCTTTTCAAATCTGTTAACTGATTTTTAAAACGGTTACAGTTGACCAATCGAAGTAAAACTTTGCACACTTTTCAGACTTAGATGACAATACGTGAATATGAAACCAAAATCAATATGGATCCGTTTTTTCCTATAGCCCCCATATAACGGTACCACACGATTTCCGGTATTTTGCTTTTCAAATCTGGTAACTCATTTTTCACACAGTTGCAGGTGACCAATCGAACTAAAACTTTGCAAACTTTTCAGATTTGGATGACAATACATGAATATGAAATCAAAACCAATATCGGTCCATTTTTACAGTGTTGTACAGTGTTCAATTTTACATGCTTTTCAAATCTGGTAACTCATTTTTAACATAGTTGTAATTGACCAAGCGAACTAAAACTTTGCACACTTTTCAGATATGGATGACAAAACATGAATATGGAATCAAAACCAATATTGGTTTTTTTACACTGTTTTACAGTTTTTTATCTAATTTGCTTTTCATCCTGTTGATTTCAGTTAACGCTTCGTTATTACATGGCTTCTTTCCTGTTAGTTTCGGTAAATTTTTGTCCGATGGACTGGAAATTTTGGCACATATTCTATTCTACATGTACTTTAAAATGATCCAAAAAGTTTCGATTTTTCGAATTTTATATGAAATACTGGTACAAAGTATGTAAATTCAATAGAAAGAATTCAAAATATTTAGGATACAATTTTAAATATTTGCAGAGTAGTCACGGTGCTCTTGAATCAAATTTAAATGGAAGGTGCTTACACATGGGAAGTTTTTGCGGATTCTGAAACTACAAAATTCATAGATGAGAAAAATCAAAAAAAAAAAAAAAAAAAAAAATCGCCGGAGCGCTTTTTAAAAAAATCATTGTCCCAATTTGAACTTTAATATCTCATGGTAAAACCTACGAAAATACCTACTCATAAGGGCAAAGTGACGATTGTATGTGTTTCTGTCCTTCATTCTCATTTGTTGTTGTCATTGTCAAGAACTTCAGTTTCTTTATCTTTATATGGAAAGTCCTGTATCAGCCAGGCTGACCCCATATAACGACATTGCCCTGATGGAGGAAAAAATCAGGACATAGAACAAAGGTTTTTGCACTTTTCATGAAAAATAGTATTTAGAAACATTGTCAACAATTGGTCTGTTCCAGTACTGCACTAATTTTTACTATTTTTATTATTTATTACTAAAAGAACGTAAACACCATATCGTCGGTGTCATGCTTAAGTGTTCCATACGTCATTTGCCCGTTTTGAGATAATCGCATTTTAATGTTTTGCGTCACAACTGCGTGGAGCTGACTACAGCAAATATTTATATTTTTGACTTGAAATATTAATAATAGTATATAGAATATATTTGCAAAAATTTAGAGAAATATGTGTTGGAATATAAAAGTTATAGAGATTTTTTTAAAAAAATAATTTTTGTCGATTTGTTCCATATCCGCACTTATGACACAAATGTGAAATATTTTAAATCACATGGAACAAAGTGACAAAAAAATTTCCATTTTTGCCTTAATTAACTAAATATTTCTAAATCAAAAATTAAAATTCTGATTTTTGAAATGTGTTTTTAAACTTGTAAGTTTTTAAAATATTAATTTCATAACTGAAAAAAAGTTTATGCTTTCCCGTCGAGGCGTGGATATCTCGGAAACTAGAGCAGATAGGAGAAAGCCAACTAGAAATTCGGAAAGAGCATACCGGAAAACACTAGATACCATATGTATCTCAAAAAGTCAAAAATGGCGTATGGAACACTGTTTAAACTTCGTTTAACCAATTTATAATGTTCTAAAATGTATCTTATATTTATTTATATTCTCGCTTAAATGTAAACCTGACATAGTTATATCTTTTGAATTCCTCATATACTCTATTATACGAAACCGAATTGTACTAATTTCCATCTCCTTTTGTGCTTTCGTCAACTCTCTCTTGAACGAAAGTAACAATATCTATGCTTAACCAGTACTCGTCGCTTTTTAATAAATCACTTCTCTTGCACTAACCGACTGGTAAGCGTCTCTTCTCGTCTCTGAACTTTTACAATAATAAAATAAATTGAATTACGCTTTATAACGTTTATGAAAATATATCTAATTCCTGTGTTTTATTTCTCCTCTCATTTCACCGCAAATTATTCCTCATTGGCTTTGAGGAATAATTAATATAAAAAATACAGTCCACAACTCTTTGCTCGTTGATGTTCCTGTTGGATACTTTATTGGTTCGTCTCTTACCTCTAGCAAAACCTACCAACAAGACGTCAACTTTATTCATGATCCTTCGTAGCCGTTTAAGAAAACAGCAAGTACATAAGAATAAAAATCAAGGTAATATCTCAAATACGGCTCAATATTCACTTCAGCAATTCGGTAAGTGCAACCAAAGTCAAATTTTAGTGTGAAAATATAAGCAAGTAAAGTAAAAAAAAACAAACAAAGATCCAAGTTTCATAAAAGTGTTGAAAAAGAGAATAAAAAGAGTTACAAATTTCAGTTGAACGTTTCTAATTGGAAGTTGCTAGCATTACAACCAACCACGCGATAGCTCAAAGATAAAGTTTCACATTCCCAGACGCAAGATCGTGGGTTCAAATCTCTGCCAGACCGTAAAGTTTTTTAGTTTCAAATTGAATTAGTACAATTTCCCACACACTCTCTCCTCTAATTGCATCTCCTCACGAAAATGCAAACAAGCTTAACACAATAAATAGGCACTGTTCTCTCATCATAAAGGTACACAATTATATTCTTGCAAACATTTCTAATTTCAAACCAAGCTTAGCCAAGAGATAATAAAAAAAAAACAAAGACTAAAATAACAATTATTCCATTTTCTCTAAAAACCATATCATTTCCTTGCGTAAATAAAAACTACACTGCATTAAATCGCTTCTCTCATCATACTTTCACGCACAAAGCAAAAACTCCATTAAATGCGCCAAAGTCTCGAACAAAAGGAAATTTGATAAATATTTTCTACGTTTACATCACCAAAACCTCAAAAATTATTCAATGATACACAAAATTACATTTCAAATAATCTGTTAAGTGTTTTGACAAAATTTCACTCATTAAGCCGTGGTTTAGTGAATAAGTGCTAACCTCCCAGTCATAAGGTCGCGGGTTCGAATCCTGGCAAACTCAAAACTTTTTTAATTTTCAAAACCATTGGTGAAACACTCTTCTATAATTTCTCATGCTGTATAGCTAATTTCATTACGATTGTTCCATACCAATAGCATTGTCACATATACAGTCAATACCATTGTATAAAAATAGGTTTCACTCGAAGATCAAACACACCAACACAAGTTCCGCGCTTTTACACCCGAGTAAAAAATATTATTACATCTCTTTACTTATTTACACCCAAATAAAATTGTAAGTAACTTCTAACACAAAACAATAATGTCTCTCTCAGAAAGTGCATCTACTCCCACCAACACTCCAAATATTACTATAATAACGTCTCCGGAGCACAATAAGTTTTTGTTCGCTTGCGAGCATTTGAACAATATTTGCACTCTATTTGGGCAATGTGATATGATTGATCAGACCGATACAATTCTCCAAGTTAAATTAGATGATTTAGAACATCGCTGGGTATTAGTGCAAGAATCCTTCAAGAATATTATGTTGTCCCTTATATCTGAAAATGTCAAGGACATAAAAGAAAGCATCAAAACCAATTTCAATGTCACTTCAGAAGCTTATTACACTGCTAAGTCGCAAATTCTGGACATTCTCAAAATATCCGAAACAAATATGCAGAAAAACACCACTCAAAACAAAAATTCGGATCAAGTATCGCTGAATATATATAAATCTTCTCTCGAAAGTTCTGATATTTATCTCAACGTTCCTCCATGTGACACGGAAATTTTCAGCGGAAGCTATGAAGAATGGCCCAGCTTCCGTGACATGTTCACTGCAGTTTATAGTGATCATCCACAACTTTCACAAGCTCAAAAACTTTATTACTTGAGAAGCAAGACCAGTGGTGAAGCTGGTGCTATAGTTAATAGATACAGCCTTTGCGATGATAACTTCCAACTGGCATGGAACTCTCTAAAATCTCGCTATGAAAACAAAAGAGTTTTGGTAGACAAGCAGTTGAATATTTTATTTAACATTCCTGTTGCAACAAAAGAAAACAGCGAATCAATATACAACATTCACACTGCAGTAAAAGACTGTCTCTCTACATTGCACACTCTCAATATCGATATAGCAAGTTGGGATCCGATTTTGATCCACTTAGTTTCCACAAAGTTACCAGAACAAACCCTTTCTCTATTTGAACAATCTCTAAAATCCCATCGAGACTTACCAACTTGGTCTCAGCTCGATGAATTTCTTTCAAATAGATTCGAAGTTGTAGAGCGCATTGCAAGTATTCGAAATACAAAAGAAAATCAAGCAGTAATCCCGTCTCAAAATTACTCTAAAACTCCAAAAAATTACTCTACTGAAAAATTTGCTTTAGAATGCTCGTACTGTCATGCGAATCATCAAGTTAGAGCTTGTGCTGAGTTTCGCAAATTGACGGCTCAACAGCGGCTTGATGTCGTTACAAAAAGTAATATATGTGGCAACTGCTTATCCTCATCTCACAATAAAATTAGTTGCAAATCTACAAACACTTGCTTGATATGCCACAAAACCCACCATACGCTTTTACATCCGAACAACGATATGCTCAATTCTGTCAAATATGATGCAAATAAAAACCGACAATCATACTCGTCTCAAATTGAAAGCTCTACCATACCCGTCTCGTCTCAAATAGAAAACTATGCCATACCCGTCTCGTCTCAAATTCAAGCAAATTTTTCAACCGCAAGCAATTCAATTCTTCTGAGAACAGCTTTAGTTCAAGTTCAAAATAATGACCGATTGCACACTGTACGAGCATTGATAGATTCTGGATCTCAAAGAACCTTTATTACGCAAACTTGTGCAAATCGACTAAATCTCTCCAGTAAAAATACTGATTCCTTTGAAATCACTGGCGTAGGTGGTCAGAAACAAGTCTCCAAAGCCGAATGTCAATTATCAATTGTTTCTAATAAGCACAATATTAAATTCTATGTTTCTGCAATAATTTTACCGCTAGTCACTAAACCTTTACCTGCTATTTCTATTAAAATCTCTGATCACAACTCTCTTAAAGATCTTGGTTTGGCAGACCCACGCTTTTATGAATCCTCTGAAATAGATATCATCCTTGGAGCAGACGTCGAAAGATTCATAAATCTGGATGGCATTAAGAAAAATGTATTTGGTAATACATCAGCGTATAACACCATATTTGGCTGGGTACTTAGTGGCCCAATTTTCGCAGAAAATTCGCTCTCCTCTACCACAAACTTCATTGCATCAAATTTTGTTTCAATTGCCCAAAATAAAAAACGTAAACGTAAAAACTCATCTCAAAAAACGTCTAAGTCTACAAAAAAATGTTCATGTATTAAATCTGGATACCAATTTTGTGACACTTTTAATACATCTGTAACGAAATCTCCCTCAAATGCTCAATCCTCTACGATAATCCGTACAAACTCATTTGATACTTGCTCAAAAAATTTTCGCAATTCGTTGGGAGGGGAGGACTAACCCACAGGTTAGTTTCCTAAATTATGTTCTCTTCAAAATACATACATACATATGTCTCTAATTATTTAAAAGGAAAATCGCATTTTTTTTCTTCGAGTGTTAATACTTTTCTACGCTTATAATTACATTACACCGACTCACCTATCCAAAATCTCAACCTGCACCAACGGTCTAGCGTAGCTTAGTGCTAGCATACTGGATTAGCAGTCCAAAGGTCCTGGGTTCGAGCCCTACTCCGAGCGAAAATTTATTTGTTAAAAAAAACTTTAAAATATGATCCAGAACATTCAAAAATGCAAACAATGGAAATTACAAATAAAAACAAGTAAAAATTAAGAATTAAAATAAATTTACAAAAATAGCTTCTAAAAATAGAACTTACAAGGTTGCAGAACAAAATAGAAATTAAAATAACTAAGGAGGAATCCGAAGAAATCGATTATTTTTAATTATTTAGGTGTTTCTGTAATTAAAAGAGATCATATACAGTCCGTATCAGTCGTTTTCCAAGTGGCTACGTAGCCCAGTCGGAGTGCGCCAGTCTACCATCACTAAGGAAAGGGGTTCAAACCTTGAGTCGGTCGATTTTCACAATTGACTTTTTCATTCGTAAATAAATTCTTCATTTATTTCTAAAACTAGAAAACAAAAGCCAACGCATGAATTACAACACATGTCCTACTTCTAAAAATAGCTTGCAAAATGTAAGCCACCAAATTCTCTAACGTTGTAATCTAACCTTACAATCACATGTCTCCACCACCCACCCAATACTAAGCCCGGCTCATCACATATAACCCTGTAGCCCAGAGGGAGCTGATAAAGTTCCGAGTTCGAGCCCGGCTCTGGGAAAACTTAATAAAAATCTCTTTATAAATGCAATAATGAAAAGATATCAAACGAAATTTATGTTACTGTCAATCTGTCCTTAAAATATTATGAAACTATATCCTCATCTCATGTTTTTCTTCTTTATAGATTCCGATCGTGTACTAATATCTGTTCTATTACAGGTCGACCGAAGCTAATCATTGTTTCTCTTATAAATCAGGAAAACACTTACAAGAAGATCTGAAGTCTATATGTTCCAGCGGTTTCTAATCTGGTCTGCCTCCTGGGATTGAGTCGCCAAACCACATCAACTATTGCCCATACTGGCCAAGGCGCGGGAGCATGTTTAAACTTCGTTTAACCAATTTATAATGTTCTAAAATGTATCTTATATTTATTTATATTCTCGCTTAAATGTAAACCTGACATAGTTATATCTTTTGAATTCCTCATATACTCTATTATACGAAACCGAATTGTACTAATTTCCATCTCCTTTTGTGCTTTCGTCAACTCTCTCTTGAACGAAAGTAACAATATCTATGCTTAACCAGTACTCGTCACTTTTTAATAAATCACTTCTCTTGCACTAACCGACTGGTAAGCGTCTCTTCTCGTCTCTGAACTTTTACAATAATAAAATAAATTGAATTACGCTTTATAACGTTTATGAAAATATATCTAATTCCTGTGTTTTATTTCTCCTCTCATTTCACCGCAAATTATTCCTCATTGGCTTTGAGGAATAATTAATATAAAAAATACAGTCCACAACTCTTTGCTCGTTGATGTTCCTGTTGGATACTTTATTGGTTCGTCTCTTACCTCTAGCAAAACCTACCAACAAGACGTCAACTTTATTCAAACACTTAAGCATGACACCGACGATATGGTGTTATTGTTGTCATTGGCATACAATAACAAAAACAACATTTATGTTGTTTCGATGCATGGTTGTATTTGACAGCTCAAGGACGGTTTTTATACCCTACACCACTATGTGGGGAGGGTATTATAAGTTTGTTTTGCCCAAAAAGTTTGTGACGCATCGAAATAATGGTCGTAGACCCATACTTATCTGGCTATGTGTGTCCGTCCGCCCGTCTATCTAAACCTTGTAATCACGCTACAAGTCGCAATTTTGATCGGGTGTTCCGGAGAAGAAGAAGCCTACTGATTTTGGTGATGGTCGGATAATATTTTGGGGAATGGGCAAAAAACTTATTTGGAGCAAAAGTCAACGTTTTTTTCCAAAGCAAATATCTCAGCTTCCATAAGGGGTATACCAAAAGCAAAACCTGCTAATGAAAGTAGGAAATATCGGGACCGGGACTTTGTATTCGTGCATGAAACGATGGGTTCTTAAATCGATTACACTTAACCGGATTAACCTAGTGGGTTTGGATTTCAATTCCACAGCGCTAACATCAAATAAATCCTATCGAAGTGGGTTAACCGTACTATTACTCTAGTATGGAACTCGATTTAAGAACCCATAGTTTCATGCTCGAATACAAAGCAACTGGCAATACGGAAGTCAGCCAAACTAACGTGAAATAATAAGTATACATTTTGTTCAAAGAAACGACCGGTATCCTAATAAATTTGCACAACTCTATGTGGCTGGCAAACTATCGATATTCCCAACATAATGCCATGTTCATACCAGTGCTTTAATTACGTCGTTCGCTCACGCAATTACGTACACGAATTACCTCGTTCATACGACGTGGTACATACTTCATACCAACAAAGTTTATATTTTTATACTTTTTGTTTGTTGATTTTAAAGGAAGTTTCAGCCTAAAGACATGTAAAATAATAGAAAAATAATGTTCCTTTCTTCAAATATCTATTTAATATAATATTACATTCATTTCATTCATGTTTCATATCTTTTCTCTAAGTTCTGTGAGACAATTTCGTGATGATCCGATTAAAATTCCGACCTGTTGTGTGATTGCAGAAAAAGTGGAAAAAAGAGATGTATTACCGACTATTGCGATATCTCTATTATTTGACCACCTACGCCAACATACTTTGCAGAATTTTGAAGATGGGATTTTCTACTCTCTTAGTCAGGCTTTGCTTTTAGAAGGTTACGTTACATTGTTGTATAGGTGATATTTTTTACTTTCATTGCCAGGTTTTGCTTTTGGTATACCCCATATAGAAGCTGAGATATTCGCTTTGGAAAAACGTTGTCTTTTTATCCAAATAAGTTTTTTGCCCATTCCGACCCCTAAATATGTTCCGACCATCACCAAAATCAATATGCTTTTTCCTCTGTGAGACCCCCATTAACCCTCAAAATTTCGTGAAGACCCGATCAAAATTGTGACTTGTAGCGTGATTTCCAAAAAATGGATTAATGGGATGTATTACCGACTATTGCGATATCTCCGTTATTTGGTCACTTACGCCGACCTAGTTTGCATCATTATAAAGATGGAATCTTCTACTTTCATAGTCAGGCTTTGCTTTTGGAAAGTCCCCAACCAAAGCTGTGATATTCGTCATTATAATTAAAATCCAAAAAATTAAAATTTGGTTTTTATTTGCGACTATTGTAATATCTTCGTTGTTTGATCACCTACGAGAACCTATTATACATCATTAGAAAGATGATATTTTCTACTTTCATTGTCACTTTCATTTGATTCATTTGATACTTTCATTGATTTTGGTTTTGATACACCCCATACAGAAGCTGAGATATTCGCTTTGGAAAAACCTTGTCTTTTTATCCACATACGTTTTTTGGTCATTCCGAAATTTCGTGACGATCCGATCAAAATTGCGACCTGTTGCGTGATTACAAGAGCTCTGTTCCTTTACGTGCCTGAGGTTACCATTTCTTACCATTTTTAACCTGCAAATGGTCTGTTCCTTTACTTTTGAAAGTGGTAAAACCGGCAAAAGTAGAAAAAGTTGTAAACTGCTCCCATATGAATTGTATGGTGTCTGAAGTAAAGGAACGCTTTTCGAGTAAAAAGTGGTAAAACTTGAAGATTCTTGCACGTAAAGGAACAGAGCTAAAGTGTTCCTTTACTTTAAAAAGCATACAATTTATATGAGACCAGTTCACCACTTTTACCATTTTTTGCCACTGTTACCATTTTTAAAAGTAAAGGAACAGACCAAAGGTTTAGATGGACAGACGGACGGACGATGCGTTACAAACTTTTTGGCCAAAACCCTCCCCACAGAGTAAAAGAGAGAACTGAAAACAATTTGTTGTCACATACAAGTTTTTTGAAATAGTTCGGGAACGGAAAAATGGAAAATACGTCAAAAAAACTGGAACAAATGTCAAAGTCGGCGTATCAGCCAATCAGACGCCGGCAACCATGTTACTATTTTTTTACTCGCCCAAATTTGTCGTGTAAAAAGTTTTTAAAGAGATCGTCATTCAGCGCCATTTTTGTTTAAAGAGAAGTGAACATTTTCCAACTTTTTATGTAACTGGGACGCGCATTCGGATATTTCGAAAAACCAATTATAGGATTAAAGTACTCGCGATTTCGCATAATCTGATATGTATATTGAGTATGTAGCCCACACAGCAGCAGAGTAATCTACTGCCAAAATTTAGTGCGATATTTTTTCTAAAAAACCTATTTCTTGGGTACAGTATTTACAATATCGTTTTGAGTGTGCTGGCACCCCGCGATATTTTAGTTTTTCGACGATCCGGATCATATGAAACAGATCGTAAAAATCTATCTACTAGAACGGCGGAAATGGCTACTGCAAAAATTGAAAAATTTGCGAAAAATGTTTTTCAAAATATCGCTGACTAATTCGCGTTTTATGTGGATCGTTTCCATTTCAATGGAGAAAGTGAATCATCACTCGCGTTTGTGCGAAAACAGCGGTTTGAAAAATTTAGTGGCATGGGAGCTGTATCCGATTTATCCAAAAAATACTGTGTGATGCTACATCCACGGTTCTTGATGGATTTTATTGAAATATGTTTAGATCGATGTATTTTTTCACGGTTGGTAGTGAAATCGAATGCGCATAAAAAGTGTATGCACTTTGTGCAAAATATAAGCGTTATACAGTTTGTTGCACACTAAACTGCAGACGATGCTACATCTTAGCGGCCAAAGTAAATCCTGGCAAATGTGTACAAATTAAAAGAGAAGAATTCGCTGTATTGGTAAACCGCATGCGCATCAAGTAATTTTGAGGATTTCGCGATTTACACGCATTTCAAAATGAACATTATAGTGCGGTTACAATACAGTTTTTTGCCGGGTTAACCCACATTATGAGGATTTATTACTTAATCTGGTCAAATCTGACCAGATTTGCCATACAAAATTTAAATCCTCTCACAACTGGGTTTATTTTAAATCCGGCACAAATCCACCAAAAATACAGTGTTGTATTCGGTATTTGTGCAAAAAAGTCCAACTCTACTCAAAAAGTACCAAAAGTTGCAACTGTTTTTGCAACAGAGTTTGTCGTGTTTTACACGTTTACGATTGGTCGTATGAGATTTTATGGAGTTAGTAAATCTAAAGTTATTTGGAAATCATAAAATTATTTTTTTTTTTTTTCATTAGACACTTTTTTAACAAAAAGTACGCTTGATACCATGATACAAAAATGTATCCCTATGTAAAATATACCAATATGAGCAAAGAGGGGACGATATCTCATACGAGAAATCGTAAAAGTGTAACACACGACTTTATTAGTTATTTTGTATGTATACGTAAACAAACATCAGCTGACAGTTTATATTCTCGAAAAGCTAAGTGTAACCAGCAAAGATTAACCCACTGGATCTATTAAACCCAGTGGGTTAACCTTCAATAGTGTAACCGGGGTATTACCCGATACAATTTTATTTCAAGATTATACCCCCATTTAATAAGTAAGACAAAGGATAGAGCAGCCTCCAAGGGAAAGTTATGAGTTAATCGAAGTTCTACAACTTTCTCTTTGGTGGTCTTTATACAGCTTCAATAAAATCTGCGCTGGCGAAAGCACAACAGTGGCGAAGCTGACCCATGTTATCATACATAGTTAACCCTTATGTAAACGCTTTTAGAAGATTTTTCTCAATAAGGCAGAATTTACCTTGTGTACACTCCTCATTAACATAACATATGCTCATATAAAAACGCCGTTTCTAAAAGAAATCAGCAAAATATTGCAATAATGTACTGTCGTTAAGACTTAACAACAACTTTTTTTTGGTTGTTAACATGGTTTAATAAGAAAGGTTAGCCAAAGCTTTATGTCAATTTAAATTTTTTCATTCGAGTATTCCTAAAACTTCAAAACAATATAAACAAACTGTGTATGTGTGTGTGGTGTTTGAATAATATGCCAAACGATTTTAAAAACAATAGAATTCAATGATTTTGAATACTGTTTTTAGACCATTTGTATGGAAGAAATTCGTCAGATTTGATCACTTGATCATATTCACAACTCGATTATGTGGAGAAAACTTAACACTTCATTCATTTTTCGCGTTTTTTATAAAATGTTCAAAAAATGCATTGTAAACAAACCCACTTGTTGCTTAATTTTGAAGTTTTAGGAATTCAGAAAAACAAGGGTTCTATAGATTTTTTTAACGATTTTTGTCGGTAAATTTTGTCGTTAATTACCGAAAATTTTTGTTAAGTTAACAACCATGGTATAAGTAAAGAGGTAGATTTAAATGAAAAAAAACTATAGAACCCTTGTTTTTCTGAATTCCTAAAACTTCAAAATTAAGCAACAAGTGGGTTTGTTTACAATGCATATTTTGAACATTTTATAAAAAACGCGAAAAATGAATGAAGTGTTAAGTTTTCTCCACATAATCGAGTTGTGAATATGATCAAGTGATCAAATCTGACGAATTTCTTCCATACAAATGGTCTAAAAACAGTATTCAAAATCATTGAATTCTATTGTTTTTAAAATCGTTTGGCATATTATTCAAACACCACACACACATACACAGTTTGTTTATTGTTAAGTCTTAACGACAGTACATTATTGCAATATTTTGCTGATTTCTTTTAGAAACGGCGTTTTTATATGAGCATATGTTATGTTAATGAGGAGTGTACACAAGTGCTCTGTTCCTTTACTTTAAAAAATGGTAACAGTGGCAAAAAATGGTAAAAGTGTTGAACTGGTCTCATATAAATTGTATGCTTTTTAAAGTAAAGGAACACTTTGCAGGTTATAAATGGTAAGAAATGGTAACCTCAGGCACGTAAAGGAACAGAGCTAAGGTAAATTCTGCCTTATTGAGAAAAATCTTCTAAAAGCGTTTACATAAGGGTTAACTATGTATGATAACATGGGTCAGCTTCGCCACTGTTGTGCTTTCGCCAGCGCAGATTTTATTGAAGCTGTATAAAGACCACCAAAGAGAAAGTTGTAGAACTTCGATTAACTCATAACTTTCCCTTGGAGGCTGCTCTATCCTTTGTCTTACTTATTAAATGGGGGTATAATCTTGAAATAAAATTGTATCGGGTAATACCCCGGTTACACTATTGAAGGTTAACCCACTGGGTTTAATAGATCCAGTGGGTTAATCTTTGCTGGTTACACTTAGCTTTTCGAGAATATAAACTGTCAGCTGATGTTTGTTTACGTATACATACAAAATAACTAATAAAGTCGTGTGTTACACTTTTACGATTTCTCGTATGAGATATCGTCCCCTCTTTGCTCATATTGGTATATTTTACATAGGGATACATTTTTGTATCATGGTATCAAGCGTACTTTTTGTTAAAAAAGTGTCTAATGAAAAAAAAAAAATAATTTTATGATTTCCAAATAACTTTAGATTTACTAACTCCATAAAATCTCATACGACCAATCGTAAACGTGTAAAACACGACAAACTCTGTTGCAAAAACAGTTGCAACTTTTGGTACTTTTTGAGTAGAGTTGGACTTTTTTGCACAAATACCGAATACAACACTGTATTTTTGGTGGATTTGTGCCGGATTTAAAATAAACCCAGTTGTGAGAGGATTTAAATTTTGTATGGCAAATCTGGTCAGATTTGACCAGATTAAGTAATAAATCCTCATAATGTGGGTTAACCCGGCAAAAAACTGTATTGTAACCGCACTATAATGTTCATTTTGAAATGCGTGTAAATCGCGAAATCCTCAAAATTACTTGATGCGCATGCGGTTTACCAATACAGCGAATTCTTCTCTTTTAATTTGTACACATTTGCCAGGATTTACTTTGGCCGCTAAGATGTAGCATCGTCTGCAGTTTAGTGTGCAACAAACTGTATAACGCTTATATTTTGCACAAAGTGCATACACTTTTTATGCGCATTCGATTTCACTACCAACCGTGAAAAAATACATCGATCTAAACATATTTCAATAAAATCCATCAAGAACCGTGGATGTAGCATCACACAGTATTTTTTGGATAAATCGGATACAGCTCCCATGCCACTAAATTTTTCAAACCGCTGTTTTCGCACAAACGCGAGTGATGATTCACTTTCTCCATTGAAATGGAAACGATCCACATAAAACGCGAATTAGTCAGCGATATTTTGAAAAACATTTTTCGCAAATTTTTCAATTTTTGCAGTAGCCATTTCCGCCGTTCTAGTAGATAGATTTTTACGATCTGTTTCATATGATCCGGATCGTCGAAAAACTAAAATATCGCGGGGTGCCAGCACACTCAAAACGATATTGTAAATACTGTACCCAAGAAATAGGTTTTTTAGAAAAAATATCGCACTAAATTTTGGCAGTAGATTACTCTGCTGCTGTGTGGGCTACATACTCAATATACATATCAGATTATGCGAAATCGCGAGTACTTTAATCCTATAATTGGTTTTTCGAAATATCCGAATGCGCGTCCCAGTTACATAAAAAGTTGGAAAATGTTCACTTCTCTTTAAACAAAAATGGCGCTGAATGACGATCTCTTTAAAAACTTTTTACACGACAAATTTGGGCGAGTAAAAAAATAGTAACATGGTTGCCGGCGTCTGATTGGCTGATACGCCGACTTTGACATTTGTTCCAGTTTTTTTGACGTATTTTCCATTTTTCCGTTCCCGAACTATTTCAAAAAACTTGTATGTGACAACAAATTGTTTTCAGTTCTCTCTTTTACTCTGTGGGGAGGGTTTTGGCCAAAAAGTTTGTAACGCATCGTCCGTCCGTCTGTCCATCTAAACCTTTGGTCTGTTCCTTTACTTTTAAAAATGGTAACAGTGGCAAAAAATGGTAAAAGTGGTGAACTGGTCTCATATAAATTGTATGCTTTTTAAAGTAAAGGAACACTTTAGCTCTGTTCCTTTACGTGCAAGAATCTTCAAGTTTTACCACTTTTTACTCGAAAAGCGTTCCTTTACTTCAGACACCATACAATTCATATGGGAGCAGTTTACAACTTTTTCTACTTTTGCCGGTTTTACCACTTTCAAAAGTAAAGGAACAGACCATTTGCAGGTTAAAAATGGTAAGAAATGGTAACCTCAGGCACGTAAAGGAACAGAGCTCTTGTAATCACGCAACAGGTCGCAATTTTGATCGGATCGTCACGAAATTTCGGAATGACCAAAAAACGTATGTGGATAAAAAGACAAGGTTTTTCCAAAGCGAATATCTCAGCTTCTGTATGGGGTGTATCAAAACCAAAATCAATGAAAGTATCAAATGAATCAAATGAAAGTGACAATGAAAGTAGAAAATATCATCTTTCTAATGATGTATAATAGGTTCTCGTAGGTGATCAAACAACGAAGATATTACAATAGTCGCAAATAAAAACCAAATTTTAATTTTTTGGATTTTAATTATAATGACGAATATCACAGCTTTGGTTGGGGACTTTCCAAAAGCAAAGCCTGACTATGAAAGTAGAAGATTCCATCTTTATAATGATGCAAACTAGGTCGGCGTAAGTGACCAAATAACGGAGATATCGCAATAGTCGGTAATACATCCCATTAATCCATTTTTTGGTAATCACGCTACAAGTCACAATTTTGATCGGGTCTTCACGAAATTTTGAGGGTTAATGGGGGTCTCACAGAGGAAAAAGCATATTGATTTTGGTGATGGTCGGAAAATATTTAGGGGTCGGAATGGGCAAAAAACTTATTTGGATAAAAAGACAACGTTCTATAGATTTTTTTCATTTAAATCTACCTCTTTACTTATACCATGGTTGTTAACTTAACAAAAATTTTCGGTAATTAACGACAAAATTTACCGACAAAAATCGTTAAAATTGGTATACAGAATAGCACTTACCGAAAATTATCGTTAACTACCGACATTTGTCGTTAATTCTGTCGTTAAGGAGTTACAGAATCGCACTACAGTAGTGCGATTCAGTAACTTTTTTTAATAACGAACCGACATCGGTAGTTAACGAAAATATTCGGTTGAGTTAACGAATGTGCTATTCTGTAACTTTATGTTAACGATTGTAGAAATCGGTAACTCATACCGACGAATATCAATGTGAAGAAAAATGTCAATTATTATATTTTAATATAAATTAAAATATATTTTGAAGCTGAAAAAATTATTTCGTCGCGAATAAAAAACAAAAAGTGTTTAAGAAGGAAACAATTCAGGTTTTTGAAGGAATGTGGTTCAAATGTGTGTCTTTTGGATGCAACGGATGCCAGTAAAGAAGCATTTCTTAAGATGTTTTTATTGTGTGTGTGATTTAAAAGTAATAAAAGTGATAAAACCATCATTAATCTTTTTTAAAAGCGCAGTTGTATTTTTTTAATTAAAAGTTGGGATCATATTTGAGGTTGTGGTGCTCTGTATGGAAATTCAGAACAGTGTATGATGATTAAGCTTTGATATTTGCCATGACTAAAGCCCCTTCAGTGACCGTGGATCCACGTTACCGTCATTTGAGTTTATATATTCACATATTCAATTCACGCCCACATTAAATGAAATTTCTAATAGCGGAGAGTATGAAAAGTTCGAAAATCCAAGCTTATACGCCATTTTAGCATTCTGATTGTTAGTGATGCTGAGTTTAAATCTATAAGATTATCACAGAACAAAGTAGTTTATAGTAATATTATTCACGTGTTGGCCTCAATGCTGAATTAAAGCCAACGAAAGCCTATTATAAAGATAGTGTTAAGGACATTGGTATAGGTCTTACATAGCAGTACCACACTTGAGTTCTTTTGAAGCATTAGCTAACGTTTTCCTCTTTAATAAGTAAAACAAATGTTAGCGCAGTCTTCATACGTAGGGTAGCATGGGGCAGCTTCGCCACTGTTGCGCCTTCGAAGATCTACAAGGTCCCTTTGATGATCTTTACGCAGCTTCAATAAAATCGGCGCTGTCGAAAGCACAACAGAGGCGAAGCTGCCCCATGTTATTCTACACAGTTAACACTTATGTAAATACCTTAGGAAGATTTTTCTTAAAAGGGGGGAATTTACCTTGTGTGCCCTCTTTATTATCTTCATATATGTTCATATAAAAACGCCGTTGTTAAATGAAATCATTAAAATACAGCAATAATGTACTGTCGTTAAAACTTAACGACTATTTTTTTTCGTTGTCAACTTAACAATAATTTTCGGTAATTAACGACAAAATTTACCGACAAAAATCGATAAAACTGGTTACAGAATAGCACTTGCCGAAAATTATCGTTAACTACCGACATTCGTCGTTAATTCTGTCGGTAAGGAGTTACATAAACGCACTACAGTAGTGGAATTCTGTAACTGGTTTTTCAAGTTACCGACAAATGTCGGTAAAATTAAAATGTTTATAATTTCGGTAATTAACGAAATTTTTTGGTAAGTTAACAACCAAAATGAAGTTGTCGCTAAATCCTACCGATAGCAACTGTGTTGTCAACTTTTATTGATACTTTTCATTCATAATTTTACGTTACCGATTTTTTTCGGTAACTCGAAAAATGAGTTACAGAATTTCACTACAGAAAGAACAATTTTTCTCACGTAGAAGATATTGATGAGTTAGTTGCCATCGATGCCATCTATAATGACGACAACATAATATTGGAAGTCTTAGATGAAGGCAAATCTAATGCTTTGTTTACATTTACGAAATCCACTCGATTTCAACTGTCAATTCCTTTGCGTATACGTCGAATGAAAACTCATCTGAAATCAATTGGATTTCATTTGACGTTTAGGCAATGGAGTTGAAATCGAGTGGATTTCGTAAATATAAACATAGCATAACGAAACTCTTTAGCAGTAGAAACTCTTTAAAAATTTTCAAAGAGGCTCTGGCATTCCTTTACAATTTGACATTTGGGGAAGCAAGTGACGATTGATTCTGTTCTGGCCTTTAAGGTGTGAACAGAATGAAATACGCCGCTTTTTTCACGCCCAGTTTCATGTAAAAGATTAAAGGCAAAGTACTACCTAATTCAAATGCTGCCTAATTAATTTGAACTAGGTAGTACTTGGCCTTTAGTCTTTTACATGAAACTGAGCGTGTAAAGGCGGCGTATTTCAGTGTGTTTCTACCTTTATACTATGTTTACATTTACGAAATCCTCTCGATTTCAACTGTCAATTCCATTGCTCAAACGTCAAATGAAATCCAATCGATTTCAGATGAGTTTTCATTTGACGTATACACAAAGGAATTGACAGATGAAATCGAGTGGATTTCGTAAATGTAAACATAGTATTACTCATACGTTTTTGAACTAGGACAGTGAACTAGGTCGTTCAATTGCCCAACTCTAGTGCCACACTTATTATTCTACGTTGAGATCCCTATGAAATTGAGAATTATTTTTGTTTGGATACTTTTGTACTACTTCTCTGTTTCTATTCACTACTATATTCATAAAATCGTTTCCGCAGTGGACGAACGTCAAAATGTTGGAAGGCTGGTATTGTCGTACATTGAATGAGCAGGAGCAATCGTCTCAGCCAGTTGATAACTCACAAAATGTTGATGTTAATGACGATACAGATTCGTCGGCTAGTCAAGATATAGAAGAAAGTCAACGAGACCAGCCCAACAACACTGTTGCTATTGACTACAAGTCCCAATACATATATCTTAAAAGGAAACTCAAATTTCTAATTTACGTACGTATGGTCGGATCAAATCTGTTAATGAGCCAAACGTTGAAATTCTTTTATTTTCCATAGGAAAATGAATTTTTTCAAGATGCGCTTCGCTCCAATCAGCGGCGTTTACTAAAGGTATCTCGTGACAGAGCATTCCTCTTAGATCGTCTACTACAATATGAGAAACCAGAAAACACCTCATCGGAAAGTGAAGAAACTGAAGATTCCTCCGACGATGAGGCAACAAAGGAAATAAAAAGGTATCTTACTACGTCCTAGTTCTTTTAGTTTGACAACAAAAGAATGTAGTAAATATGCTAATACATATTTCTTTAACAGACGCAAATCAGAGCAAGCAGCAAATATATCAGCTAGAGGAAGAAAGAAGAAGATAGTAGCGACAATCAATCCGGACACATGTAGCACCAAGGCAAACCAATCACTATATAATACAACAGAGGACCGCCAACAACCTCAGAGAGATGTTGAACAACAACTAGACAAAGGATCTCTGCTGGAGCTAATGTCCGTGCCCAAAGAAATGTTTAGCAACGAACCCTCTTTGGATAGTGAACCCAATGAACAATTGGTAGAATGTTCTTCCCCGACTCATGTTGCCGCTGAAGAATGTGTTCCTATGGAATACAGTAATTAAATTGAGGATTCTATATAATATTTAAAACGTACTTTTTATTATTCCTTATATTTTCCATAATTTAGAATACATTAATAAGATACATACATATATGTGCTTGTTTATGATTTAAATGTTCCTACGGCCAGTAAGAGGTTCCTCCTTGTAAAATGGAGTGTGGTGAATGGGGTTGACTTCGTTGGGAATGCTCTAAGAAGATAGTGGTCGCTTTCGTCGACATCCAGATTGTGCGATGCATTTGAGTTTTGAGCTATGTAGTCTTCGCTAAGCTTTGAAAAGTCCCATAAGGTGAGGTAACAGTCCAAACCTCCAACTGCAAGAATAGTTCCGTCCCGACTAAATGTTATCGTATGTATAGATCCTGTGTGCCTTACTAGTGATGTCACAAGTTGTCCATGAGATAAATCCCATACTAAGACGTTGTGATCTGATGAGCCCGATGCCAGATATCGACCGCATGTGGAAAAGGCCAACGCATAGATCGGCCCTTTGTGACCAGTCATGAGTCGAACCAGTTGCCCTGTAAGTACGTCCCAAAGCCGCACAGTGCGATCGCTGGATCCACTAGCTATGTAATTTGAGTTTGGATGGAATTGAACACAATCTACGTCAGACAGGTGCCCAGTGAAAATCCGCAGGGGCTGATTAGAATCTGTTGCCCATAGACGAACAGTTTTATCATAGGAGCAGGAAGCAAAGTAGTAGCCGTGTGGCGAAAATCTTACATCCCAAACAGGAAACAGGTGACCCTTAAATACTACAATGCAGGTCCAAGTGTGTAGCGACCATAAGCGAATAGTGGCATCTTCGGAACAGGATAGCAACATATTCTTTTCTGGAGCAAAAGCACATCGATATACAGGTCCACTATGTCCATAAAATGTCCTTGCGGACTCACCTGTTCGATCGTCCATCATTCGGACCAACACATCTTCGGCATCCTTGTCTATGTCTTTCAACATCTCGGCAGATTTCATTTCTCTCAGTTTCGAGGGTGTAAGTGACCAAACCTTTATGCTGGAATCGGTGAAGCCAACAGCCATCATGAATGAGTCTTCTGATATTTCAGCACACGTTACGCTGTTGTGCGAATTTAATATGGTATACAAGCAAACTGACGGTAACGAATCCTTACCAAGAGGTACTCTCTTTGAAGCTTCGCGGAGAGCTTTAAGTTTTTCCAGTTTATCGGCATCCTTCAACTCAGGCAAAGGGATTCGGTCCATGGATGGTGCATTCGGATCTGATTTGGATTTCTTTGAAAAAAGTGGATCTTTTTTAGGCTTCTTCTTTTTCGGTTTATCTGGGGCGTCTGGGTCATTGTCATCCTCTTCTTCTACGGCAGTTGGGGCTGGTGTGGTCAGTGATTGAAAATCTACTTCCTTTAGAAGACCGTAGTAAACACGTATCTTATTATCCTGCCTTCGTGCTTCACCAATCAGAGATCCACTAGTAGCATTACACTGCGATTTGCTACGTGCAGTACCTTCATACGTATCAAAACTTATGTACTTCATAACAATATCCGCAATTAGCTCTTGTTTCCTGTCCTGGATGTGCCTTTTGAAAAGTGAATGTGCATCCCTCGACATGCGTATAATGAATTTATCCGAATCCATTGAAGACACCCAATCGTTGTTTTCCATTTCACTTTTTTTCGTAATAAGCAACAAATTTTGCAAGTCTTCTCTATAGAAATAATCCAAGTCTTGACCATATTTCTCAACAAAAGAGCGAGCTGCCTTTGAATAACCCCCTGAGACGAGTTTGAAGTAAATTTGGATCAATATTGGATAAAGCACCATGAACAGCTCATGCTTATATATGTCCAGAGACTCGTCTACGAAGTTGCACAATTCTCCATATGCTGCATCATATAACTCGGGATCGCTTCCAGGACCATCTTTGGTTTCTCCATTACACTCTGAGTTTTCCCCTAAAGCCGAGCTCAATATATTTGTGATTTCCTTTTCGTCCACATCTTCCAGATCATCTTGTTTAATGTTGGCTTCCTGACACAAGAGTTCTTCCGTTTGCTTCAAGTTGTATTTTTTTATCAACTTTAGTAATACAAGTAAATCCCTCTTATCAGTTGCCAACTTCTTAGCTTCGCCTGTGGCAACCGGTGATTCAGTGCCATTTCCATTTGTATTCATGATAAAATAATTTTTCTTTAGGGTAAAACAGGAAAAAGAAATGCAGGCGAGTTTGTAGTATAAACAATTCTTGTTCAAATGAACGATTCCGTGAAATGAGCTATTGGGACTAGCTAAAAAAATCAAAAATAGTAGTTCTTGCAGCACTTGTAAATGAATTATAATGACTTTACCTAATTAATTGCGTATTGCGTGTGCGTTCAAAAAAAAAAAACAAAAACAAAATACATGTATTTGTTTTCAATTTGAAATACATGTATTTTGTTTTTGTTTTTTTCGAACGCACATGCAATTAATTAGGAAAAGCTATAATGAAGTTTTATTTTCATAAATCCTCGAATGATATTAGGTGTGCTCGTTTATATGAGCTTCGTTCCCGTACTTTTTAATAGTAAAACTCGTAAAGGAGAGAACTGCAAAAAATTTGTTCTTACACACAAGTTTTTTGAAATAGTTCGGGAACGGAAAAATGGAAAATACGTCAAAAAAACTGTAACAAATGTCAAAGTCGGCGTATCAGCCAATCAGACGCCGGCAACCATGTTACTATTTTTTTACTCGCCCAAATTTGTCATGTAAAAAGTTTTTAAAGAGAGCGTCATTCAGCTCCATATTTGTTTAAAGAGAAGTGAACATTTTACAACTTTTTTGTGAACGGGAACGCTTTTTCGAGTAAAATGTGTAAAAGTCGTAAAAATTGTAAAAACTTTTTAGTTCGGGAACACAGCTATGGTTTTTTACCATAGACTAATGAATGTATAGACAAAGAAATCCTCTCAATCAAATTCTCTCACTCCATGAGAATTGAGTCAGTTTACGAAAAACTCAATTTTTAAAATGGCAATAACTATATATTTTTAAACTATTGATGGTGGTAAAGGACAATTGCTCTGTTCCAGAACCTGCAAGAATGCGATAACATTCTTTCCTTTATGTTATCGGAAAAAAACAGTAAAAAATAGTAGATTCTTGCAGTACTGGAACAGACCATAGCTTTGTTCCTTTACTTTTTTAATGGTAAGGGTGGTAAAAGAGAAAAGTGTCAAAATTGCTCTCTCATGAACATTTTAACCAGAAAAGTAAAGGAACGGAAAAATGGTAGATCTGGCAGCAATGTCAAAAAGAAACATACAAAATCAATTTTCGTCTTTTATTTCACAGTTTTTAATTTAGTTTTGTCAGCGTTCGACTTTTTCTTCTGTTTTTCGTCCATTTTCTTTTTCATTGTGAAATAATCGTCAAACAAAAGTCGAAAAATCAGTTCTGCCATTTTTTACCTGCAGAAATTTTGCTGGTAGCCTGTGGTAGAAGAGAAATCCATTTTCGCTCTCTCCACTCTCACTCTCTTAAAAATTGCTTCCAGTTTTGCCACTTTTCGTGGTTAAGGAACGATTTGCAGGTTTAAAATGGTAGCAAATGGTTAAAATCGTAACCTCAGGTAAGTAAAGGGACACAGCTAATGGGTACCCAGCTTTACACCCAATATGCTGTGAAATAAAAGACGAAAATTAATTTTTTATGATTTTTTCCGACATTGCTGCCGGATCTACCATTTTTCCGTTCCTTTACTTTTCTGGTAAAAATGTTCATGAGAGAGCAATTTTGAACAATTTTGACACTTTTCTCTTTTACCACTCTTACCATTAAAAAAGTAAAGGAACAAAGCTATTGTTAGTTTTGAATGTCGATATTTCGCAATTATCGATAACTGTCAAACCGTCCAGCAACCACAAAACATTTTGCGGTTGCATGATGAATGCCAAAAATAAACGGCCACACTATTAAGCAACAACAAAAGCTGTGTTCCAGAACTAAAAAGTTTTTACAATTTTTACGACTTTTACACATTTTACTCGAAAAAGCGTTCCCGTACACAAAAAAGTTGTAAGTTGTTCACTTCTCTTTAAACAAAAATGGCGCTGAATGACGCTCTCTTTAAAAACTTTTTACACGACAAATTTGGGCGAGTAAAAAAATAGTAACATGGTTGCCGGCGTCTGATTGGCTGATACGCCGACTTTGACATTTGTTCCAGGTTTTTTTTGACGTATTTTCCATTTTTCGTTCCCGAACTATTTCAAAAAACTTGTGTGTGAGAACAAATTTTTTGCAGTTCTCTCTTTTACGAGTTTTACCATTAAAAAGTACGGGAACGAAGCTAAAGCTGTCATTCAGAACTGACAATGTGCGCTCAGCTTAAAGCGGGGTACACACGATCAGTTTTGACTGTCAGTTTTGCTCAGATAATCGGTTGCTTGCCAGTGTGACCGTTCACTTTTGTCAGTCATCAGGCAACCACAAAATATTTTGTGGTTGCTGGACGGTTGGAAAGTTATCGATAATTCCGAAAAATCGACAGTCAAAACTGATCGTGTGTACCCCGCTTAAGGTAGAGCTGGCAAATAATCGATGACACAATCGATAAAATCGATTATTTTTTATAAATTCAATATCGATAGATAGTTTCGTCTATCGATATTATCAGACTAAAAATCCCAAAATCTATAGATATTACGCGATTTCTCGGTTTTGTGGACGTGAGAAAGTAGTTGTGAGAAAACAGTAGTAATATTTTGTAAAAATAAAAAATGTTTTATTGCATTTTTGTGCCATTTTTATGAAATAAAAGCAATTGTTATCACATCTGTGAAGTACTTGTGCAAAATGTCAACAATAGCAAAGACATTTCCGTCATTTTCATTTCCAAATTAAGGGGTGTTTACACTATCTATGAGTGTCATATGAGATGTCAAATTTGCTACCTGTGAATGCTGTACACATAGTGTGACCACTATGAAAAAAAAATTGAAAATTTTCATCTATCAAAATGATGTGGCATTTGGTCTGTTCCAGTACGGCAAGAATCTACTAATTTTTAATTTTAATTTTAATTTTTATTTGACAAACACAGTAACCTAGCCCATTGGGCCATGAGCGGTTCCAAAAACAGCTATACTATTTCTTTCTATAACATAAAGGAAAAAATGTTATCGTAGTAAAAAGTAGTAGCTTCTTGCAGGTTCTGGAGCAGAGCAATTATATCGAAAATATCTAATGTTGGGAATATCGGTGGTTTGCCAGCTCTAGTGTAAGGGCGACGTCTAAAAAACAAACGCATTACAATTTCTCTGTCTATACATTCATTGTACTATGTTTACATTTACGAAATCCACTCGAGTTCAATTGTCAATTCCATTGCTCAAACGTCAAACGAAATACATTCGATTTCAGTTGAGTTTTCATTTGACGTATACACAAAGGAATTGACAGATGAAATCGAGTGGATTTCGTAAATGTAAACATAGTATTAGTCTATGGTTTTTACATTGAGCTCATGGCACAATTACCCAGGTAGTGGCATCGTAAAATTTTGAATATGTTATGTCAAAACTTTCTTTATGTTGTTGGGGAAATTACAACAAAAATAATTTTTTTATAAAGGGATTTGACTTTTCATATTCGATCAGCTGGTGTGATACCACTACCTGGTAGTTCTGCCATGATTGAGCTGTTGCGTCATTAAGGGCTGTTTACACCATCTATCAATGTCATATGAGCTGCCATTTCTTTCACCCATTCGACATTCTCTATGTTTGTCAAAATTGACGTCATCCATACAACTTTCAATTTGTGCGTTCATACCTGCAAGTGTTATTTTCGTATGACATAACCTAAAAATATAAAAACAGCTGTTTTTGTCATTATTTACATTTATTGTTGAGATGCAATTTTGCGCAAATTTTAATTTTGGTTGAAGGAAACTGAATTGGTAGAATTGGTGTTTGGAGTTATAGAGGCATTCATGTTTTTGCCACCAAACAATCATTTCAAAGACTGCTTCTTTCGACCAATCGATCTGAAAATAACATTATAAACGCCAATTATTTACTTTACTGAATATTTAAATATACATACCTTTCCATTTTCTTTTTTAAAAGATTTTGTTTTTCATTTTTTGTTTGAGAATGTCAGAAAACAGCTGATAAATTTATGTTTACATACGAGAATGCCGTATCAAATAGAGCGCTCCCTAAATGAAAAATTTACATATGAGTTGCCAAATCATTTTGATAGATGAAAATTTTCATAGTGGTTACACTATGTGTACAACATTCGCAGGTAGAAAATTTGGCATCTCATACGACATTGATAGATGGTGTAAACAACCCTTTACCAGCAAAAAGTTTGCATCCGTGGATGCGGTTTAATCAGTACAAGTGTACAGTACAGTTGCCGTTGGAGTACATCTTTTCCTATGAATTCACTTATGAATTTTACAAGAGAGCGCGCAGCTAAGATGCACTCCATTTTGCTTCCACAGCACACAACTGGGATGCAGTCCATTTTCGATCCAAATCACAACTTAAGATGCAGTGCTTTGGATTGAATTTATATGCATTCTTCGGATTGCATTTTTAATCAGTCTACAGATGCAATTAAAATGCAAGCCATTGCGAAATATCCCAAAATAATTAAAATGCATTTATTATTTGTGTAAAACAAGAACACAAAGAACTTTTTTATATAAACACAAATTAAAAAAAGTTTCCATTAAATTCAATCAGAGAATTTTTCATAACTCCGTGTGGACTGCATCGAAGGATGTTGTGAAATCATAACTTCACATGCACAACTTCCAAAATTTTTTGCTGGGTGGGTATGTTCGTATATGTATATTCAAGAATTATACTTTCTGCGAGAAATGATGCATTTAGTGGAATGGTAAGAATTGTGGGTATAGGTCCGCGTTTTTATAAAATTTTCACCTTGAAATTTGTCTGCATTGGTCCACGCCTTCATATAGCCCCTATAGGACGGTACCTCCCGATTTTCGTATTTTTTGCCTCATTATCGGTACCGCCCGATTTCATGTATTTTGATTGTTTTAGCTACATTATCTGACCGAAATAGCTATAGTTTGGTATTTAGGGTTCCTATGCCCGTAATTTCTACGCGTAGTTATCTATGAGTTCAAAGATATCCCCCGTGTAAGCAAAATTTCATAATTTCAATCCATAGGTAACGTTACCGGGTCGAAAACGGCCGTGTTACTTCCCAGCAAAAAATTTTGGAAGTTGTGCATGTGGAGTTATGATTTCACAACATCTTTCGATGTAGTCCAACAGAGTTATGAAAAATGCACTCCGTTCGATACATTTTATAAGCAGTTGTTGTAGAGATTCCTACAGAAAAAAAACAGTTGGTTGATCCCTATATATTTCTTCAAAAGATAAGCAAGAGTGTATACATTTCGAAGAATTAGTTATAAAATAAAGAAATAACAACTTAAGTTGCGAAAATTTTTGCGGTAATTCACGAGACGGAATTTTTTAATGTAGTGGAGTTGGAGTCCATGTCGAAAGCTGATGCGCTTGGATTAAATCGAGAACGGAGGAAGTAAACTCAAATGTGATTGAATTTAATGGAAACTTTTTTCTAATTTGTGTTTATATAATAAAGTTCTTTGTGTTCTTGTTTTACACAAATAATAAATGAATTTTATTTATTTTGAGATATTTCGCAATGGCTTGCATTTTAATTGCATCTTTAGACTGATTAAAAATGCAATCCGAAGAGTGCCTTTAAATTCAATCCAAAACACTACATCAGAAGCTGTGATTTGGATCAAAAATTGAGTGCATCCAAGCTGTGTGTTGTGAGGCAAAATAGAGTGCATCCTAGCTGCGCGCTCTCTTGTAAAATTCATAAGTGAATTCATAGGAAAAGATGTACTCCAACGGCAAATGTACCGTACACTTGTAGTGATTCAACTGCATCCGCGGATGCAAACTTTTTGTTGGGATGGCACGTAGAAATTACCAAACGCGTAGGTAAAGATAACTAATAGGTAGCTACCTATCCGGTTACCTAGGGCTAGAAATTACGGGCACTAGTTGTTCAACTAATTTCTCCACCTAAAATTGTGGACATAAAAAAATATAGTAGTATAGTAGGTAGTGGCATCGTAAAATTTTGAACATGATAAAATAAAGTAGATGTAGACCAGGGGCTCAATTCTGTTTCTATGAAAATGTGAAATGAAAACTTTTATAAAGGAAAAAACTGTCAAATGAAAAAAATTATAAAGGAAATATTTTTCATTTCAAATTTTCATAGAACAAGAATCCAGCCCCAGGTATGAAAATCGCTGAAAAATACAACTCTGCAGCCATGGCTTAAAACGTCAAATGACAAGGTGTAATAATAAAGGTAGATGTATCTGCATAGTTAGTCCGTTTTACAAAAACATATGGAATGTAGAATTTCACAGTTTATGTGTTAAAATTACGAAATGGAGTAAAGGCCTGGGTACATAAGCTGCCTTGCCTGCATGCTTCTGATAAAAGAATAAAAAAGAAAAGGGCAAACCACTTCGAAATTTGCTTGGCCTTCTTTATTCTTTTACTTTTCTTATGTCAGAAACGAAGCAGCAAAGCAAGACAAGCAGGCGAGGTAGCTTATGTACCCAGGCCTTAAAAAAATAATAATAATAACTTTAGCTAGGCTCCAGAATATTGTTACTAAAAAGTGTTACAAAAATAACATGAGTTGTACCCAAACTTATGACAGTAAAAAAAATCATTCTCTTATTTTCTACTTGACAAGTTTTGCTGATCTAACATCGTGATTGATGGAATCCGATTTGCAGATACATTTCAGCTAGAATTTTACAATATTTGTAATTTTTCCATTCCCTTACTTTTCGAACAAATTTCAATTAATATCAATATTTGTTCTATCGCAAGTATTTATTGCTATGAACAAATAACAATTTAATTTTCCATGCAAATAAAAATCGTTTGCCCTTTGTTTTTTATTTTAAGATATAGTGTTGCAGCAGAAGTTTTTGGTGGAACAATTCACCGATGAATCTACCTTTATTATTGCATAATGTCAACAACAATAAAAAATGTCAGCCCTGTTTTGACAGAATAGGCCATAATAAGAAAAAATTGTAATCAGCTGTTAGCTCTGGCCTACCTTATAATTATTCTACCATGGCAGTACTCTTTAGAGTTGTACAATCTAGTTCATTTGAAAGATCTAGTTCAATAGCTCAGCTCTTTAAACTGAACTAGATCAGTAATCTAGTTCATAGTTCACTGTCCAGTTCAATCATTTGGATACAAATCATTCACCAACGGCTCTTAATCGGTCGTTTGATGAAAACGCATACATACGCCAAATACAAACAAACAAAAGGCTAATATAATTTAACTACTCCATAACAAAAATAATACTTTTACATAGTTTTATTGCATTCTTTAAGAAAGATTAATTAATTTTAGAAAAAACATCCTTCATTTAGGTGACTGGCAAAAAATCTTATGTTGTGCGTGTGTGTGTGTAGAAATTGTGATTGCGTAGAAGCTTTGTGCGTGTGTGTTTCTTTTTATGTTTTCCCTTTTTTCTATCTAAAAAGGCAGATTCATTAGGTAATCGATTCGACATATTGTAATATGTTATGTCTCTGTTTTTGTAGAAATCTTCATTTTCGGACAGCTATTCCATGTACCTTGATTCAAAACATAAACAAACTGATCACATTACGAAGGCATCCCTTAAGATAGACGACGTCGTCACTTTATGTATTTGTGAACGACATGTTGAACTAGATTGTGAATCGTTCGTTGATCGTACGGTCACCGACTGATTATAGTTCAGTGAACTATTGAACTATAATGAACTATATCCACTGATCTAGTTCATACTCTCTTTTCAATGAATCGTTCAATTGAACTAGTTCGTTCATGAACTATACAACTCTAGTACTCTTGCGTTGGAAAATCGAAAATTGGATTATTTCTATAACCAAAAGTCGTCTTCGATTTATAAAAAATCGACTAATCGAAACGTACGTATCCCTAATTCATTTGTGTTTGTAAAAAGTGCATCAATAAGAACAAGCGAAGATTACAACAACTGATTTAGTAGCTACTAACTCAAGCGAAAAAGAAAACAATAAAATGTCTTCTTAAATTACAAATAGAGCTCTTATTGATTTTACAATAACTGATTAGTTAAAAGGAGACGATTTGTAATCGGCAAAGTGCGTTTGATTAAGTCTTACGATACGAAGAATATTTGGAATACATTCCTTTGTTGGTGAGTAATATATATGTAAATGCGATGCACCGACCAAAAACGACAGACGATTAAATTGCAAGCAAATTGTAATTAACAAAAACTTTTGTCTACGGGTCATTTGAGTTAAGGGTGCGGCTCAACGATCACATTTGGAAAAACTTGTGTCCCCATCTTCTGCAAATTGTTTATAAATTCTGTCGAGATGCCGATTTTATATTCTGTAATATCCCGAGGCGTTACAGTGCTGGCAAAGTATGCCGAGTGTGTAGGTAACTTCGCCGAGGTAACCGATCAGATCATTTCCAAGATCACATTGGATAACCACAAACTCACCTACTCACATGGCGATTACCTGATCCATTACGTGTGTGAAAATAAGTTGATATATATGTGTATAACCGACAGTGTAAGTGCATTCCAAAAAAATACGTGAAACCTGAATGTTAATATTATCTTTTTGATTTCATAGGAGTTTGAACGTACTCGAGCATTTCTCTTCCTTACCGATATCAAGCAAAAGTTCATCCACACATATGGACTACAAGTAGCCACTGCCATAGCATATGCTATGAACACCGAATTTTCCAAAGTCCTTGCTCAGCAAATGACTTTCTTCAGCCAGTCCGTCGAAATAGATGCGATTTCCCGTGTACATGGTCAAATTGACGAACTTAAGGATATTGTAGTAAAAAATATTGGTATTTTTTGTCGTTTTACAATCTGGTAATTTTTATATCTCAATTGTTTTTTTTTTTATTGCAGACAACCTTAGAGATAGAGGAGAAAAATTGGAGTTGCTTGTCAATAAAACAGAGAATTTAAGCAACAATGTAAGTATATTTTGTTATTAGGGGTAGGGCTCATGGGTGATAACTCCCAGATTTATAGCCATCCGGTTAACTTTTAATGTGAAAATTATAACTTAAAGTCCTCTAAATTCGTTTATTTTGCGATTTCAAATCCATCCAATGGTAATAATGACCTAGAATTAATTAGTATTAGTGATAAATGTTTTTTGTTTTAAAAGTATTCATTTAATCGTTTAATGCTAATAAGCCTGTACCGACATTTGGCGGTAACTCTAAAAATGAGTTAGATAATCGCAGTACTGATGTGATTTTGTATGTCTGTAATTCCTTCGTACAACGTATTTCATTGTGTTTCTACCTTAAAGGCCTCGACACATAAGAAGCATGGCATTCTTGCTTAAGTCATATCTGATAAAAGACTAAAGACCAAGTTCGACCTAATTCAAATGTGTTGTTCCGCTTCGTTGTACGAAGCTTATGTACGCAGGCCTTTACAGTCTGTTTCACTATGTCGAACGAAAATGAACACGAATGAAAAACTACTTAACTCGTGTATGTTTTTCAAATTTTGTAGTTATTTCGAAGCAAAATTAAAGTCAGCATTGCTATGAAAAGCATAGTGAAACAGACCCTAATAGTACTCTTATATGCAGCCGGATTTAACAAACCCACTGGGTTTTAAATGTCAATTCCATTAGGTTTACGTCAAATAAATCCTCATAAAGAAGGTTAACCCGGCAAAAAAGCTATATTATAAACAACCCATATTCGATGACAAATCATGAGTTGAATCATGGGTGCAAGTGACATGGCACTGATGAAAATTCGGGTGAATCACCGATGAAATTTACAAGGGAGTGACACACGCTTTCACGAATTCATTGTCATTGCATTTTGCATCAGTTCATTGCAATGGCATTTTGCACCAGTTCACTGTCATGGTATCTTGCACAAGTTCATTGTCATGGCATTTTGCACCAGTTCATTGTCATGGCATTTTGCACCAGTTCATTGGGTCTGGATTTCCAACATTCAGAAATAAAATTTGCGGACCATATATGTCATTTGTTGAACACAATACACAGATGATTTCTATCACCAGATGTAATTTTTCTTTATTTTTGTGTAATTTTCAAGATTATTATCTTTGTGTTTTTTTAATATATTATAGTGATCTGCCAAAATTATAGTTATCTCTTCCCATGGCTGCAAGATATTTCATTCAATTTGGGGTTCCGTTTTTTTTCAATATTCGATAAATTAGAGATTGACGCAATCTGTGCACCAGGCTCATCATTTGGGAAATCTAGTATGAATTTAAATTAAATTCTATTATTGCCGGACTTCCGTATTGTCAGTTGCTTTGTATTCGTGCATGAAACTAGGGGTTCTTAAATCGATTTCCCCGCTACTGCAATTTCATAAAATCATGGTTTAATAAGAAAGATCTCTAACAACTGCTAATAAAATGTAGAGAACGGAGTGCCTTTTTCACGACTCCGATTGGACTGCATCCGGATGCTGTTAAATTGTGAGGAATTGGAGTGCCTTTTTCACGACTCCGTTGAACTGCATCCGGATGTTGTTAAAATGTGACAAGTGGATGTGATTCTTTGGATTGCATCCAAATGCAGTTAAAATGTGAGGAATGGAGTGCCTTTTTCACAACTCCGTTTGAATTCCATCAAAACATGCCGTGAAAGAACTAGTCCACACTGCACTACTTCCAATTTATTTTGCTGTGGTATTATAAACAAACCCACTTGTTGCTTTTGTGTTTACTAATTTTGAAGTTATAGGAATTCAGGAAAAAGCAGGGCTCTATATATTGCTTTCATTTAAACCTACCTCTTTACTTATACAATGATAAAATTACTCTAGTATGGAACTCGATTTAAGAACCTCTAGTTTCATGCACGAATACAAAGCAACTGACAATACGGAAGTCAGCCTATTTTTTAATAATTTATTCTGTAATAGTTGTTATGTATCACACGACGAGTAGAACTTACAGATCTGATAAACAGATACATAACATACGAAAAACAGATGGTCTGATGGC
Source organism: Musca autumnalis (assembly GCF_047663935.1). Lineage (NCBI taxonomy): Eukaryota > Metazoa > Arthropoda > Insecta > Diptera > Muscidae > Musca > Musca autumnalis. The sequence continues at coordinate 263,330,746 of NW_027411866.1, forward strand.
ACTCTTAGATGGCTTTTATTCTAAACAGAACATATTGGGGGTTATCATGAACGGCAATTCCCCGTAAATTATTTCACTTTCTCCCTTAAGTTGCAACGACGGAAAGACAAAACTCACGGGGAAATTTCATTCATGATAACCCCCATTGTTACATGATCCGAACCAAGAATATTTTTTCAAACGCGCCGATCTTCTACTAGGCTCCTCCAATTTTCAATGCCATGTTAGACTAAATCATTAAAATTTGAACAAAAAAAATAACAAGTTTTCCAAAAAAAATTCAAACCTTTTGCCGCCTAACTGTGGCTGACTTAAGTCAGTTGCTTTGTAAATGTCTTAAGTACTCTATTTCATAACGCCGTAATACTTAACAGACGCGTAGCTCTGTATCTCCTAAACGTCACATTTTTAAAGCAGTAACAATAATCATCATTTTATCATTTTTATAATGTGTAACTGCAATATTTTGACGAAATTTAAAAATTGCAAAGCAATCGACTTTTTGTAAGTTAACCTGTGTGTATATTATATGTATGTATGGGAAATGTTACGATCTGAGCATAATTATCTATTTTTTATTTTTACCATCTCTTTCAGTCTGTGGCATTCCGCAAGGCGTCTCGAAACCTAGCAAGGCAAATGTTTTGGAAAAATATTCGTCTGTACGTGGTTGTTGGTCTCATAATAATATTCGTGGTATATGTAATTGTAAGCATGGCTTGTGGTGGTTTGGCGTGGCAGACGTGTTTGAAATAGGCATTTTTGTTCAATTTCTGGAGGATAGAGAGGCATTTGTATATGCTATATGAATTGAAAGTAGCAGATAATATTGGTTTACATTATTATGCTTTATTACAAAAATCTGTTTACAATATAAACTTCTCATTTAACTTAAATTATAAACTAATGTTACATTGGTTCTTGAAAAGTATTAACAATAAGAAATGCATATATAATTTTGTATTATATGTATGTTTGAAAAATAAAGCTTGAATGGCTTTCAAAAACAATATTCATATTTATTATACCCTATACCACAATGTGGAAAAGGGTATAATAAGTTTGTTTTCCCAAAAATTCATGTAACGCCGCGAAATATTCGTCGTAGACCCCTCATGTGGTATACCAAACTTCATATCTCGACGAGATAAAGCGATTTAGCGATGTGTGTCCGTCCGTCCGTCCGTCCGTCTGTCCGTCCATTAAAAATTGTAATCAAGCTAGAGGCCGCAATTATGGACCGATTGTCACGAAATTTAGTATGGAGGTCGGGTTTGGACCAGAATAGAACTGATTAGTTTTTGGCGATGATCGTGAAATGTTAAAGGGATGAAATGGACCAAAAACAAAATTTTTGCTCGATTTTGTAGCCGCTCTGTAGGTCGCAATAATAGTCCGATCGGCGCGAAATTTTAAACGTAGTTTTGGTTTGAGATGAAGAAGTAGCGTGCAAGTCAACGGTATGATCGGATAATATTTAGCGGGTTAAATTGATCAAAACTTTTGTGTGAAAATTGGTAAAATTTCTAATGCACATCTTATAACAGCTAGCCCGGAAAGCTAGTGCACAGGGATAGTGGTATAGGGTATCACATGGTCGGCCCCGTCCGACTATAGTCTGTTCTTACTTGTTATGTATATAAGTTTGATACAATGTAAACATTTTTACAAGAATAATAAAATGTGTGGAAACCGATAAATAGACAGCCAGCCACTGCATAGTTTTGTTAGGCTGTATTATCCTCAACGTAAACGACATCATTCTTTTTGATTAATCCCGCTCGCCGCAGTCCTAAGTGAATCCCCAAAGCTGGGCTTGCATAATTTTTGAACATGCGGTAGCTAAAATAGAAATAGGTTATTTCAGTTGCTTTAGAAAATACCGCGTACCTTTTTAATGTTTTTAAAGGGTCGCCATCGGGATCCCGTTCTCCGGTCTTTACATTTATATTAGGAAATATGCAACGTGTGCATGGTGCTACAATTCGGAATACAGCGTCTTCTCCAATACGTATCCACTGCCATTTATCTTCAGCATACGGTTCATCTCTGTCCATGCGTAAATGGAAATTGCCCCTAAATTGCAAAGGGTCGACATGTTTGGCCATTTTTACTTTTAAATCGTCTACTGAAGCCAGATTCATTAGCATGTAGCTGGTAGCATCACCGAAAGTGCCCTTCAAACACAAAACACACATTAATACACACGTCCCACTACAATAGTCCCCATCACTTACCGAGTCTTCCTGCCTGATGAATGGTTCCTTAACCATACGAGCGTTAGTTGATCTAACTGGTTTTGGATAAGGATAATAAACTAATCGTAGACCAGAGTCCTTCTGCAGAATACAGCGCGAAAACCAATTGTCATATTTTTCTCCACAGAGCATGGCATCGATTTTAGTTCCCCAAACTGAAGTGTGAACATCCTTACCTGGTGCCTCTTCAATTAATTTGCTAAAATCCAATTCCAATGGTTCCATGTCTTTAAAAGTGATACGCAATTTTGCATCTCCAATAATTTCGATTCGTATTAAAACCATTTTTGGGTAAATACGAGCCGTAATCATTTCATTATTATCATTGATAAGCATAAGGGCACGATCCCGCACCCCCTGATTGCTAAGTCCCAAAATATCACAATACACATTATCTTTATCGCTCAATTCCAAGGGTCCGCACGATTTCACTGGGAAAATGTTAATTTGACTCAACTCTCCAACTCTGCGCCATTTCAATGGCATTACATCCCGTTTTAAATATTTATAGTATAGGTACGACAAACCACCTGCTATCATTGTTACGCCCAAACCGGCGCCAATATATAATGTGGTTTTATTACTTGCAACGTTGGATACTGAAAAGATGACTTAATAAAACGCAATTCAAGTATTAGCAAAGTTTACCTACCTGACATGATTTTTAAAGAAAATAGTCTACCTTAGCCAGCGATAAACGTTCAGCGTATAAATGACGAGAGCAACTGAATGGAATTTTTCACCTGCATCAATCTGTTTTGCAATATAATTTTATTCACTGCACTTTGTTGTTATCTTCGTTAAATGCATAGAAGTCATGGTGGAATAATGTGTAACGCCAAAAACAGCTGATCTTCATACCAGTTATCATGGCACAATAATACAGGTACAGCGGCAAAAACAGCTGTAGTGGGATTCTGTAATATTTTTTCTACCGAAACGATATCAGCAAACTAAATAGTTTGGGCTGTCCGACTATATAGACTGTGCATTTTACTTTTCCGAAAAATTTGTACGTGTGACTACCGACTTACTCTCTCACAAGGCCTATAGAAGGTCGGCCATTGAGAGTTCTGTTAACAACTTTTGACAACAAACATAATAGAGTTGTATAGTTCATGAACGAACTAGTTCAATTGAACGATTCATTGAAAAGAGCGTATGAACTAGATCAGTCGATATAGTTCATTATAGTTCAATAGCTCACTGAGCGCAGAACGAAAGATCCACAAAGAACGATCAACGAACGAACGATTCACAATCTAGTACAGCATGTCATTCACATATGAATAAAGTGACGCCGTTTTCTGTGTTAAGTGATGCCTTCGTAATGTAATGAGTTTTGTTTATGTTTTGAATCAATGTGAAGTGTCAACCCCCATTGTAATAAACGTAATTTCTACATAAAGAACATTGTTGACATAACACATCCCAATATATCGAATCCATTATCATTCAACGTGCCATTTTTTGGATAGAAAAAAAGAAACATACATACATAAAGCTTTTTCGCAGTTATAATTTGTACAAACACACAACATACGATTTTTTGCCAGCCACGTAAATGAAATTCTAATTACAATTTTTTTCCGAAGGACGTTTTCTTCTAAACTTATTACAAACTTAATCTTTATTTATGAATGGTATAAAATTATCTAAATGTAATATTTTTGCAGTTTAATGTCATGTTCACACGAGCTTTTCAATTACGTTGTTCGCCTGTCGAACGACGTACACGAATTAACCCGTTTCCACGACACCATTCGTAATTAACAGAAACATAAACAAAATTTCCTTCATTTTCGTTTCCCTGTTTTCACGAAAATTTGAACCGAAAACACATAAAATATACATTAAATGAATAGGGAAAGCAATAGACATCCTTCAAATGTATCTTCTATATTTAACTACACACATTTCATTCATTTTTTCCATAAATTTTGAATATTTTTGTATTTTCAATATATTTTAATATGTTTCTATTTTCAAAATTAAAGAGAGAGAGAGACATGTCAAAACAATGTTTGTGTATACAGACTTTCAGTTATTTGTTTCCTTTGTGTTTCTGATTTTTTACGCGATTTTGAACTAAAGGACAAGAAATGTGTGTGGAATTAAGAAGGAAACACAAACATCTTCCTTCTGCATATATATAAAATGTTTAGTTGATTAATTTTCATTCATCTTTTTCCTTTTTTCTAAAAGTTTTTGTGTTTTCAACAAATTTTTCAAATTTGAATTTAGACATGTCATAATTATTTTTTTCGATAAATTCTCTCATTTGTTAGGGATGGGACATATTTTATCGTTGTTCGGAGAGTATTTCTATTTGAACAACATAGAAAAATCTTCGTTCGTTCTCAGAATTTTGTATGGGGAATCAAGTAATTTATTCGTATTTGAGGGTCGAACGACGAATAGAGAACGAACGACGTATCGTGGAAACGGGCTATAATTATTACTCTAGTGTTCGTTCCTATTTGGTGTGTGTTTTCATCAAGCGAATGATAAGAGCCCGTGAACGATTCTGATCCGAATGATTGAACTGGATAGTGAACTATGAACTAGATTACTGAACTAGTTCAGTTAAAAGAGCTGAGCTATTGAACTAGATCTTTCAAATGAACTATATTGTACAACTCTAAAACATAATAGATTTCATATTATTGTGATTTGTGTTTCTTTGTACTTTAAATCACAATAATGTTTTTGACGACAAACATAACAATCAGGTGGGCTTAGTATCATGATGAAATTATAAAGCTAAAAACAGATACAACGTTTGATTAAAGTTTTGCGTTGGGCGTCGAGAAAAAAACAACAACAACAGGGCGACGACGATACCAAAGTCCAGCGTTTATCTGTTTGTCGGCATATATTTCAAATGAATTTGAATTTTTCGGCATCATGCCCAACAGTGTAAAAACGGCCAAAACGACACAAAACTTTAATCAAACGTTGTATCTGTTTTCAGCTTAAGGTGGCGTAAAACGGCCAGCTGATTGGTTTCAATCTGTCAAATATTTTGTTATTGTGAATAAATTGTATGAAAACGTAAACAAACATTTTGACATATTGAAGAATTTTTGGCCAAAATAGAGTTGTTGTTGTGCTACTTACGTGACCTGTTAAATAGATCTTGCTCAGTATTCAACTGTATAAACTGTGCTTTCTCACATCCAAAACACCGAAAATCCGCAAAATATTAATTTCAATGAATTTTAGGTTAGGGGTCTGTCGATATTTAATTTTTTAAAAATAATCGATGTTATCGATTGTACCATCGATTTTTTGCCAGCTCTAGTACACACGATCAGTTTTGACTGTCAGTTATACTCTTGTTGCTTGTCAGTGTGGCCGTTCATTTTTGTCAGTCGTCAGGCAACCACAAAATACACTCCGGTTCATCTGAATAGAACCAGCCAATATTTGTATACAAATACCGTTATATCTGACGAAAAGAGGGGAATTGTAAATTATAATTTTGTGGACATGTAGAGTATATAGTAGCCGATATTTTAAATACCTAACATGTTTCACATATGCGTTACAACGGTACTTTTTACTCGCTTTATGAAAAAATGTCAAAATATTAGCATTTTTTAATGGTTCACCAGGATAGAACCACCCTAAGAATTTACACAAATCCTTTGGTTGATGTGGTAAACTTTAACAAAAAACTATTTATAACTATTTATATTCAAGTTTTACAACTTTTTACTCGAAAAGCGTTCCTTTAAGCTGTAAACAGATACAGCGTTTGGGTAAAATTTTGTGTCGTTTTGGCCGTTTTACACTGTTGGGCATGATGCCGAAAAATTCAAATTCATTTGAAATATATGCCGGCAAACAGATAAACGCTGGACTTTGGTATCGTCGTCGCCCTGTTGTTGTTGTTTTTTTCTCGACGCCCAACGCAAAACTTTAATCAAACGTTGTATCTGTTTTCAGCTTTACTTCAGACACCATACAATTCATATTGAAGTAGATTACAACTTTTGCTACTTTTGCCAGTTTTACCATTTTCAAAAGTAAAGGAACAGACCATATAAATAAATGCCGTTAGTGTTGATTGCCAACAAATATTGTGCAAAAATGTGTATTAGGGTCTTGAAATTTTATCAAAACCGAGGCTTAGAGCTCCAAAAAATATTTTTATGAAGAAATCGGTAGAAACAAAATTTTATACTGAATTATGTTCAAAATTTTCTATACTACAACAAAATTACAAAAAGTCACATTTGATAGGTTTATGAGTCCGAAACAGAGGAAATATGGTAAAGATAATTCAAAATTCTACCTTTCCAATCCAAAATTTGATATTTTATCTCAGGAAAGTGAATGAAAATGGATGGGGTTTTGATCAAATTTCAAGACCCTAATACACATTTTTGCACAATATTTGTTGGCAATCAACACTAACGGCATTTATTTATAATTATAAATAGTTTTTTGTTAAAGTTTACCACATCAACCAAAGGATTTGTGTAAATTCTTAGGGTGGTTCTATCCTAGTGAACCATTAAAAAATGCTAATATTTTTACATTTTTTCATTAATACTATGTTTACATTTACGAAATCCACTCGACTTCAACTGTCAATTCCATTGCTCAAACGTCAAATGAAATCCAATCGATTTCAGATGAGTTTTCATTTGACGTATACACAAAGGAATTGACAGATGAAATCGAGTGGATTTCGTAAATGTAAACATAGTATAAGCGAGTAAAAAGTACCGTTATAACGCATATGTGAACATGTTAGGTATTGAAAATATCGGCTATTATATACTCTACATGTCCACAAAATTATAATTTACGATTCCTCTCCTTTCATCAGATATAACGGTATTTGTAGACAAATATTGGTTGGTTCTATTCAGATGAACCGGAGTGTATGTTGGTGTTGCTGGACAGTTTGACAGTTATCATTATTCCCGAAAAATGTACAGTCGTGAAATCCAGTGGATTTCGGAGTAGGGATAGGTGAATGCGATTTTTCGGTCTTGCGATTATTTCAGTTGTATTAAACAAAGATGTCAATATTAAGTCTGTCTGGTTACTTTCCCAGCAAGAACTTTCTCAGAGAGTAAGGGGTTTTTATTCTCTTTTGCTAGAAAATTGTAAAAGGTAAACAGACACCTTCCCAGCAAAAACCAGCAAGCAATCAGCTGACTTGCCAAAACAGAACAATTTGTCCGCCAACAAAGGAAGCAAACACGTTGTATTTTATTAAAAATAAAAAAGAAAATGAAACAAAAAAGTATTTTTCCACTTTACAAATTTGTTCTCCATAAAACAATACAATTAGACTATGTTATTTCCACAATAAAATTGTTTTTAATGTTCACAAACATAAATCAACAAAAAACTAAAAACGGCTGATTGATTGTTTTCAGGAAGAAGAAGAGCTTGCAAGTGCTTGCTAGAAGAAATTTGTCCAGCAAGAATTTGCAATCTCTCAGCAGCGTTGCCAGTATTTTTTAGCCTCTTTTCCCCAACTTGTCCAAAACTGTTCCCCAAAATTCCCCAGATTTTATCGAATTTCCTCAAAAAAATCCCCAAAATTATTTTTAACAAATAATTACAAAAAAAATCAAAAGTAATTTTATTTTACTATTGAAATTCATATCATTAAACTTGTAAAGTATTCTATACACTTATATATGCATTAAACTAACGATATATATGCATTAAACTAACGATATTGAAAACTTCACTTTCAAGTGATTCCGAATCATTAGTCTCATTGGATTTATGTGAATTTTCAAAATTTCAAAATTTCAAAATTTCTACGTCAATGGAGTTGTTAGAAAATTTATTATTTATTCAAGTAACTCGTACTGCATTTTATTTCTGAATATGATTCATCCGTGGAGATTTTTGTGTTGACAACTGGTTCTAAAAAGGTTCGTATAGAGCTAAAATTGTGTTGACCCAGTATATTGCTGGAAATATTGGGGTAAAATTGCTTGTAAATTTAAGAAATTGCATATTTGTAGGCATCTGTTTCAGCATTTGTATTAACAGCGTTTAAGATATTCGGCACTGGTATTTTTAACTTTAATAATTGTTTTGTCCCAATTTACATTGGGCGAGTTTACTTGCGGCAATTGTCATTTTGTAGGAGAGAGAGGTGAGGCATATGGTAACCCTTTGCCTCTCAGCACCCTCTCTCACCTACAAACTGACAATTGCCGCAAGTAAACTCGCCTAATGTAAATTGGGACTTACTAAAAAGTACAAGTCAAAATTAAAGCCTAGATCCGTGGCTCCTCATGGTAAATATGCCGAGTCGTTTTCGATCGATTCCACTATTTTTATCAATATCTTCTTATTTTTTTTAAAAATGGTTTCAATATTCGAGTGCACAGTGAAAAATGAGTATTAGCAATGTGCATCGGTTTAAAAATTTAGATTAAGGCCCGTTCTTACATATTTTCTTTAAAATGCCTTTCTGTTATACCTTACTTTAAGAAAAATAAGGAATAAAGTTCGCATTACCAGGGATTTGTTTTTACATCTTCCATTCCATTTCAAGCAAAAGAGTCTTATACATCACATTTACTCAAATCGGATTGATTGATTTGAATTTGCTCTCAATTTTTTCTTGTTTTTGGGCGCACTTTAAATTTTAAAAGGAACACAAAGTTCATCTTAATTTATCTGACACTTATTATTAATGCAAACTTGTAGGAATAAAAAACTGGTTATTTGTCCGATATCGGCCAACATTTAACTACAAAAAGGATATAATAACGGGCCTAAGCATATTTATATATTTTATAATTGGAGCCATGAATGTTAAATAAAGTTTAATTTCATCATTGTCTATCAATCCAGAAATCATTTCTGCAGTTAAGTCCACTTCACCCATAGAAATTATGGAAACTGTTATTTCAATTCAACCCACTGTTCTAGTACGCTGTCAGTCGTCGAACCGCATGATAACACTTCAAATCTGTCCTTAATTATTACAGCTGCGACCAGTTAGTATATGATGCATGTTATTTGTGCATCACGCGTGCCCTACTACTATTCACGTACTGAAATTAGAAAATTTCAGATAAACTGAAGTAATTAGTCAAAATAGAAATTCCCCAAAAATCCCCAAACATTTATCAGATTTCCTCAACATTTTCCCAATTCCCCAAGTCGAAATTTTTTCCCCATTTCAAATAAAAATTCCCCAATTTGGGGAAAAATCCCCAATACTGACAACGCCGGCTCTCAGTGAACGAACTGTCAAAATGTCTCTCTCGAATCGCTCTCTTTTGCTGGTTTTTTGTGTTAACAGACGACATCCAGCAACAATTGGTACAAATTGTTACAAATTTTAGGGTAACCAGACACAGCTATTATAAGATAGGAAAAGTCAATTGTGAAAAATTAACTGTAGAGGGAGTTAACCTCTGTTGCTATGATATCATAGCAACATTCTGTTAAACGAAAACTGTTATTCATTGGAATATTGACAAGAAAAACATTAAAACTCAAATTTTACGGCGTTGACTTTTGTTTTTTTTATTAAATAAAAAATAGTGAAGAAATAAATTTCAGCCACAAAACACGACGTTAATGTTTTCTGCCGCGAGAAATGGGAATCAAAAGCGATTGACATTGCTGTTATCAATTCCAGTGAGTTGTGGAGCCATCTGTAACCAAAATGTCGAACTATTAGCATATGTTTTTGGAAAATGTATTTGTTCGGGTCTTTATTGCTATGCGTCTTTGACGTATAGGTGTAAAGACTAGAACAAATGCATTTTCCAAAAACATATGATAATAGTTCCACTTTTTGGTTACAGATGGCAAAACAACTTACTGGAATTGATAACAGCAATGCCAATCGTTTTTGATGCCCATTTCTCGCGACATAACGTTAACATAAACGTTGTGTTTTGTGGCTGAAATTTATTTCTTTACTTTTTTATTGTTTATTTAATAAAAAAATCAAAAGTGAATGCCGTCAAATGTTTTTCTTGTCAATATTCCAATGAGTAACAGTTTTCGTTTAACAGAATGTTGTTATGATATCGTAACAACAGAGGTTAACTCCACCTATCTTATAATATTTACATCTTTGGATTTTCGAGTTTTCTTTTGAAAATGTAAAACCGCCAAAAGTGTAAAACCGCCAAGTCAACAATCTATGCCCAGCAAAAAGATTGCATCCGCGGATGCAGTTAAATCACTAGAACAATTGCCGCTGGAGTACATCTTTTCCTATGAATTCACCTATGAATATTACAAGAGAGCGCGCAGCTAGGATGCACTCCATTTTCGATCCAAATCACAGCCTTTGATGTAGTGTTTTGGATTGAATTTAAATGCAGTCTAAAGATGTTATAAAATGCAAGCCATTGCAAATATCCCAAAATAAATAAAACACATTGCTTATTCGTGTAAAACAAGAATATTAACTTTATTTATTACATTAACACAAATTATAAAAACTCTCCATTAAATTTGATCGTAACTAAGTTTACTTCCTCTACTCTGCTTTTTATGACATCGAAATTGACATCCAAATGTTTTTCATTTTTCCTCCTACTTCAGTTCAGATTTCCCAAAAACTCCAACTCCACTTCAAAAATAATTTGCGTCTCGTGAATTACAGCAATGTTCATAACTTTAGTTAGTATTTATTTATTTTTTATAAAACAATTTTTTTTTTCTTAGAATTTTAACACTCCTTCTTGTGTTCAGAAAAAAGACTGCGACTGTAGGGATCAACAAATTGGCTTGCTTGGCTAGGGATCTTTAAGCGAGTGCTTCCAAAATGTATCGAGCGCAGTGCATTTTCATCAAGATCTATTTAACAGGTCACGTAAGTAGCACAACAACAACTCCAATTTGGCCGAAAATTCTTCAATATGTCAAAATGTTTGTTTATATTTTCATACAATTTATTCAGCTTTGTTGTTGCTTGCTAGTGTGGCCGTTAATTTTTGTCATTTATCATGCAACCACAAAATATTTTGTGGTTGCTGGACGGTTGGACAGTTATCGATAATTGCAAAAAATCGTCATTATAAACTGACAATGTGTACTGTACTTAAGGCCCATACCAATACACGTCCGTATACCCAGGGCGTGTGTGCCCAGCTAACAATTTTTTCCGAATTCGGAACGAAACTCTGCACAAGTATGCGATTCTGATGTCGAATTCGTTCAGAAATCGGAACAAAATTGTGTGAAGGTACCCACGAATTCGGAAAGTTTTATCGGAAAAAAATCGGAAGGAATATTAGAGTTTCTTTCCGAATTCTGAACGAATTCGCAAAAAAACTCGAATGAAAAAAGGGAAATTTTAAGGGAATTTTCGATTATCTGCACAATTTCGGAAAAAACTCGGAAGGAACATTCGAAAATCGGAAAAAATTCGGAAGATTATCGGATGTTTGATCCGATATTCGGAAAAAAATCGGAAAATTATCGGATGTTTGATCCGATATTCGGAAAAAAAATCGGAAGATTATCGGATGTTTGATCCGATATTCGGAAAAAAATCGGAAGATTATCGGATGTTTGATCCGATATTCGGAAAAAATCGGAAGATTATCGGATGTTTGATCCGATATTCGGAAAAAAATCGGAAGATTATCGGATGTTTGATCCGATAATCGGAAAAAAATCGGAAGATTATCGGATATTTTATCCGATATATGGAAAAAATCTGAATATTTTCGTAAGGTTTTATCCGAAAATCGGAAAAAATTCCGGTGATTTATATTTCGGAAAATGTTCGGATGTTTAATGCGAATTTTTTATTCTTTATTTCATAATCTTCACAAGTTGGATTTAATAGTATTCATTGCTGCTGCCCGATGATATTAGCCCTGTTCCTTTACGTTCAAGAATCTTCAAGTTTTACAACTTTTTACTCGAAAAGCGTTCCTTTACTTCAGAGACAATACAATTCATATGGGAGCAGTTTTCAACTTTTACTACTTTTGCCGGTTTTACCATTTTCAGAAGTAAAGGAACAGACCAATTGTGTGTTTGCAAAATTATAAAACACAACTTTTCCTAATAAAGTTTCCATGTGTCTTCAAGCAAGTAAACACACACACACACACACTTTTATTCCATTAAAAGCCACTTTGCACAAACACTTCCTGTACCTTAGAGAACACATCATCAGAAGAGGGACTTAAATCGACTTGTTTCGCATTTCCAAATTATTCGAAATGCAGGAAATCGTCGGGAATCATTGTTGTAAGCTGGAATTCGTTTCTTCATTGTCGTCTGAACCTCTTCTCAGACAAGGATCAAGGAAAATTTGCTCGGAAAAATTGAAGTACAAGACAAATTGGAAATAAACTTCTCGGACATTTGATGATTCCACTCATCTTGATTGTGGAGGAAACCATTAATAAGATGCGTATTTTCGTGGGATTCTTTCATTTACACCTCTGTAAGCGAATACAGTCACAATACGTCACTTCATGCTTCATGTATCCATTACAAAATAATCTGCAATTTCTTTTCATCGCCAACACATACGCCCCTCGGATGTTCGCATGCATATTGCTATTTATTCATTTGATCATTTACGGCTAGTATTTGCAAATTTCCAAGAAAATATATAAATAAAATAAAAAATTTGCCAACTTGACTTTGTTTATTGGTTAAATAAAATTCGCTTCAAATTTAACATGTCAAGGCGAATTAATTTGTATTCGCCTCGTTTACAAATTTTGACATCTTATGTTACCAATTCGCCGATGCGGCTACCTGTGTATTTGTACCATGATTTGTTGTCAAAAGTTGTTGTTGCTGCGAATAAAAATTATTTCGCCTTGATTTTGGCATTATTAAAAATTTTTATTTATTTTTGATTTTTTTATACCACACAACAATGAACATCACAAAACACAAAGTTAATTGGAAACAAATATTTTATTCGCAATATTTCAAAAGAATTTAAAAAAGAATTAGTTGAAATAACCAAAATTTGTTTTGATAATTTTGTTATGGGCAACTATGTTTTTTGTTTGTTCAATTTCAAACTTGTCTCTTTGGATGAACTTCTATTTGGATCATGGAACAACCGAAATACGTCGAGCGTATTCTTTTTGTAAGTTGAAAAAAATTATCTTGGACAGAACATTATTGTTTGTATGTGTGTGTGTGTTTTGTATTTTAAAAAGCCCAACAAAACATGAAATACAACTCGTTTTACGAATGAAAACATTTAAGTAAGTTTCGGTCGCGGATTTTGTGTTTTAAATGTGATTTTGGACTTAACGTATTTGGGACGGACGCTCAGAGAGCCTTGTTGTGGTAGGTTGGTGAAATATTTGTTTATGTCCCGTCGTTAATTAGGTATAGCAGCAAAATAACGAAAAATCGTAATTTTTTGAGCAGTAGTGCGATTCTCTAACTCATTTTTTGAGTTACCGACAATTGTCGGTAAAATTAAATTGCTTATAATTTCGGTAATTACCGCTATTTTTCGTTAAGTTAGCGGCGAATAAAAAGCAATCGTAAAGTTCTACCGATAGTAAGAGAGTTGTCAACCTTTATTTGAACTTTTCATTCATAATTTTGCGTTTTAATTTTACCGATTTTTTTCGGTAACTCCAAAAATGTGTTAGAGAATCTCACTACAGAAATCGTCAAATCTCCATTTTTCAACAAAAATCGTCAAAATGACGATAAATCGTCAAATCTGAAACACAAAATTATGAATGAAAAGTATCAATAAAAGTTGACAGCACTGTTGATACCGGTAGGATTTAGTAACAGCTTTATTTTGATTGTTCACTTACCGAAAATGTTTGTTAATAACCGAAATTATAAGCATTTTATTTTTACTGCGTTTTTGTTGTGTCTGGAATGGTCGTCAGAGTGGACTATATATGTTGAATAATTATGTGTGTTCGTTTACTCATAATTTGTACAAATTGTTACTGGATGCTGTTCGTTTACTCTACAGTACAATGCAAAAGACCTTAGCCGATTGCATGAAGTTACTGAACTTGTACAAATTTGTACAAATTGTTGAGTAAACGAACACACCTATTGAAAAGCTTGGCACGCGTTTAATTTTTAATTAGTTTATTAGGAATTCATTTATTCTCTTTGCTAGAAACTTACAAACTATGAAGTAGAAAAAGGAATACAATGACATTTGAATTATAGTGTTTCCACTGTATTATAATTTACATTATTGATTAGAGTTACCATTGTAGATTAATAATAAATAGGGATACAACAGTCTCCCATGCTTAATTGAGATCTTGAATACATTTTTACTAATCTATTTCATCTACGTAATCTCTAAGATACGATGGCTTGCTTCGAGAACGTTGAGATCTTCTTGAGAATTGCTGTTGAGGTTCTGGATGTTGTCGATTATTTGACGATGGAAGATTTGGTTGACGACTGACCTGCTGGGTTGTTGGACGATGTTGGCTAAGTGAATTTGAATCTGGAACTGTAGAAATTGGAATGTCTGGATTATTGTCTTGTTGTACCGGTCGATAATCTTGAGTCTGCTGGGTATTTCCTGGAGATGATTGCACTGCTGAATTTGAAGTTTCTGGAATACTTGATTGGATTTGACCTTGAGGTGCTGGTTGGAGAGTATAATACTGATATTGACTATATTGCTGTCGCGATGGCTGACTTTGAATTGCTGACTCGAAACGAACTTTCTTTTCTTGAACCCTTGAGGCTTTTAATTGGTCTATATGTCGTTTAAGCACATATCCATCGTCGAGTTTCACTAAATAGTGTAACTGTCCATACTTTTCTAAAAGTGTACCGGTTTTCCATATTAACTTGTTGTTATGCATATGTTGAGCTATCACTCTTTCTCCCACGCTTAGTTTACGAACACCAGGTATTGGTTTTGTATGTTTTGTATGTAGGCAATATTGCATACAATTTAATTCGAATACGACGGTTGAAATACAATTCAGCTGGACTTTTTCCACATAAAAGAGGCGTTGCTCTATATCTTTGCAAAATTTCGTTTACCTTGCTGTGTAATGTACCACGTTCAGTTGAGCAAATCTGAGAAACAAACTTATGCTATACAGAATGTGCATCAGACCGATCATGACATATGCTTGCCAAGCCTGGTATAAAAAAACTGCTGCCTATCTTATTAAGAAGCTCAAGTAATACAAAATAAGAACTTAAAAATCATACATAATCTTAGTTGGTGTCACTCCACATCCCATCTACATTCTCATTATGGACATTATACAATTGAAACGGTTATACGGCTACTGACTCTGACATTCGAGGAACGATGCAGAAGATCTAACTACGCTTTTATAAGAAATTTACTTTAAAATTATGTATAACTACTTTTATCTCAAAAGAAGATATATGCCTAATTTTTCCCAAATTTCTTAAAATTTTTAATGTCTTTTAAAGGTTTTTTCATTCCTAATTTTTTCTCCTCAACTGTGATATTGTATATAGATAATTAGTTAAACCAATTTGAATTCATCTGCTGTAATACAACTATTTGTAAAATCTCAAAACATGTACATATTTTCTCAAAAATACTCGAATAAAGGAATATCTACATTAAAAAAAATCAAAGTTTTATAATAAATGACACAAAAGATTCATTTTTCGACATTATAAAGGAATACGAATGTTTTATAAACATGAACGAAAAGCAAGAATCACGCGAACTTTAACGTTTAAATTTCAGAAATTTGTTTAAAGATAAAAACGTAGAGTTGCTACAATTTTGGAAAACAGTGTGTGAATTAATATGTGCAAATTCTGAACCATTATTTCCTATTTTGTCCAAATTTATTAACAGATCGAATGTTTTTAAGGTCTTTTCAGAATTTTGCGGCCATTTTTAAACATTTGAACTTGCCGAAAAATGTGGATTAAAATTTAAATTCAAAAGTGTTGTGGTACTTAAAGGAATGGACCGACATGAGAGTTATATATTTTCGATAGATATCGCGCCCACTAGTCATTTCAGTGGGTCATCGTATCGTTATCGTGCTCTGCAGCCACTACATTTAGTGCCATAGGTGTTGTTACACCTCTCGGACTATATTCCCAAGAAGTATGGAAAAAGCTTTTACCGTCATAATGGAGGCAGCGTATACAAATTGTTAAACAAAAACAAAGCGATTCGAGAGCAGGTCCTAAACTGAACTTATCCGAAATTTTGTATGGAAGGTTCCCGAAGGAGTGGACCGATTTAGTGCGTATTGGAACCTCATCTAAGTCTGGTAGACATTTCACGATGTGCAAATATCGGAAAATATGGAAAATATCGGCTCCTCCGTTCGAGAGTTATCGTGCGCACCAGTCACAGACGGGCGACTCCAAATTGTCTGAAACGCATTTCGTCCAAACATACTTGGGGTCTAAAACTACTATTTCGATGAGGCACATTTTTCCCGAATGAAAGTTTATATACTCTCGTTAGCATAAATGCTGAGGGTATAAAAACAATCACCTTATTAATTAACCTCTTAAGACAATATTTGTATACGTTTTGTTTAGCTTGACTGAGTTATATATATTGATCGCATATATACACCCACTTATAAATATATACTGGATTTATTAAATCCAGTCGAGGATTTATGACTAGTCTGAATGAACTATAGGGAAACATTTTTATGGAAATCCAAGTCATAGTTCTATTTAATATCCTCAATAAATAAAATTAAATACAGCAAAAGTCTATTGTCCGCATATAATTTGCGCTTTGGAATGCTGAGGAATCTATTAACTTCATGAGAAATGTAAGGAAATCGTCCATTTAGCGACGCTCAGGAGGATAAATTAACCAAAAAGGACAACTTTAACGGGCTCTATGATCTTAAAATCGTCAGTCCCACTGTATTTTTGGCGGTTTTATAACGTACTAGACTGAAAAACTCGAAGAAATCTGCTGGGGCCAGCATTAACGAGCTTTCAGCGAATTGTGACCTTAAATATCGGGAATTAACCTACATAAAGAATATCCTAGACAACCAGAAACATCCGCTAAACAAATAAAATGTAAACATGTTATTGTTTTTCTATAATTTTTACGGAAATATCCATATTTCCTTGGGGTGTATGTGCATTTTTTTCCTAACATTTTTCAATGTTTATATAATTTACCGTTATTTATTATGCAATAGACTTTTGTTGTATATGCAATTATTTATTAGAGATATAAAATAGAACCATGGTTCACTTATTAGAAGCATGGTAGAATAAGAAAATGTAGCAGCAATACACAGCTGACTGAACTGTGTTGTAACGTTAGTGTCAAATTTCATATGACATTTTATACATTTATTTCTATTTCGATGTACATTAGGGACATATATTTTTTGAGAAAAAAAAAATATATCATTCGGAAAAAACGATTTCCCAGAAAGACTTCTTCATATCAATGATATGTAACCTCCTCCAAGTTCGAACGATAAGCCGCGCAGTAAATCACCGCTTGTAGAGGCGATACAACATTTGTTAATATGTGAGGTATTTTGTTAAAATTTAAAAAAATAAAGCCCTAATAAACATGTGCTTCTTTGATTTCTAAAACAAAACATTGAAACAGCTTTTCCTTTTTCTATGAATTTCCAGCGAACCCAAACTTTTCTGCAAGAATTCTACTTTCTGCGAGAATTTATGCATTTAGTGGAATGATGTGGAAACATAAAAATTGAAAATGTAACGAATTTTCATTCATGTTTTCCAAAATATTCAACCAAATGTGAAAAATTATTAGTTTTTTAAATTCCAATAATTTATAGACATTTCCTTGTTTTGTTTACAAATACAACTGGCAGTAACGTTACAAACAAAAACAAATTCCTTTGTGGTTGTTGTTCGAGTTGTATTTGTTGTAGTATTTACTTTACCTTATATTTGTTCTACCATGTATTAGAAGGTTGGGCAGGTTCATGAAATTATAAAAAAAACAACTCTGGTGCCGGTTTGCTTATAACTTCAAATGAATAAACCCTGTTGCATGGTTTTGTTTATTTGAAATATTGTCAAATATTCAAATTGAAATATTTTATATATGTATGTGTGTATGTACGCCCTGTAGATCTTAGTTCAGAAAATTTGGCGGTGGAGGATATAAAATGTTCGGCTCGGCCCAATGGACACTGAGCTCACCGGGGTCACCCTGGGAGCTACCTTTTACATCCGTTAAAAGATACCCCAAAACATCGTACTATGAAGGGACAGAAAACAAACCCCTCTATAACCCCTCTATGCACCGACAGAAGACAAGGACGAACAAACCAAATACATACAGTTTTACAACAAACGTATTGCAAAGCCCATAATTGTAAAAAAAAAATTTGTTCACAACTCTTGCTGTTCGTCCTCAAAACAATATTCCGTCGAAATATACAAACTTTATTTGCAATGTATAACAAATACGGACTAAAATAAGAATTAACTACTACTTTGAGGTGACAATAAATGTATTGCATAGGGAAAAACAGTACTATAAAACTAATAATTTTTGAAGATGTTTGTAGTCATTATGCATTTTTATGACTTTTGCGGCTAATAATGGACTAAAAGTATTGAATGTGATAAAGTTCAGTGATAATAAAAGCCATCGTGGAGGGTCTTCAGACAGTTAAAAAACGTATGAGACCATATTGACAATAAACAATGACGAATCGGCCGCAGACAAGTATGCAAAGAATGAATATTTGACTCAATATGTATTGTCGGATAATGGACCAATGCAAAACAGTCCGATTATGGATTTCAAAACATCGATATACCTCTGGACACTATAGGTCTTTCAAAGTAATACACTGAGGGTCTACAGTGTATTATTTTGAAAGACCTACAACAGAGCTGTATTTCCTCTCTCAATAGTATTGGAACCCGATTTTGCATACTTTTTGGCTTGGTAAAAAATATAATACCCAAAAATTCGGTATTCGAGCTTTTCTAGAAGGTGTATAATTTCCATATGTGATGCGTTTTATTAGATCTGGTGCACTTTTGGGATTTATTATGATGGCAGAGCATAATATCTTTTCATTTAGTAAAAATGAAGTGATTTACTAAATGGATAGATATTATTATATTATTATAAATCCCAAAAGTGCACCAGATCTAATAAAACACATCAAATATCAAGCAAAAAAGTATGCTAAATCGGGTTCACGGACATAATAATGAATGGGAAGACATCGCCACTGACATCATTAGGAAATATTTAATATTCATTATTCTGAAAGTCGATAAAACGGGTGCAAAAAGCTCAAAAACGTTCAAATACCAACATTCCAAAGGCCAGATCATGACATATTAATCTTATTTGTATAAGTTGCTGATGTAATATAACAAAACTTAACTGATAAATATCACGGGCCACACTCCTGATATCAACCCTTATAAATTATTTGGGTCCAGTTTAAGAAAAAAACTCAAAAAAAGTCCTCCAACGATAGATTAAGATTTAATAAAAATTGGCGAACCAGTACCCTTAGAGTGTAACATGCCGAGCCTTAAATTTTGGTTTAACTAAGCTCATTAATGCTCCAATGAATGTCTAATGTGCATAGACAACTCATTAAGGAACATAACTTTGGCAATTCTCCAAAAACCCGTAGATTTGGTAATTTTTGCAATACATTTATTGTGACCTCCAACTAGTAAATTCTTATTTTTGACCGTATTTTTATAAATCGTAAATAAACATTGCATATTTTGACGGAATATTGTTTTGGTGACCAATTGCAAGAGATTTGCACAAAAAACCGTATAGTTTTAACATAATTTGTTGCCATAAACGAACAGTTAATATGAAATTGTTTACAATGTCGGCCTTTGCAATACATTTGTTGTCTAACTGTATGTGGAGAAAAGTCAACGTTTTTTTTTTCTTATGCGAATATCTCCGCTTCTGGTAGGAGTATTCCAAAATAAAAGTCCATCAATGGATCAAATTAAAATACATGTATTTTGTTTTTGTATTTTTGAACGCACACGCAACACGCAGAGTTATAGGTTTGGCCTTCAATCAAAAACCAAAGTTTTTGGCATTTTTAAAAGAAGGCCCGATTGCAGGAAAACTATACGTTTTATAGAAAAAAGTTATTTTGTTTAAAAATGCTTAAAAAGGCTCAAAAAATATAATTTTCATAAAATATTTTAAGTTTTCTCGCAAAAAAATATTGGAGCTAAGTGGGATAATTGTGTTACTGAGTTCAGAACAAGACGTTTATTTGAATTTATTGAACGTTTGTACCATATTACGTCCAATCCCTGCAAAAATTCGGATCCGTTAGTCATTATGTAACTCGTTACAAAGTAATGTATACAAAAATAACAACTTATATTACCCCTTACTGTGTGACGAGTACGATGGCACAGGTCTTGTGTGTCCGACTATAAATCCGAGGGTTGTGTGTTCAACGCTCATCGTTGGCCGAGTACTTAAAAAAAACAAAGCAGAAGATCTTGTGTTTAAATCCAGAAGAAGACGAAATAAAAAAAATAAAATATAAATATGAAGTGTGTTGAAATTGAAAATAAAATTCCACCTCAACTGTTCTAAAAATGGAAAATATAATTTTTTAGGCCCAAGTATGTTTGGACGAAATGTGTTTCAGACAATCTGTCTGTCTGTTAGTCTGTCCTGCTGGCTGGAGCGCACGATAACTCTCGAACGGATGAACCGATTCGGTTAAAATTTTGGCTTTCGTAATATTTTGCCCAAACTTAGTTTAAGTTCGAAGATGAGCTACATCGGTCCACTCCTTCCGGTACCTCCCCCACAAAAGTTCGAAAAAGTTCGGAAAGTTTGTGCGCACGATAACTCTTGAAGGAAATAACCGATTTGGCCCATACTTAGCACATCGTGAAATTTCGATAAGACTTAGATTAGGTTCCAATATGGACTCAATCGGTCCACTCCTTCCGGTACCTCCCACACCAAATTCCGGAAAAGTTCAGTTTAGGACCTGTTCACAGATCGCTTTGATTTTTGTTGTAGTAACATCTATTCACTGTCCTCTATACGATAGTACAATTTTCATCAGGGGTAAGTCCATACTTCCTGAGAAAATAGCCTGAAAAACTTAGTTTAAGTTCGAAGATAAGCCATATCAGTCTACTCCTTCAGGTACCTCCCCCCCAAGAGTTCAAAAATGTTCGGACAAATTCTGCGCATGATAACTCTTGATGGTAGTGGCCGATTTGGTCCATGCTTTACCCATCCCAGTATATCTACCAAATATATATCAGGATCGAATATGGACTACATTTGCCCACTCCTTCGGGTACCTCGCACACAAAATTTTGGATAAGTTCACTTTAAGAACTGCTCTGGAATCAATTTGATTTTTGTTGAAGCAACTTTCATTCACTGCCTCAGTTACGACGGCAAAAGTCTTTTCAGGGGCAAGGCCATACTTCTTGAGAAAACAACCCTAAAAATTTAAAAACCCTCTATGGCACCATGTAGTGGCTGGAGAGCACGACAATTTGAAGGTGGTGATTGTAGGTCCACTCCTTCCGGTACCCCCCCACAAAAGTTCGATAATATTAGCTAAAATAGTACACGAGATATTTGTCGGTTCATACGCTTAAAATTTTCAAAACCCCTTAAATATATACGTTTTTGGAAAAAAAAAGTGTTTCACTTTACACAGGCTGAGGGTATATATCTGTCGGCTAAGCCGACTGATACTTTTTTACTTGTTAACTTATAGCTTATTTTTCAACTTCCAGTGTCCATAAAATAACTAGTTATTCTAGTGGTTATATTGGTCATTGAATAACTAGTTATTCAGTGCGACATGCCCTTGTTAAAATAATAGGTTAGTACTATAACTTTTTTTGCTGTGATCTTTTGTTTTTGATAAGAGGAATTAAACAGTAAAATATAAAATCGTTGCTTTATCTTTGTATAAAGTCTCTTACTCGTTTTTGTAATGAACTATTTTGAACATCATAACAATTAAAAATTCTTTATTATGTTTGAAACTTGTAAATAAATATATATCAACCATTTTTTATGATATAATCTCTGTTCCACCGCAGTGTCGTCCGTTGAAGTTATTTGAAAACTGTCTCTTGCTACAAATTATTAAATGTCTATTGTACAAAAAAGAATTTTTCTGTCGAATTTTTATGTTTTGTTCGACCTTTTGAATGTTAGTCCCAATTTACATTGGGCGAGTTTACTTGCGGCAATTGTCATTTTGTAGGAGAGAGAGGTGAGGCATATGGTAACCCTTTGCCTCTCAGCACCCTCTCTCACCTACAAACTGACAATTGCCGCAAGTAAACTCGCCTAATGTAAATTAGGACTTAATAAAATCAAGATTAATGAGATTGAGGTCAATGTTAAGTATTTTATTTATTCCATATTATTTCCAATATTTCGAAATCACATTGAATTTCATCATCAGGGATTTTTCTGTCGATTAAACTTTGAATTGTATTTTGGGAAGTATTTTCAATGGATGCACATTTCTAGAAATGTTCCTTTTACCTTCTTCGGCAAAGGCCTTGGCGACGAAAAAAAGTTATCGGAAACAGATTATTCTTGGTCAAAGTCTCTTGCTCGAACACACCTTAAACTGTATTAAACAACTATTTTGAGCTAAAACAAGTTTGGACAAAATATTTGGACCAAATCTGTTGCTCCGTTGAAGAATAATCGCACATACCGCTTTAGCTAAAAGTCTTGAAATTTAGAGAGAAAATACTAGAAGGAGTAGACCGAAAATCACCACCTTCGAACTTTATATAAGGCTTACAGAAATATTGCGATAAACAAAGTTTGGACCAATGCAGTATCCGGTTCGAAAGTTGTCGTGCGCACCAGCCACTACACACGATGGTCGTAGGTGTGCTTTACAGCCATTTTCTCTGGAAGTATGGACTTGTCCCTGAAAAACTTCTAGTGTAGTAATAGGCGCCCCGAGAACAAAGAGTTTCCAGAGAGGTCTTTTTATTTATAAATTTATTTATTTCATATTTTTACTTATAACTAAATTATAAGCATAAGGGAAGTGAAGCCATGTCTAATGAGGTCTTAAGCTTACATGGGTATATTTACTTATTATCCAGAAAGCTCTTAAACTGTACTTTTTTGAAATACTCTGTGGAAGTTTACTGAAAGAGTGCATCGATATAGTCTATCTTCGAAATTGATCAAAATTTGGATAAAATATCAAGAAGGCCAAATTTTTGGACCAAATCGGTTGATCTCAGGGTTGCGGAGTCAAGCAATTTTGCTGGAGTCGGAGTCGAAAAAAATAACTCGACTCCGACTCCGGGCAATTTTTTCTACGGTTACAAATATAACATTAAATTTTGGACACCATTTTTTTTTTTCAAAAATCATTACTTTTTCTAAAAAAGGAGCTAAAAGAAAACATTTATGCAAACGGTATAATATACAAATTTACAGAACGATTCACAGGACATTCACTGTCATTTGAAGTCTATTCTTTTCATCTCTATATTGATTACAAAATGCATGTCCAGAATATTTTTTGGTCCAATTGACCCATTAAGCAAAAGTAAATTTTTATGACAATCGAATTATTATTGGACATTTAACGTCTTTTATATAAACCCTACAAGTCTTCTGCCAGAAGACCTTGTGGTTTTCTCACAAAAAATGATCGTCTTATCTTGTCTTTTGTGAGATGTCATCCTTGTCTTCTACTAAGGACCTGTTGGGCTCCTGAAGGACATTGTGTTCGCTATGGGAAATTCTACTGATTACACTGTGACATAAAATGGAAGTAAAGGTCTGGAGGTAAAAAAATCACATTGCGAATGAAAGCCCGCCCCTATTGAATATATTAAGATCTCCAAAGGGCCCATAGCAGAAGTTTCTGATTTATAACGTAATGATTTTTTTATTGACCCCCAATAATGCTTGAGTAAGTAGCTGTATATCATTGTTTGGCGACATTGATTCATCATTTTGAGATGAAATGTTTCAGATAAATAGAATAAAGAATCCTTTTGAAGATTATTTTGTCCTTCTATCTTAGTTCCTTCTATGTCTTTTTTGGTCTTGAACTAAAAAGAAACACAAGATTAGACTTTCTACATTAAAATTTTTTATAGAAATGTTCCTCTATTAATTCATCGATCGATTTTATAACAAATGTAGATTGGGAAAAAATTGTGTTTATGGGTTTTTGCTAAAAGAACGTATGCATGTATCGACCTTGGATTTGGCGCCAGAATTTAATTTCAAAAGAATTCAAGACTGTTTGCCAGAGTTTTCATAGTTCCTGATCAATTAATGAGAAGATTCACGATAGGAAACCAGGATATCTATAAGAGAAGTTAGACGATTGGACGTCAAAATTAGCCTTTGACAGATACACGATTGGGCGACAGAATTTGTCATTAACATACCCGCGATTGGGTGCTAGAATTTGATCATGGGTAGTCACTATTGCTCAGCATTAGTTCTCTATCAGCCATAAGAAATTCCTTGTTATAAGATCTACGATAATTAACCCAGATATGCCCAGCGTCCTATATATAGGACACACGAAATTCTTGCTAATTTGATATGTTATGTTTATCAAAGTACCGTTTATTTTGGTGATATACTCAGTACACATCTGTAGCTCTTGGGATATTATGTGATTCCATTATTTTGAGCTGCTATTTTTGAGTTTTGAGGTCTAGTTCATCGAAGTTGCCACCGATCGCTTAGTTTTTACAATGATTTGCGTTATGACCGATTAATTATTGGGTAGTTTTATAACGAAAACATACACGATGTGGAGCCTACTACAAAAAACGTTAACTAGATGCCGAAAAGGTGTCTTTGGACTATATGTCAAATGTTTTGTGTCCCATAACTCCCAGTTATATGATAAAACCCTGTGTCCAAAAGTGGCCTCAAAAACCACATTTTTCAAAAAATTTTTAAAAAACATATAAACATACTGTTATTATTTCACATTTGCTTCTAAAATAATATAAAAATACTTTTAAGATGATCACGATAAAGCAATGGGCATATCTGGGTTAATAATAATTATTCCACAAACATCCCATACGGGACAAGGGAGACTTCTCTCATATCAATGAGTACACCCCGATTCATATCAGCTCAATGATATGGGACCTACTGTTTATCGCCGAGTCCGAACGGCGTGTCTTAAGACACCACTTTGTAGGGAAGTTTTACATGGCTGAAATACTCAGGAAATGTCGCCAACATTACTGAGGGGTATTTTGCCACCGTTGAAAACTCTGATGTTGACTGGCCGGGGAATCGAACCCACGACCTTCTGCGTGCAAGGCATACCCCTGCACCACAGTGGCACCCGATAAGATCTACGATTGGACACCTGAATTTCCGAATATTAAAAATTGGATATATTCTGACACCACAGCGTGATAAAGGACCAAAAAAGAAGACACGTGTCTCTGCGTTTTTTCCTTTATTTATATAACTCCTTAATTCTAAAAACGTTCCCTTTGCATAACTCAATTCTCTACTAATCCCATTTTCCTTCCATAAATTTCTCAATAAAATTGACTTGCCCACACAAAAAAGAACATAATATCGCTGTTAACAGGACCACAAGGAGAAGCAACAGTATAGTATAGCAAACCTACCTTTTTAGAGACATTGTTATCAGTCATTTGGTCCTTATTCGAACCGTAACTATGTTTGGACAAAATATTACGAAGGCTAAATTTTGGACCGAATCGGCTGATCCGTTCGAGAGTTATCGTACGCTCCAGCCACTAGACATTGTGCAGCAGAGCTTTTTAAAGCTTTCAGGTCATTTTCTCAGGAAGTATGGAGTTACCTCTGAAAAACTTGTACCGTCGTTATGGGGGCAGCGAATACATGGGGTTGCAAAAAATCAAAGCGATTGGAGAGCAGGTCACAATTTTTGCGAAAAGTTTTGACAAATTCGGGAGTTATGGTGCGCTCAAGGTAGCCACATAGTCGGACGGACATCTCTAAATCGACTCCAAATTGTCTGAAACTGATTTCGTCCAAACATACTTGGGGTCTAAAACTCGTTTGGAAGTGTATATGGGCAATATTTTTGAAAATTTAACATAGTTGAAGCCAAGGTTTAGCCTTTAATAACTCGCGAAATGTGGTTGAATATTATAAAAATGTTCGGATAAAATGAAATGTTTTTAGACTTGGCAAAAAATATTGACCTTAAAAGTTAATTTGCGTGGAAGCTGTGGCTACATTTATGTTAAACTAGCAAATGCCCGCTACTTCGTATGCGGAAAGGGAACAAAATATATATAAACAATATTTAATACGGGAATGATGAATACTGGAGATTCTGTTGTACTAAGACCTATTTTTATTACCAATATTTTTTTCGATTGTAGTAAGAATTACAAAAAAAAAAAAAAAATCTGCCGTATCGCATCCCTACGCAACTACCATATTTTTTATTTCGATTTTTCGAAACTACTTATCATATTGCAAATTTTAGATTTGACTCCTGGTTTTAACCCTTCACTAACACAGCATTCCCTTTCAGTACGAATTTCCAAACACTAAACTTTATCTCACCCCTTCACAACAACAATCACGCATATTTACAATGCAAGGTTCTAGCTTTAGCGGTTTCGCCTAGAACCCGAGTAGGTCCGTTAAATTTCCGAATTCAAAATGAAAGGTTAGAAAAACTTTTTTACAAAAAATTGTACTTAATGTGCACGGGTATGTCAACCGTATATAACGGAACATATTTTGGAGGCATTTCAATTTAGGCTTTTTTATTACCTGGGGGTAAATAACTTCCAGTTAACAAAATTGTCGCATTGGACCACGTTTTCAAATTAACTTACCAAAGCAGTCAGAACAAAAAACATTTTTTTGAAAAGATACTTCACGTTTGACTACTTAATTTCAGTACATTATTTAGAAAAGCCTTGGCGTTAACATCAAATCAATGGAACAATATTCAGTAACATTTTCAAAGTCAGAACTTTGTCTCGAATTTTAGAGTAATCTTCATAACAAATATTTTTCCATTTCGTAATTTTTGTACAAATAGCGTATTTCCAAATTACATAATCCCAGCTTTGTTCCTACATCCAACACCAAATTTAGTACCTTAATTGTTTACACAATACCAAAATGGTTTTGGTACCAACATGTTACCCAACTTTTCGTACACATACATAGGTAAACATTTCAAAAATTACTTCCTTATATTCAACATATATCCTAACCCCAATTCACTTTTCCAGTTTTATCTGTTCCCCTGAAACCCATTATAGTACTATAAATAAGTACGAACTTTCAAAACCTCCTCCCTACCTCCACTCTAAACACCAATTACTAATCTAATACCGAATTTCGAAATTCCAGTTCTACCCTTTACAAAATCACAAATTGTACAAAATTCTATACCATATAGCAAATACGAAAAGGTACCAAATGTTGTACCATTTAGCACTTTTCGTACACGATTTTCCGAAATGTACTTTCATATCTCAGCTCTATCCGTTCTCCTAAACCCAATTTATTGATAATGTAGCTCCATTTAGCACTTTTCCATAAGTACGAATTTCCAAAACTACCTCAATCCTACACTCCAACAGTAATCTGTTCACGCAAATAGAAATTGTAGCGAATTCTGTACCATTTAGTACTGCTTCGTGCACATTAGTACGATTTTCCAAAGCAACCTCCATATCTCGATTCTATATTCCAACAGTAATCTTAATTCCAAATTTCAGGATTCCAGCTCTTCAAATCCAAATCATACTAAACTTACTACCATTTAGGACTTTTCGACCTTTGGTACACCTTTCTTACTCTTCATCAGTGACCCCCATTCCAAATTTCAGGATTCCGGCCTTATTCGTTAACTCATATCCAAATTGTACTATTTAGTACTTTTCGTATACTTTTAATTCGAATTTCCAAAAACCTTTCCATTTTACTCTCCATCAGTGACCTTCATTCCAAATTTCAGGATTACAGCTCTATTCGTTCACCCAAACCCAAATTGTACTTAATTTAGTACTATTTATTACTTTTCGCACACTTATAGTTCGAATTCCAAAAACCTTTCATTTTTACTCTTCATCAATGATTCTCATTCCAAATTTCAGGATTCCAGCTCTATTCGTTCACCCAAATCCAAATTGTACTAAATTCAGTACCATTTAGTACTTTTCGTGCACTTATAGTTCGAATTTCTAAAAACCTTTCTTTGTTACTCTCCATCAGTGACCCTCATTACAAATTGCAGGATTCAAGCTCAATCCGTTCACCCAAATCGAAATTGTACTAAATTTATTACCATTTAGTACTTTTCGTACCCTTATAGTTCGAATTTAGAAAAACCTTTAATTGTTACTCTTCATCAGTGACCCTCATTCCAAATGTCTGTATTCCAGCTAAATCCGTTCACGTAAATCAAAACTGTACTAAATTTAGTACCATTTAGTACTTTTCGTACCCTTATAGTTCGAATTTCCAAAAACCTTTCATTGTTACTCTTCATCAGTGACCCTCATTCCAAATGTTTGTATTCCAGCTTTATCCGTTCACCCAAATCTAAATTGTACTATATTTAGTACCATTTAATACTTTTCCTATACTTTTAATTCGAATTTCCAAAAACCTTTCTTTTTTACTCTCCATCAGTGACCTTAATTCCAAATTTCAGGATTCCAGCTCTATTCGTTCACCCAAACCCAAATTGTACTAAATTTAGTACCATTTATTACTTTTCGAACTCTTATAGTTCGAATTTCAAAAACCTTTCATTTTTACTCTTCATCAGTGATCCTCATTCCATATTTCATGATTCCAGCTCTATTCGTTCACCCAAACCCAAATTGTACTTAATTTATTACCATTTATTACTTTTCGCACACTTATAGTTCGAATTCCAAAAACCTTTCATTTTTACTCTTCATAAATGATTCTCATTCCAAATTTCAGGATTCCAGCTCTCTCCGTTTACCCAAATCCAAATTGTACTAAATTTAGTACCATTTAGAAATTTTCGTGCACTTATATTTCGAATTTCTAAATTCCTTTCTTTGTTACTCTCTATCAGTGTCCCTCATTACAAATTTCAGGATTCAAGCTCAATCCGTTCACTCAAATCCAAATTGTACTAAATTTAGTACCATTTAGAACTTTTCGTGCACTTATAGTTCGAATTTCCAAAAACCTTTCTTTGTTACTATCCAGGAGTAACCCTAATTCCAAATTTCAGGATTCCAGCTCTATCCGTTCACCCAAATACAAATTGTACTAAATTTAGTACTTTTCGTACCCTTATAGTTCGAATTTAGTTAAACCTTTCATTGTTACTCTTCATCAGTGACCCTCATTCCAAATGTTTGTATTCCACCTCTATCCGTTCACCCAAATCCAAATTGTACTATATTTAGTACCATTTAGTACTTTTCCTATACTTTTAATTCGAATTTCCAAAAACCTTTCTTTTTTACTCTCCATCAGTGACCTTAATTCCAAATTTCAGGATTCCAGCTCTATTCGTTCACCCAAACCCAAATTGTACTAAATTTAGTACCATTTATTCCTTTTCGTACACTTATAGTTCGAATTTCCAAAAACCTTTCTTTGTTACTCTCCACCAGTGACCCTAATTTCAAATTTCAGGATTCCAGCTCTATCCGTGCATCCCAATCCAAATTGTACTAAATTTAGTACCATTTAGAACTTTTCGTACTCTTATAGTTCGAATTCACAAAAACCTTTCAGTGTTACTCTTCATCAGTGACCCTCATTCCAAATGTCTGTATTCCAGCTCAATCCGTTCACCCAAATCAAAATTGTACTAAATTTAGTACCATTTAGTACTTTTCGTACCCTTATAGTTCGAATTTCCAAAAACCTTTCATTGTTACTCTTCATCATTGACCCTCATTCCAAATGTTTGTATTCCAGCTCTATCCGTTCACCCAAATGCAATTTGTACTAAATTTAGTACCATTTAGTACTTTTCGTGCACTTATAGTTCGAATTTCCAAAAACCTTTTTTGTTACTCTCCACAATTGACCCTAATTTCAAATTTCAGGATTCCAGCTCTCTCCGTTCACACAAATCCAAATTGTACTAAATTTAGTGCCATTTAGTACTTTTCGTACCCTTCTAGTACGAATTTCCAAAAACGCTTTGGTACATCTTTCTAACTCTCCATCAGTGACCTTCATTCCAAATTTCAGAGTTCTAGCTCTACGCGTTCGCGTAATACAAAGGGTACCATATTTAGTACCTTTTAGTACTTTTCGTACCCTTCCAGTTCGAATTTCGAAAAATCCAGTCTTATCTCACCCCTACACACCAACAGCAACCCACACTAAAAATTTCAAGTTTCTAGCTTCAGCCGTTTCGTCTGGGCGTTGATGAATCAGTCAGTCAGTCAGTCAGTCACTCACCTCACTACTCTTTTATATATATAGATAATGGGTAAAAATGGGTTGAAGCCAACGTGTCTTTTTTTGTTTTCTCTCGATTTGTGATTAAACCACACTTTTCACGATTTTCCCGTCAAAGTAAAAGTAGAAGGCAACTAAATAAGGATCATCTCACTAGTATATAACTTCTCAAAATTTGATCTGCGTCTACCATTAAATGATGCTGACATTTTGAAGCCAGATTTTAAGTGTTTTTTAAAATTTTCTTCTAATTTCGTTTCGCAAACAGTTTTTTCAAAAAATTTTAGATTGTAGATCTCGCGATTCTGAGTTATTTGATATACGAGCATGTGTCGTGAATGTAGCCTACACAGCTTCACAGAAATCTGCATCCAAATACGAAAATTGCGTGCGAACATTTTTCTAAAATTCATATTTTTCGGGCCTAATTTTTACAATTGTCATTCGATTTACTCGTACTTGATTGCAAATTTTAGAGTTTTACGTTGCGGATCCAATAAATCTTTACTCGTGAAATTCCATCTATTAAAACGCGAGATACGAGACATTTCGAGGTAGGAAAATCACTTAAAATTGTTTTCGAAAATATCGCGCATTTTATCGCGTATTCTGGGGGCCGTTTCTACTGCAATGAAAAAACTAGTGCAGCATCTTCGTTTTTGTGGAAACAGAGATCTAAAAACTTCATTCATAAGGGAGCTACAGCTACGGTTCCTGATTGATCGCCTTGAAATAGATATACATACATATATCGATGCAGACTTTCGCGGTTAGATGCAGCCGATGCTACATTTAAACATCCAAGTTATATTTCGAAAAATATATACAAATTGAAAGATATGGTCTTGCTGTACATGCGGACAAAACGATTTTGATAATTACTCGATTCACACATATTTTAATAATGCATATAAGTTAAAGCCGTTTATTTGAACTCTATTTCCGTTTAAGAAGTCTAATGATTTATTTCATCAACCCGATAACTTTCCTCAATGGGAAACTTTCTATGTGAATGTAGATAAAGCAAAATCCGCCCATTTTCTTGGGAGTTTGAAGAAAAATAAAAGAAGTACTCCTATAGAAGTTTTCCAATATTTTCAACTCTAGAATGCATGTGAAAACTATTTTTCCAAACCAAAATTTGTTTTTTGTAACACAAATATGTGCTTATTTTGGCTATAATAATTACTATCCCAATGATTATAAGTTTGGTCTCATTTGATTCCCCGTGGAGTCTTTATTTAAAACAGTTATTTTTTTGTGATTTTTGATGGGTAAATTACATTTAAGATTTTGTCAATTTTTTGTAAATTCCGCGAATGCTGAGTAACATTTTACAAATATTATGCAATCTACTTAATGACGTCACTTCGTGATAACTTTTAGTGACAATTGTGCTCAATAAAATAATTAGCGTTTTTTTTCTTAAAAGCAGAAATAAAACCGCGAGCGGATTTGTAGTGGGGAATTTTTTCGTAACCTATGTACCAAAAATCGTTAATGTAGCGCGAAAAGAAAAAACTCAATTTTTTTGGAAATGGAATATGAAATAATTGACAACATTTCCCATATATACCCTCGTTAGTTTAAAGACTAATCGCACTTTGTTTCGGAGTCGGAGCTGGAGTCGAGCAATTTTGCTGGAGTCGGAGTCTGAGTCGAAAAAAATAACTCGACTCCGGGCAAAATTTTTTCCTACATTTATTAATAAACGGTTTATTTTATTCTTATATGAAAAATTATTTGAGCTCCACCACATTTAAGTTCTATGTCGACATTGCCATATCAGTATGTTTTTTTGAATTCAATACAGAGTTTTATTGTATGTATATATTTTAAATTTGGCATAGAATTGTTTCTTATATAGGTCAACGTTTCGGGCTGACAATGTTCAAACCTTAAAGATTTCCATACGCGAAAGGGTGCCAATCGAACTTATCTT
This sequence comes from Musca autumnalis, assembly GCF_047663935.1. Taxonomy (NCBI): domain Eukaryota; kingdom Metazoa; phylum Arthropoda; class Insecta; order Diptera; family Muscidae; genus Musca; species Musca autumnalis. The sequence goes on from NW_027411866.1 coordinate 263,363,327, forward strand.
CAGATTTATTTAGTTTTCATTTCAATCTGATAAGTTCAGGAATTATATTAGCTTTGTTCCCGTACTTTTTAATAGTAAAACTCGTAAAAGAGAGAAACATTTTTGTCACAGAAAAGTTTTTTCAAAAAGTTCGGGAACGCAAAAATGGAAAAAAACGTCACAAAAGCTGGAACAAATGTCAAAGTCGGTGTACCAGCCAATCAGACGCCGGCATCCATGTTACTATTTTTTACACGCTCAAATTTGTCGAGTAAAAAGTTTTTAAAGAGAGCGTCATTCAGCGCCATTTTTGTTTAAAGAGAAGTGAACATTTTACAACTTTTTTGTGTACGGGAACGTGTTTTCGGGTAAAATGTGTAAAAGTCGTAAAAATTGTAAAAACTTTTTAGTTCTGGAACAGAGCTATTTATAATAGAACGAATGTTCTCTCAAGGAATATCTTACTAGGCGTTTACACCAGGCAGTTTGTCTTCAAATACAACTCTGATTTACTAACACATACATACATTTGTCGGCTGTCTACCAGCTGTCCATCATTTTTTCACAGACAGTCGGGTTAACAAATGTTTGACATTTTTGTGAAAAAGAAGTGAGATGATAAGTCAAATGTGCTGAAAACAAAAGAATATGTACCGAAACAAAATAAGTGAACGTAAAACAAAAATAAATCGATGATTTTCATTCATAATTTTACAACTGTTTTTCCAGTTGTCTGGACGCCTACATCACACAGGCAAGTTTTGGGTTTCTGACAATCAATACATGAACTCAACTGTCCTGTCATGTGTAAACACAGGGTAATGAAAAAACAATTACATATAGGAAAAAATTGGAAACTTGTACATATTTTATTCATTTTTGAGGGGTGTTGAAAATTACCCTTGGAGTCGATTCCGGAGTCTGGAGTCGTGAAAAAAGTCGACTCCAGAGTCGGAGTCGAACTAAAAATGACTCGACTCCGAAACCCTGGTACAAATACAGACTTACATATGTATATATGTACCTACAGCATTTAATCTGAAGAATTTCTCGGAAAGTGAAATGTCACTTTCAGCTCAGGAACAACACCTTGCCAATAGAAATGTTTTGTAGTATGTGTGCTATCACTCAATATAGCGTTGTGTATGTGTATACCAATCCTCTTTCTAATACCAAACCACTTAAATTCAAAATACTTCGTTGGGCAGGCAAGTTCTTTTGAAGGTTACTGATGCTCGTAAACATGTTAATCGAATAATAATGTTCGCACCCATTTCATTTTCGTCGAAGGAATTCGTTGCTTTATTGTTCTCATCAAAATGAACCCCATTTCATTTCAAAATTCACAAACGGAATACGAGAACGGAAAACTTTTCCAAAGGCCAACAATCAATGACTTTTAGAGCAACACAATGAATGAGAAGAATGCATAAAATATTCATTGAGATCTCTCCCATTCCTTTAGCTTTCCGCCAAAAAGGTAATCTGCATAAATATGTTTTCTCAATGAAGCGCTATTTTTTAGCCATACGGCTTTACAACTTGATTTATTGCCAGTCTCTTTGGATCACACAGACGAACATACATACTTATGTATGTACGTGGGAATGTGTTATATTTCTCTTATCCACACGACCCACATATTGCATTGCTATGTGAAATTGCCATTTGGACTTATCCAAAAATATATTTACGAAAAATCAATATTGATTAAAGGAATGGTATTATTTACAGCTTTTCCTTTCGGTTTATTTAAATACCATAAGTAGTCCCTACCGTTTACATTGTCGCACCATATTTTGACAAACACATTCCGTTTTTGGGATAAGTTGCAATGGAACTTAAGAGATTAAGAGGTTGTCCCCAAAGTCTGACACGTTTGTCCCCAAAAATCTCCAGAAATATTCGTTTTTCCCAGAAAAATTCCCCAAGTGAAATATATCGCAATATTTTATTTTCTATACCATAAATCATAGGGTATAATAACGTATATATTCTATCGTTTATATATTATTAATCAGGATATCATTTTGTTACGATGCAGTTCTCTAAGCCCGTACGAATGTTGTAACCACACTGACATTCAAACGAATTGGGATAGGACAGGGAAAATTTGACAGTTTTGTCTTTTGTTTGTCTTTTGTCGGCAAAGCCGACTGATACTTTTTTTACTTGTTTTTACTTTAGAGTTTCAGTGGTCAGAAAAATTCTTAACTGAAAAGTTCAGGCGTATTTATATTCACGGTTTGGTGTAAATGCCATACGTATCTCTCGATTTCAGGTATCTTGAGGAATTTAGTCACCACATGGCATTCCCATTTTTAGTAGGCAGAAAACTTCGTGCCATAAATATCCGACTCAGGTCCATGTTTTGGAATTGCTCGAATATAATGGGGTTTCTACGTATTTTACAAGAATGGGTTATTTTTACTTTCAAAAATGCTGTCATTATGCTTTTCGGCCTTTCAGTGTTAAGATGTCCACACTGAAAATTGCCAAAATATGTAGGTCCACGTTTTGATACAGTCTCCATAACACAGTACCTCACAATTTAATATTTTCAACTGAAATATCTGAAGTTTGGTATACTTTTCTATCGCAAATTGTAAATATAAATTCATGTTTTGTTGAAGCTCATATAACGATACCTTCCGATTTTAGGTATTCTCAAGAGTTGCAATTAGTAAAAATTTGCTATTAAAAGTTTTAAGTTGAAGATTCATTTCATTTTTTCGCGAAAATTCCCCCACACGAAATGTATACTTAACAATATTTCGTTCATACTGATTCTTAAGGTTTTCAAATGACCCCGGCTTCATCCATCTTCTTCTAATATTATAAAAGAGTTCAGGATAAACGGCTAAACCTAGAACCTTGAAATTTTGGGTGAGGTCACTCTTGGTTCGAATGTGCGAGACAAGGCTAAGTTTTTGGAAATTCGAACCATTTGTATTTGGCGAACCCGTAGAGTTAGAATTCTGAAATTTGGAATGAGGGTCACTGATGGAATATAGGATAAACGTACCGAACGGTTTTCAAAAATTCGAACTACAAGTGTACGAATAGTACTAAAGTGGTATTGGTATTATCTGAACGGATAGAGCTAGAAGGTTGAAATTTGGAATGAGAATCAAGGTTGAGAAATTGAGTTGATACAAGGAGATGGTTTTGTAAATGTGTTCTCATATGTACGAAAAATACTGAAGGGTACTAAATTTGTTATAATTTGGATTTGGGTTAACGAATAGGGTTGGAATCCTGAAATTTGGCATTAAGATTATTGTTGAACTGCCGGATTGAGGAAGTTTTAGAAATTCGGACTTATGGGTATACGAAAAGTACTTAATGGTACTCAATTTGTTGTTAGGTGTAGGGCCAGTGCTGTAATCTATATTTTTTCGATTTAGGGTGAGTATTGGTGTGCAACGTTGGTCTCGCTGTTAATGTGTAAAGGTGTGTAAAGCTTATCCTTTTGAAAATTGAACTAAAGGGGTACGAACAGTACTAAAATAAAAATAAATATTAATTAAAATTGGAATTAATGTAACAACATTTTCAGTGTTCGCCATTTCCATATTATATATTGTTAATTTAATTTTTATATCCTTTCCGCATACGAAGTAGCGGGCACGTTGCTTGTTATTTCATAAAATGTATTCATCTCCAAATTGTAAAGTGTCACTTAGATCGAGAGAATCCTCCATATGTTGTAGAATTTTATAAAAACTTTAATTAAAAGGTCGGCTTTATAGCACTTGGGAGCTACGAGGTCTTCTTCTGCGAAGAAATCGTATATTTAGGAATGAATCATTATTAACACTGTGCTACAGTGAAAATTTGCAGGGGTTCTGATGCATAAATTCGGTATTGTGGGAGTCCATGGAAGACGAAAAAACTTTAGGTTTCTTTGGGTCACTTCGTTTTTTTGATTTTATAACGGTAAATGTAGTGAAAAACGGAGTTTCTTGGATTTTCAATTTAAAACGGACATAACTCCTTTTTTCCACGGAAATTTATAGCTTATTTTTTACTTAAAAGGTGAAAATCATGACTTTCGAAAAAGCCATAATTTTTAAAAATTGGGTAACAAATGGTTAAGTTATAGTGATTTAAGTGTGACAAAAACGCATTCAAAAACAGGAAAATGCTTTTCCTCGTGTTGTAGGCTGCGTAGAAGACACCAAACTGCGTAATTATTTATCAAGAAGGAAATTTAGTTAGCTTTACGAAATGGGGAAAACCCCATAAAAAATTATAAAATTAGTTTAAAAATTGTTCAAAAAACCGAAGTTAGGTGGAAGTTCGAACAAATTTGAATTGAAATCGTCTTAGTGACACAGGTCATTCGAGTAGTTTCAATTTCAAGAACCATATTTTCATGTTAACCTATCACGCTTAGAGTCACTGACCTTCATTACCCAGCAAAATGTTCGATGCCAAAGATGACATTCAATCATGGGTGCAAGTGATCTAGCATGTCATCTTTTTAGCATCTTCATCGATGAATTTTATATGAGCGTGGACCCCAAAAGATGACGTTCTTTTCTGGATCCTAAGCATGTCATTTTAACCAATGCGTTGACATGTCATTTCCACCAATGCTTTGGCATGTCATTTCCACCAATGATTTGACATGTCATTTTCACCAATGCTTTGACACGTCATTTTCACCCATGCTTTGACATGTCATTTTAACCAATGCTTTGGCATGTCATTTTCACCAACCCCTTGGCATGAAATTTTCATGTCTTGTTTGGAAAATGGAAATGCTGTATTGAAATATGGTTTTCATGAAAAACAAAACTCTTTATTAATTCAAACGAATTCATGAAATAGCTACAATTAATTTATCAGTTTAGTTTTTCAAAAATTTACATCCAAAATTGCAATGTAATCACCACCGCTGCAACGCAAAAGATTACTTTCTCCGTTCTCCGCAACTGATATTCTTTCATCTTACAAAAGGTTTTTTCAATTATCTTCCCATCACCAGTTCAGATTTCAACATGGACTCCAAATGCACTCCTTTAAGTATTTTTATTTCGTAAATTACTTATATTTTATAATTTTGTTATTTTATAACAACATTTTGGTAATTTATACTCTTTTGTTTAGTGACGGAAATATGTAGGGATCTACAACCCGGCTTGCTTTAGGGATCTCTAAGAACAAAATGTAACGAACGGGGAGGAGAGACTTTTTATGGAAAATACCATTTATGCTTAATTAATATATTTTTAATTGTTTCTTTCCAAAAGTAGTTTCTTCTTTATTTTCAGATTCTTGTTCCTTTTCGTTTCGGACTTTTTTTTCAAATTCCAAGAAGCGAGATTTGATTGATGTCATTCTATGTTAGATTTAGATCAGACAAGGGAACTTTTAAAATAGCAATGTGTGCTGTCCGATTCTATTTTTAGCTCGATGGTTGGGACTTCATATAATACCAATTGTTTAGAAGTTTTAATTGTTTGATATGCAGGAAATGTAAGACAACATCACGACGACAGTTCTAACAACTTTGGTCTGTTCCAGAAACTGCAAGAATCTACTTATTTTTACTACGATAACAATTTTTCCTTTATGTTATCGGAAAAAATAGTAAAAATTAGTAGATTTTTGCCGTACTAGAACATACCAAAATGAAAATAAACAGGTGTGTAAATAAAAACACAAACATCATCTCTATTGGATCGATGGAATGGGTACAAATGCTGATGAAAAGATCGGATCTTTCAGGACTTCCTTTGCAGTGGTTCAAATCCTAATAAAAATATCGGATCTTTCACGACTTCCTTTGAACCAATGCAAAAGATGACATGAAATCACGTCATCGCAAGGAACCCCTTCCGTCAAATTTTGCTGGGTAAATAATTTAGTACTATTTATTACTTTTTTGCACATATAGTACGCATTTTCCAGATCTATTCCATCACCCAATACTTAATTTAATTACTTTTTGTAAGCTTATAACTATATTTTCGAAAACCGCCTCTATATCTCAACCCTATGTTTTTGTATCATTCGTTTACCTACGGAACGTATATCCAAAGCTCTTCCCTACACAGCAACACTGACCTCAGTTTCAAACTTTCGAATTCTAAGTCTATGCCTAGACCCAAGTCAATATTTAGTACCTTTTGTACGTACTAAAGTATTTGAAAAACCAACTACACACAAAATTTCCCGTAATATCAAATTTCGGAATTTCAACTGGAATTGTGAAATTACAGGTAAGAAGTTTCGAACTACAACTGAAATTATTCGAGTTACATGTGAAAATGGTGTAGTAACTATGTAGAGTTAGCTGAGTGTTATTAGAGAAATAAAGTATTGCGTAAATAACTGAAGTGAATAACGTCAATAAAGCATTGTAGAATCGTAATCCAAAACGAACCCTCTAGGGTAAACATCGTATCGGGAAATAAAACAACGTCTACATAGGATTAAGTTAAACCCTAATTCCGTAACAATATTTTCTTTGTGGACTTTCATCGAATACCCATTCGATTTGACTGAAGGCATGTCGTCTAAAAACGAAGATACAATACGCCAGATATAAATCTATTTTCTGAAGAATAATAAGAAGACACTTTTTAATTCACGTCATAACTCAGAAACGCTTGGGTTCTTAATGTACTCACCAAGGGCTTTCATCTCCAAAATGAATTTTCCACCGCACAGATCTTGAGTTTCATTTTGTTTCACAGTGTTATTTAACAAAACCTGTTATAAAAGACAGTTTTAGAGCCCTCTGACGTATATGTCCCATTTCCACAGCGTCTTTCCCCAAAATAGTTACTTTATAAATAGTAAACACATCGCTCATTTACGCAAAGAGTGGCATAACCTAAAAAATCGTTATTTGAGATAGCAATTTCTATTTTTTTCTACGACTTCTTCTTTATTTTGTGTCAAACTTTCATATTGATATCTTTAAAACTCAACAAGTTACAGTCTGTTTTGTAGGAATTTGGCATAAATCGACAAAAAAGTTTGTTTTTTGAGTTTATGAAGCACTATAACAATTGAAATCATGCTTGATGTAGGACAGAAACTTGGCAGTGATATTTGTCTAGCTCTTTACAAAAGGTCAAAATAGTTATTTTATTTTTTGTGTAATAATCTTTTTTACGTGCGAAGTCAAATTTCGATCGGCAATTTAAAACGCAATTTAATCGAAACTTGATGTTTTATATTTAAAAAAAATGGCCCATGATATCTTATATTGATTTTGCTTAATGAAGAGGAATTGTCTGCTTGCAACGAACAGTTGTCAATTTATCACTCATCTTGCTCGAACATTTTTTTTAATTCTATAAGTTTTTATTGTGTGCAAATTTTTAAGAATTTGATAAATGTTTAAAATTTCCCCATTTCAGTTCCCTCTCTAACTTTCCAATTGGTTTGTCGAACACTCCAACCCACTAATATTGGCTTTGTGAATTGTTCATCCTAGTCCGTCGATTGTGTTAATTATATTAGTTTCTGTTACTTGGATTTTTAAGGACCACAGATGTTGCTACAAGCTCTAGAAGCACAGCAATAATATAACGTCATAGCTGCGCAGGGGAGAAGAGTTAGTTGCAAATATGTACATACTTTCAACTATTGCCGTACTGCTAACATTGTGTTCATCAACATGCCACCCAACGGTAGACCCCAATTCTCTGATTTTCTGTTTCTCCCATTATCTTCTTGTTGGCATAGGATGAACAAAAAAAAAGAAACACACACACAAACGAAACAACAAGGACTTATTGATGTTGCCTGATAAGAGCAACAACTCTTTGTGGTCTATTTTAGGATAATGAAGTTATTGTTGCTGTATGTCGACGTTGTCCTTCTGACATGCCTGCTCACAGTGTGGCTGCCTCCACTTGGCATCGCTTTGAAAATTGTGTTGTGGTTTTCAATGAACAAAGTTCCTTGTACGAGTATTTTTCTGTTATAAAGTAAATAACTTTTGTTGCTGTCGATGCTACAAAACGTTCTGTTGGCCAAGTGGTCTGAAATGCTCGGTGGGTGGCAAAGGCTGTGCCCCTCAAAGAAAATTATAATACCGAGCGATTTCAAAGTTTAAAGTTTGCTCGTAATATGGGTATTTTTGTGGTAAATAAATTTCCAAATTAAACATAAACCATCCCACTTGTAGCGGGGATGTGAGGGGTCAAGTGCTTTTCTCTGACTCTAGATTGGTCGTCATCATCGTTTGGGGAAAAGTTCTTCATCTAGGGACGATCTCTGCTGTGTGTTCCTACATCGACCGGCTGCTTGGTTAGTGTAAACACTATATTGTGGTGCTAATTGATGTTACTTTTGTGGCTAATAATCCAAAGTAATTTAACTCATATAAAATTCGCTCAGCGCTTAAGAGCATTGAACAAACTTTTGCTTCATCGCTATTAACGGTATTACTGTCGGTAGGGACGATGGCTACTTTCGGAATAATCTTTAAGTTTAATATGTCGTTTGGTGCATGCGTTCACGAAGTACGAGGCAAGGCGTCGCTGAATGCCCTCATAATTTCAGCCCATACGCTGCCTCTGTAAAAGTTGAAGAGTTTTTTTTCATCAAAGTTAAAGTAAAATGCAAATTGTTTGACTTTCGAACTCATTAAAATAATTTTACGCTGGTCAAACAGCCATCGGAGCAAAAGAGGCAGAGAATGTAATAAAACGAAAAATAGCATGAAGATGTGCTGTGCAAATATGTATCCACAGATCTAAGATGTACATATTTTTTACTATTTCAGATATAATTTTAAGGAATTCTAAGACAAAAACATTTGTGTGGGCCTAGAATCCAAATCGAGGTAGTCGTAGCTTACCTCGATTTGGATTCTAAAAAGTTGAAATGAGAAAGGGGGGGGGGGGGGTGGTGTTGGTGACGGATAACGAATCCCCCCTTTTCTCACAGAAAAGTTGTGGAAAATCACACTGTGATACAAAAGTTGAAAACCAATATTTTGGGTCTCTAATGTGCTAATTCGCTGTTGTTGGAGTCGATGGAAGATGAAAATACCTTTAGTTTCTAAGGGCCACTTTATTTTTGAATTACATAACTACAAGTAGCCAAAACGGGGTTTCTTAGATTTTCAACTATAAATGCGAATAACTTTTTTACAACGGAATTCCATTATTTTTATACCCTATAAAGGAATGACTATAATTATATTAACTTAAACGTTAACATTAATTAAATATTTAAATACATAAATACGGGATATATGAATGCGTTCTCAGTCCGTTCTGTGCTGTGAAAGAATTTATAAGGTATATTGCAGTAGGTAACACATCTTTTATATCCTTTCCGACATTAAAAAAAAATATATACTCTTACACTCCTGAGTCTACTCTCCCCTTTAAAAGAGAGAATTAAATCAGGAACAACACTAAATTTGAGTACCATATGTTTGATTACACTTGTAATTTATTTACAGTGAAAATTTGCAGGGGTTCTGATGCATAAATTCGGTATTGTGGGAGTCCATGGAAGACGAAAATACCTTTGGCTTCTTTGGGTCACTTCGTTTTTGGATTTTATAACGGTAAATGTAGTGTAAACCGGGGTTTCTTGGATTTGCAACTTAAAACGGATATAACATCTTTTTTCCACTCCCACAAAACTGAATATATGCATCAGAACCCCTGCAAAAAAATTTTGTCAACTTTTGTAGCACAGTGTAATTTTTACACCAATAATGATTTAGATATGTTAAAAGTAAAATACACGTAAATACATAGCGTGTTTTGTGCAGCAAATCGGTCGAAAATATATATGGGATTTATATCTACATCTGAACCGATTTCGATACAATTTGGCAAATCTATTTCTAGGCCAAATTCCGTCAGACATTTTAAATTTCATTGAAATAGAAAATACATAGCGTGTCTGGTGCATCAAATACATGAAATCGGACGAAAATATACATGGGAGCTATGTCTAAATCTGAACCGATTTCGATATGATTTGGCACATCTATTTCTAGGATAAATTCCATCACATATTTAAAATTTCATTCAAATCGGACATATGTAGCGTGTTTGGTGCATTAAAACCATGAAATCGGTCAAAAATGTATGCATATGGGAGCTATATCCAAACCTGAAATCGGGCAAAAATATTTATGAGAGCTATATCTAAATCTGTACGGATTTCGATATAATTTGGCATATCTATTTCTAGGTCAATATTTGCCACACATTCCAAATTTCATTGAACTCGGACATATATAGCGAGTTTGGTGCATTTAATACATGAAATTGGCAGAAAATATATGTATATATGCGTTATATCTAAATCTGAACTGATTTCGATATAATTTGGCACAGCTATTTCTAATTCAAAATTCCGTCGCACATTTCAAATTTCATTGATATCGGACATATATAGCGTGTTTGGTGCATCAAATACACGAAAGCGGCCAAAAATATATATGGGAGCTATATCCAAATCTGAACCGATTTCAATAAAATTTGACAAACCGTCACACATTTAAAATTTCATTGGAATTTGACATAAATAGCGTGTTTGGTGCATCAAATACATAAAATCGGTCGAGAATATATATTGGAGCTATATCCAAATCTGAACCGATTTCAATATAGTTTGGCAAATTTATTTCTAGGCCAAATTCCGTCACACATTTTAAATTTGGGGACTGTATCTGTAACCGTTCATCAGATATCTGCATACAAAATCTTAATTTCTTGGGTGTACCTCCGATCCTGAGGCTATATCTCCGAAACAGCGCGGAATTTTGCAATATACCCTTTTTTATAGATATAGAAGATACCAACATGTGCAAGGGTATCATAAGTTTATTTTTCCGAAAACAAAAGATAAAGATATTTAGCGGCTTATAGGGACCAAAAAAAATTGTTACAATTTTTAGTCATTATACTAAATTTTTATTCCTGGAAAATATGTTCCACCTACGTATGTTATATTTAGATGAGGAACACTTGACCTTTTCAGTGATGCCAGTTATGATAATATACATACGTGGTCAGATAGCAGAGTTAAAGGCTAGTGTTTACAGGGATCCCATAGTTTTACGTGTGTTGTGTAACCATAAATTAGAAGTCGCAGTTTTAGTACAATATGTACTGACCAATTTTTGCACGAGGTAAGGGGTTTGGTCAAGGAAAATGCCACAAACATTGACAATGATTGGATATTATTTAGCAGGTGAAATTGACCATAATTTTTGTTAGGAAATATCCAAACTTTCAGTAAAATCTGAATAACATCTTTATGCCATGTCATTTTATTATTAACAGCCTGTTTTTGTAAAAAGTTTTTGCGCATTCGTTCGTCGATTTCATGAACGAAGACACACTTTGGTTTTCATAGCGGTTGACATTTGTATTCGTGTGACAAACAAATGAAAGCTTTTTATTTTCATAATTTTTTTCGTTTTCGTAACAAAATCAGACGAACGAATACGCCAAAAATAAACGAATGGAAAAGACCCATCGTTTTGAATGAAAATTAAATAACTTGAGTAATAAATGACACAAAACACACGAAAACTGAACGGGCAATTTTATTTATTTCCATAGAAGCACACCCGTATATGTACAGCCGTTTCTTCATATTATCACAATTATTTTTGGACAAATTAGATTAATTTTTTTTCTTATTTTTTGTCATCTGTTTATCGGGGTTGCCATCAAGTAACATATTTTACGTGCAGATGCCTATGCAAAATTCACAAAATAAGTATCACGGAAACCCTGAAATACATATAAAAGCTTTTATGAAATAGACGAACGCTTTTAGATAAAAACGAATGGTTCGTAAAATTATACAAGAACCAAATTCTGAACGTATACGTTTTAGTACGAACGGTTCGTGTGACAGGCAAGCATTTTTACAAAAACAGGCTGTACGTGATAAAGTGTCGCAGAATTCTATAATGAATATAAACGTCTTGAGGATTTAAACTCATTCGGTATTCAAAAAATTACGAGTTCAGTATTGTCCGGATTATAAGTGCATGAAATCACATGTCTATTGGATAAAATGGACAATTAGAAAATTGTTTTACTGCCCACGGTGCTCTTGAACCAGCTTTAAATGAAAGGAGCTTACACCTGGGAAGTTTTTGTGGATTCTGGAACTACAATGTTCATAGATGAGAAAAATCCAAAAACAAGAAAATATCGCTGGATGGATTTTTAAATAAATCGAGGTCAAAGTTCACATGTTTAGGGTTTTTTAGCCCTGGAAATTCTCTACAAGATCTTTATGATATTTTCATAGGTTTAACCAGTGCTTGGCGTGTTTGAGAGAAAAATTCTTCGAAAGATCTACAGACCAATCTGCGTATAAATTCGAGCCACGGTGCATACAGAATTGGCAGGCCAAAGACTAGATGGCGCAAACAAGTGGATGAAGAGATGACAAGGCGCGGTATTCCAGAAAGCGAAGCACTAAACAGAGAGAATTGGAGATCTTTTCTTAGTTCGGTGTATGGTTCTGTAATGGATGTTCTGTAATGGACCAGCTAACTTAGTAAGTTAACCATATTTGAGATACCGCAAATGTTTTCATTTAAATTTGGTTCAAGAGCACCGTGTGCCTTAATCAAAATTTTGTATTCCTGAGTTAGATATACATATTTGTTTCTAATTAGTAGGAGAAAATAATGGAGAAACATTTATTGTGCGTCATAAAGGGCTAATATTTGCTATAAGTAGCAGACCCACCTGCAGTTTTCCTATCATTATCAAAGTTGTAGATAAAAACCACCATAAACGACATTAATGCTTCAAACAATTAGGAGTCGATTTAGCCCAGCACAAAATAAGCATTAGTTCGCAACGACGACAATAGTCCAACAAATATTTTGCTTATGTAACCCGTATTTGACCTGTGTAAAGATAAAAGCCTCAACTCACACAGGCTGAGGGTATACTTCTATCGGCAAACCGGCTGGTACTCTTTTAGTTTTTTTTTCAGAAAACAAAAGTTATGAATTTTCATAAGTTTTCCTCCGCTGTGCTGACAGAAGTGATTAATCTTTGGGCATAGTCCTTAGAAAGTTTTTAATGTCAAAAGTTTTGAAACTACATCCAAGAAGAATTATAAACAATTTGAAAATACATAAAACTCCTTAAAATTTAATGGTCAAAACATATGCAACTGAGCCAAATCGCAATATTTTGTAAAATATCATTTTTAATATGATTCAAATGATTTGTTTTTTTTTTTTTTTGAAAAATTCGTTTTTTACGGAATTGCGTGTCAAAAACATTATTTATTGTTCAAAAAACAGGAATACCATCAAAAATTCACCGATAAGGCTATAAAACACGGTAGTTGTAATATAATGTTAATGGGGTTTAGCGAGAAATGTTTTGCATGCCATTTATTTTCTTAGGAAGCCTGTGCTCTTCCCGGAAATGTCTATATACAACATGTTTGCGACAATAGACAAGTAGTACTCACTCTGATAAGGGTCCGATCCCTACTCTCATATATTTTTCGAGTCCCAGACTTCTGACTTTTGCTAATAAACGATATAACTGCGCTCTGGACTCTGAATTTTATTAAATCCAAAACTTAAATGTCAAGAAATTTTCATTATTTCCTAACTTTTTGACTCTTGCACCCATGCTCATGCCCTTCCCCTAGACCCGCCACTCCACCGATGAAGTACGTACGACAAATATTAGTTTTAAAATTTTACTCAGTTTTCAACTTCCCAAAACAAAAAAAAAAAAACAAATAATTTGAATCATATTAAAATGATATTTTACTAAATATTAAAGATTTTTGCATGCGATTTGGCTCAGTTGCATATGTTCTGACCATTAAATTTTAAGGAGTTTTATGTATTTTCAAATTTTTTCCAAATTCTTGTTAGATACCGTGTCAAAACTTTTTATTTTCTTATACCTGAAGCATTGAGCTATAAATAATTGGAAAAATACCTAATTTTGCTTTCAAAAAAATATTTTACAGAAAATGTTCTAAAACGTGTAATTTTGTTGCAAATGGTCGTTAAAAGGACCTAGTACATATATATTAGTCAAAAACACGTAGATAAACATAAATAAAAATACAATTCCATTTGCGATTTAAATTTACTAACGAAAAACAAATCTCTTGCGGCTTTGTAGGCTCATATGTCATTTTTACGAACATATGAATGTGTAAATGCACATACATACATACGCATGTAGTTTCTATTGACATTTCTCTGCCAGTACTGCTGGGAAATCCCTTCTTATTTGCTGAACAACACACATACGTATGTACATATATCATTTCATTTCTGCACATAGGCTCGAACCCCTCGTCTCCTTTTAGACATCTTCCATCAGTTTATACAAACTCTTGAACAATTTTAATACAAGTAAATCCCCTCGGAGCCTTATACAATATCTGAGATTTTGATTTGCAAAGGATGTCCTTCATTTGTGGCTGCTTTGTTACATTTTGAATGATTAAACCATAACTAAATATGAGTGAATATTCATAATTTCAAATCCATGCTCCAAGTAAACATTGGTCAACAACAATCGTTGGGGGCTTCACTCCTATTATATCCATGTCTCTCTCTCTGTAATTTTCCTATCTACACTACCCCTAGCTGAAGTCATTTGAGAATATGAGTTTGAAAATGAATCTACATTCATTTCGTACGTCCTTCCTTCGGTCCAAACAACAGATGCAACGACGTCAAACATAATTTGCTTTTCTTCTCTTGTTGTTTTTTTGTTGAACAAAGTGAAAAGACGGAAAGTAAAAAAAAAAAATAAAAAAAAACAATCTGAAAGTTTTATTACATCTTGCCTTATCGTCTTTCTCGGGAGGTTTTCTTTATTGTCGTCTTATACATAGTAATTTTCTTTGTAACATAATGGAATGGAAGAAAGTTTTCTTTTTATTACCAAAGTCAGAAAGGGATGACAAAGGGGTTGCTTTGTGTGTACTGTACATGCCAATGGGGTGCGAGGTTAAAAATCAACATATTTTTATACGCGGAGTGTGAGAAAAGCCTTTATGCCTTATAACAACTATGTATTTAAGATTTCTTCATGTGTATATTTGTTTTGAACTAGCATATATTTTTAAATATATTCATTTACCGGAAAAGTTAAAATTGAACTACAACCCAATTTTGAGAATTTTTAAAGATAGAAGAAAATAAATAATTTTATATTACAAAACATTATTGCAAATATTGTCCCCACAAAAATATTTTTTTATTACCAATGTGTAACAATAGGAGTGTTCTATTTTTGCCTTATTAGGGTGAAGATCATTTTATAGCGATATTTGAATTAATTATACCCTCAGCCTTTAGGCTAGAAAGGGTATATACAATTTCATACGGACAAAATGTGCCTCATCGAAATAATGGTTTTAGACCCCAAGTATGTTTGGACGAAATGTGTTTCAGACAATTTGGAGTTGATTTAGCAATGTCCGTCCGTCTGTCTGTCTGGACTCAATCAGCCCAATCCTTCGGGTACAACCCACTCAAAATTTCGGATAAGTTCAGTTTAGGACCTGCTCTCAAATCGCTTTGATTTTTGTTGCCGCAGCTTGTATTAACTTCCCCCCATATGACGGTACATGTCTCATCAGGGGCAAGTCCATACTTCCTGAAAAATGGCCCGAAAGGTGCAAAAAGCCCCTATGACACCTTGTGTGGTGGTTGGAGCGCAAAATAACTCTCGAACGGATCTGTCGATTCGGTCCAAAATTTAGCCTTCGTAATATTTTGTCCAAACATAGTTTATATTCGAAAATAAGCCATATCGGTCCACTCCTTCAGGTACCTCCCCCACAAAAGTTGAAAAATGTTCTATACCAGATATAGATCAGGGTCGAATATGGACTATATTTGTCTCCTCCTTCTGGTACCTCTCACACAAAATTTCAGATAAGTTCACTTTAAGACCTGCTCTCGAATCACTTTGATTTGTGTTGAAGTGATTTGCATTCGCTACCTCCATTAGACGGTAAACGTTTTTCAGGGGCGAGTCCATATTTCTTGGGAAAACAGCCCGAAAGGTGTAAAAACCTCCTATGTCACCATATGTGGCGGTCGGAGAGAACGATAACTCTCGAACTGTTCAACCGATTTGGTCCAAAATTTGGTCTTCGTCATATTATATCCAAACTTAGTTTCGTGGGGCAATACCGGTCCACAACTTCCGGTACTTCTCCCCAATATTTAAAAATGTCACTAAAATGCTAGGGCGATATCACTTGAATGGGCCAACCAATTTGGTCCAAAGTTTGCTTCTCCTAATATTTTGTCAAAATTTAGTTTAACTTTTAAAATAGACCATTACGGTCCTCCCTAAGGGTACCTCGCCCACAAGAGTTCTACATTTCTGTCTTACTGCGGTTAATTCCTAAACCACATTTTTGTCGGCAATTTCAAATGGCCACAAAATTCAGAAGAGACTTTAACATTGGCTGAGGGTATATATCTGTCGGCAAAGCCGACTGACACTTTTTAACTTGTTCTCTTTAGGAGTTCATCGAAGTCCCACACATTCAACCATTATGCTACATTTCATGGGTGTTCGTTTACTCAATAATTTGTACAAATGTGTACAGTCCAGTAATTAACTTCTTGTAAACGATTTAACTTCTAACTTGTTTTAAAATATTTTCCTTTTGGTACCTGCGTTTCCTTTTTCTGGAAGTGTCTGTATACTTAATGTTTGTGTTTAGTTATCATTTGATGAGCATTCTAAAACTGTTTAAGTTAATAGAATCCGAAATTTCCAATGATACCGCCCGTTATAACTTCAATACATCAGTATCCATCATTCTGATATGGACCAAATCCCGACGATCATATGGGTTTCAACACCCAGACTTCTGACTTTTGCTAATACATGATTTAACTGTACTCTAAACTTTGAATTCTATTAAATTGACAACTGAAATGTAAAGAAATTTCATTACTGTTGAAAATGTTGACCCTTGAATGCATGTCCATGCTTCTTCCACTCCCCGAAAAAGTACGTATGACTGATATCAGTTTCAAAATTTTATTTATTTTTAATCTTCCCAAAACATATACAAATATACTAGAGGCCACAATTATTTTCCAATCCTACAAAAATTTGGGCCAGATTTTTATATTAGCTATATAATGTGGCTCAAATTACCTGTAATTGGCCATATATGCATATTGGAGCAAAATCATAATCTGACCCGATTTTCTCAAACTTTTGTAAGGAAAGTCGGGCGGATATATGATACCCTACACCATCAGGATTTCAATATGATTTGGAAAAATGTTTTCTGTATAATTTTGTATTTGATGCGCCAAAAACATGAAATCGTCCGAGAATATAATGAAAAAATGAACAGAATTTTTGGTGCACAAAATACCTCAAATGGGAGCTATATCCAAATCTGAACCGATTTTCACAAATATCAATATGGTTAAAATAATAATATTCCCCAATTTTTAGCTAAATCGGACAATAAATGCGACCTGTACTTTGATGAACAGACTGGCGGACATGCTTAAATCGACTCAGAAAGTGATTCTATGCACAATGACATCATAGCTGTATCTTTTTACGTAATAATTACTGATAAAAGCTGTGTCTTTTTACGTGATAATTAGTAATAATAATTACTATTGTTGCAGATTCTGGCAGTTGTATAAAGGAAAAGTTGCTGAAAAAATGTTTCAGCAACGTTTAGTAAATAAAAATAATACCACTTCAATGTGGTGTAGGGTATAAAAATCGATTTTTATTGTCGGTACGTCAGATCTGTTAGATTATAATTATAATAATTTAATTTACTTCTAATCGAATTCTTTTATCGTGTCATTGATACGTTTTCATTTTGTCGTATAATATGTAGGTATACATACATATGTATGTCTTCTGTCAATTCGAAATAAACTGATTAATACATACTATCATCAGAGTGGAAAACGTTCGAAATTTTTAGAAACAACAATAAATTATTGCATCGAATAGTTTTTTTTTCATAGTCAGCGTGTTTATAACGTGTTTGTATTCCTAAATATCGCTTAGGAATATTTCCATTTATCTTACATCATTGAACAACTGAACGTTGTGTTGTTGGTTTTTTGTTTCTGTAATTGATTGCTGCTCCAACGTCTAAACTCTAGCCAGGGTAAGAGGAAACACAACGCCAACGAACTCGCCAATTAAAATCTGATCTTTTTAATGAGTTTTTTGACGATGACACAAAAAGACGTTCACTTTGTTGCAAATAAACATGTGCTACCGAACACTGAACTGGGATGCACCGAGTAGCCTGTTATCGCGTGCAACTATCTGCCTGACGGTGGTGGGATTATAAATTAGTTCTGTGGAAGTTTTCGCACATCCTTTTATGCCAAATTAAATGTGATTAATTGACATAATGATACAAAATTACCCAAAATATTTGCAACGTCCAATCGCTAGGCAACAGAGATAACAGCAGCGGTAGCGTCATCGGCTGCAACAACAATAATACGAGAGACTAACGACGAGTACGGAGGCTACGTGGAATCGAAGCTGGACTCATTGGTGCATCTCCCATTCGTATCTCTTTAACGACCGTTTCGATTGCCTTGTCTCATCAGTCCGCTTAACGCCGTTTTATCAATGATTTACTGCTGGTAGGACCAACAAACAAAACTCTCATCTCAACCAACCAAGGAATACAGACTGCCAGCGAACCATTCAGGCAACAAGCGCAACACTAGCTAACCAGTTAGCCGTTTACATGCTAGTGCTTACCGTTTAAATAACCTGAAGTATATACATACATATGTGCATTCAATTGTACATATGTATGTTTGTATGTAGATAGACATAAATGTATCTCTGTACATACGTCTGTAAATTAAAGTTCCTAAATGCTGACATGGTTGTCCTGAAAAATGAAAACACATCGTCAGTCGAAGCCGTCTTACTAACAACAAATCCAGCGGAGGAACAAGTGTTGATGTGCACGTAGAAAGGTTCGATGTTGGTAACATGAGTTGGTCTCTCCCTCTGCAAAGTTTGATAATAAATTTCTCTAATCTGACACGATCTCAAAAGTTGATCAGTATTGCCAATGCCCAGGTCGCTATTAGTTTCTGACCGTCAGTCGCAGACATCTGGAACGCACATTGGTTGAATGGCGATGACGACACTATCCGTGCGGTTTTGCAATACAGTTCTTTCGAATTTATGCATTGAATGTTGTCCAAAACAAGTGGATTGCGATTACGTTAACGGGGCTGTTTCTCTGTAATGATGTCGATAAGCCAAGCAGTTTTCGATAGTGTTTTGCTACTACTTACTTGAATATCTTTAGATTTATTTTCACACTACTGATTTCTAAATGCTGACAAACAATCCGATCATATAGCCCGTATGTATGCACAGTGGATTCAAGCGAAGGTCGTACAGCTAATCCATTGAGTTTCTTCCATTAAAAATGCGATTGCTAAGAGTTAATTAATGAAAGTGACTTTATCGTTTTTTTATATTTGTACATTAGTGTCTTAACTTAAACTAATCTAACTAATCAATTTCATATACACTGTAAGATATTTTGTTGATATTCAAATGTTTGAATACAACAAAATATGGACTCGAGCTGAAATAAACACAAACATGTAAAACGGGGTACACACGATCAGTTTTGACTGTCGACTTTTCGGAAATATCGATAAATGTCAAACTGTCCAGCAAGCACAAACTATTTTGTGGTTGCTGATGACTGACAAAAATTAACGGCCACACTGGCAAGCAACCGATTATTTGAGCAAAACTGACAGTCAAAACTGATCGTGTGTACCTCACTTAAAATTCTGCAGTAAAACAATAAAAACGCCAACAACAATAGGTCTGTCTAGTTACTTTCCCAACAAGAACTTTCCCAACAAGAACTTTCTCAGACCAAAGTGTGGACCAAATTAGTTTCCCCGTTCAAGAGATGCCGGGCATACCATTTTAGTGACATTTTTTAAATACTGGGGGAGTGCTGGAAGTTGTATGGGGGGGCAGTGAATACAAGTTGTTATAACAAAAATCAAAGCGATTCGAGAGCAGGTCCTAAAGTAAGGAGGTACCCAATTGAGTACATATTAGGACCTCATCTAAGTCTGGTACAAATTTCACGATGTGCCAAGCATGGGCCAAACCGGTTATTCGCTTCAAGAATTATCGCGCGCACAAATTTTTCGAACATTGTCGAACTTTTGTGGAGAGGCACCGGAAGAACTTGAACAATCGTGGTGCAATGGTATGCACACGTTGAAGGTCGTGGGTTCGCAACATAAAATTTTCAACGGTGGCAAAATACCCCTCAGTAACGTTGGCGACATTTCCCGAGTATTTCAGTCATGTAAAACTTCTCTACAAGTGGTGCCTTTAAACACGCCGGTTGGACTCGGTGATAAACAGTAGGTCCCATATCATTGAGCTAATATGAATCCGGGATGTACTCATTGATATGAGAGAAGTCTCCATTGTCCCGCCTGGAATGTTTGTGGAACAATTATACGTGCGAACAACTTAATGATAAATGAAAAGTTCAGTACTGGCCAGGCTTGTCCTATATTATACTAGTCTTTAACGGCGTTGCCCTGATAGATGTAAAAATCAGGGCATAGAACAAAACTTGTTGCACTTTTCATTGAAAGGGGTTTTCAGAAATATTGTTTACAATGTTTTGACCATGTTTGCTTTTATAAAAACCAAAATTCCAACACCCTCTGTTGCCATGCAAGTCCATACAATAACACTTCTTACGAGCGTTTTAATAACGACAGTTTATTTATTATCCCTTAGAAAAAAGCAGCCTACTATGAAAAAACGAAAAATAAATCCCTCTAAAGTTGACGAACCCAAACGCAAACGTTTTAAGGACCATGACCTGCGAATCTGCACCTGGAATGCTCGCACTCTTCATACAGAAGGCGCAGTTTACGCATTGGCAGATGTACTTGAAAAGTACAAGGCCGACATTACTGCCATACAGGAAATAAGATGGATTGGGAAAGGCGTCACAACAACACGTAAAGGTGACGCACTGTATTATAGCTGCCATGACACACAGCATGAGTTTATTTTCGGATTAGTAGTTGGCCGGAGGTTAAAGCATCTGGTCTCCAGCTTCACCCCAGTGAATGAAAGACTCACTGCAATTCGATTAAAAGCAAAATTCGTCAACATTAGCTTTATTTCAAGACAAGGGCGAACAGACCAAAGATATATTTTACGAGCGCTTAGAAGAAACTTATGACCGTTGCCCTGCCCATGGCATTAAAATTATACTAGGCGATTTTAATGCCAAAATTAGAAAATTGGCCAAACATCCGTGAAATGCAGTCTCCACAGTGAGACATCTGACAATGGTATGAGGCTGACTGATAGACCTTGCAGCTGCAATAAACATGGTAGTTAGAAGTACCAGATTTAAGCATCTCGATATTCATAAGGGCACCTGGCTTTAGCCAGATCAAAGAACAAGAAGTCAAATTGATGGAATAGATGGAAATAGATGGAAGACATGCATCGAGCGTGTTGGATGTACGATCGTTTCGAGGTGCAAACATAGACTCGGACTCCATGTCTGAATTTGGTATCCCCGCAAAGCTCATTCGGCTTTTTAAATTTACTCTATCAGACACAATATCTTCAGTTAAAATAAGAAAGAACCTCTCCGAAGAGTAGCCACATGTTACTTGCTTATGCTCATGATATAGACATCATGGGACGATCAGTAAAAGAAGTAACCGATACTTTTGTGAAGGTCGAAGGAGAATCTGCTAAAGTGGGTCTGGCGGTAAAAGGCGAGAAGACCAAGTTGATGTTGTCGACGTGCAATGCGTCCATTGAGCTCGGACCAACTGTTGAAGTTGGTTCCTATAATTTTGAGGTAGTAAAAGACTTCGTATACCTCAGCACCGCCGTAAACACAATAAACTACATCAGTTGTGAAATAAAAAGAAGAATTGTATTGGCCAACAGATAATACTTTGGCTTAAGTAAGCACTTAAAAAACAAAGCCACAACTCGTCAAACAAAAATAACGATGTACAAAACACTGATACTACTCGTGCTGATGTATGGTTCCGAAGCCTGGGTATTTGCGCAAGGAGATAAGGCAGTGCTTGTAGTGTTTGAGAGACAACTTCTTCGAAAGATCTACGGACCAATCTGTGTTAACGGTGAATATCTACGTCGCACGAACCACGAGCTGTATCAGCTATACAGTGACATCAATATATATAGTTAAACGTATCGAGATGCAGCGATTGCGTTTGCTAGGCCGTATCATAAGAATGAGCGATGATGAACCCGCTAAAAAGGCGTATAAATTCGGGACGCACGGCGGTGCACGCAGAATTGGCAGACCAAAGAATAGATGGCGCAAACAAGTGGATGAAGAGATGGCAAGGCGCGGTATTCCAGAAAGCGAAGCACTAAACAGAGAGAATTGGAGATCTGTTCTTAGTTCGGTCTATGGAACAAATGTTCTGTAATGGGCCAGCTAAGTATGTAAGTAAGTTTTTTTTATTTAAACTCAGTGGTGTTTTGGCTTCTTCCACAAGTAAAATATCGATTTTACATCAGATACTGATTTTCATCGGAACTATGAATTTTATACCACACACTGCCCGCAGAAATACGACATAACTGAAAAAAACCCACACCAATAAAATAATTCTAGTGATTCTATGAAACTTATCGAAGGGAGTAGTATTGTGATAACGATGTTTCTAAAAACTATTTTCAAAGAAATTTGCGAAATCTTTTGTTCTATGCCCCGATTTTCCCCCCTCAGGGCAATGCCGTTAAAGGCTAGTCTAATATGGGACAAGCCTGACTGATGCAGTGCTTTCTAAATATCATTATCATTTCATAGTCATTTTTTAGAAAATAACTTCAAAAACTAGAAATTTCTAGCCAATTGCCTACAAAGAGACATTAATTACAATCATGCCAAAATTACGTCAGAAACATTCGCAATTAATGACAAAACTACTTCAAAACGACAGAAAACCAATTATTCAACCATTCTGATTACTAAAATTGCATAAAAAGCGAAACATTTTGAAATTATTATTCGATTATCGTGGTGCATCATTTTTAATGCTCAATTTAAAAATGCCCATTTTTTGTTTTCCGGTAAAATTTTAGTAAACGGTACTGTAATTGCTTTTTGAATTGTTTAAAAATCTCAACTCGTTTCCAATTTATCAACGTTTACATTTTTTATTTCAGGTTGCATCATTTTCAGTGACAGTCACTGTATTTTATATTACAGCTGTACAAAACTAGTTAAAACAAGTAAAAAAAGTATCAGTCGGCTTTGCCGACAGAGATATACCCACAGCCTATGTATATTGAAACAATTTGTTCCGAAAATAGGTATATATTTAGGGGTTTTAAAAATTTTGGGCGTTTGAACCGACAAAAATGTTGATTAGGATTAAAGACCAAAAGTTTTGCGGAGGAGATACTAAAAGGAATGGATCGACATTGACTGTTATGGAAGTGGATCTCCAGCCACAACATATGGTGCCATAGGGGGTTTTTACACTCTTCGGGCTGTTTGCTCAAGAAGTATGGATTTGTCCCTAAAAAACTTTTACCATCGTAATTGAGGCAGCGAAGCAAGTTACTTCAACAAAAATCAAAGTGATTCGATAGCAGGTCTTAAAGTTAACTTATCCGAAACTTTTTGTTTGAGGTACCGGATGGAGTGGACAAATATAGTCCATATTTGAACCTCATCTATATTTGGTAGATATATTAGGATGTGTAAGAGTTACCGTACGAAAATTTTTTCCGAAAAATTTTGAACTTTTGTGGGGGAGGTACCTGAAGGAGTGGACCGATATAGCTTATCTTCAAACTTAAACTATGTTTGGACAAAATATTACTAAGGCCAAATTTTGGACAGAATCGGCAGAGACCTCACACGGTGTCATAGAGTTTTTTTGCAACTTTCAGGCTATTTTTTCAGGAAGTATGGACTTGCCCCTGATGAAACTTGTACCGTCGTATGGAGGGCAGTGAATACAATTTGCAAAAAACAAAAATCAAAGCGATTCGAGAGATGGCCCTAAACTGAACTTTTCCGAAATTTTGTGTGGGAGGTACCCGAAGGAGTGGAGCGATTGAGTCCATATTGAAACCTTATCTAAGTCTGGTACACATTTCACGATGGGCAAAGTATGGACCAAATCGGTTACTCCCTTCAAGAGTTATCGTCCGCACAAATTTTCCGAGCTTTTTCGAACTTTTGTGGGGGAGGTACCGGAAGGAGTTGACCGATATAGCCCATCTTCGAACTTAAACTAAGTTTGGGTAAAATATTACGAAAGTCAAAATTTTAACCGAATCGGTTTATCCGTTCGAGAGTTATCGTGCGCTCCAGCCAGAAAGGCAGACAGACAGACAGACGGACGGACATTGCTCAATCGACTCCAAATTGTCTGAAACACATTTCATCCAAACATACTTGGGGTCTAAAACCATTATTTCGATGAGGCACATTTTGCCCGTATGAAAGTGTATATCACCAATATTTTTGAAAATTTAACATAGCTGAAGCCAAGGTTTACCCTTTTAGAACACGCGACTCGTGATTGTTTATTATAAAAATTAAATACCTTTGGATAAGATGAAATGTTGTTGGACGAGGCAAAAAATATTGGCCTTAAAAGATAATTTGCAAGGAAGCTGTGGCTATATTTATGTTAAAAAATTGGTGAAAATGGGTTGAAGCCACCATGTCTTTTTTTGTTATCTCTCTATTTGTGA
Organism: Musca autumnalis; assembly: GCF_047663935.1. NCBI lineage: Eukaryota > Metazoa > Arthropoda > Insecta > Diptera > Muscidae > Musca > Musca autumnalis. The sequence goes on from NW_027411866.1 coordinate 263,388,088, forward strand.
GTAAACCACACTTCTCTCGAGTTTCCTGTCAAAGTAAAAGCAGCAGCAAACTAAATAAGGATCATCTCACTAATGTATTACTTTTCAAAATTTCGTCTGCTTCTACCATTAAATGATGCTGACATTTTGAAGCCAGATTTACAGTGTTTTTTGAAATTTTCTTCTAATTTCATTCCGCAAACAGGTTTTTATAAAAACCATATATAGGATTGTAGTACATGCGATTCTGAGTTATTTGATAGGATTATTGTGAATGTAGTCTGCACAGCTTCATAGAAATCTGCATCCAAATTCGAAAATTTTGTGTGAATATTTTTCTAAAAATCATATTTTTCGGCCCTAATTTTAACAATTGTTATTCGATTTCTTCGTACTTGATTGCACATTTTAGTTTTTTACGTTCCTGATCCAATAAATCATTCCTCGTGAAAATCCATCTACTAAAACGCGAGTTACGAGAAATTCCAAAGTAGAAAAAACACCTAAAATTGTTTTTGAAAATATCGCGTATTTTATCGCGTTTTCTGCTGATCGTTTCCACTGCAATGAAAAAACTAGTGCAGCATCTTCATTTTAGCGGAAACAGAGATTTGAAAACTTCACTTTTAAGGGAGCTACATTCATTTTATCTCAAAAAATAGTGTGTGATGCTACATCCACGGTTCTTGATTGCTCGCCTTGAAATAGACATATATCGATATAGTTTTTCATGGTGAACACTGAAATCGGATGCGGACAAAAATTGTATACACTTTGCGCAAATTAGAGATATTTTATAGGTTTTTTAATGCTAGGATGCAGCAGATGCTACATCTTAGCCTTCAATATAAATTTCGAAAAATATATATAAATTAAAAGATATGGTCTTGCTGTACATGAAAATCACATGCGGACAAAATGATTTTAATAATTACGCGATTTACACGTATTTTAAAATGCATATAAATTAAAATGGGTTATTTGACCTCTATTTCCATTTCAGAAGCTTTGAGATATATTCGCCTCAACCCAATTACCTTCCCTAATGGGAAAGCTTTAATATGAATGTCAATAAAGCTAAATCCGTCTATTTTATTGGGAGATTTAAGCAAAACGAAGGAAATATTTCTATAGATTTTTCCAATATTTTCTACTACATAATGCATGTGAAAAAATATTTTGTCAAATAAAAAATTCTTTTTTGATCAAAATACAGTTTGACAAGTAATTGTTTTCAAACTGAGAAAACGAGCACTTTTCATGCATTAATTACTAAAAATTACAAATAGTTGTGATAAAAATGTCGGGGTTTTTTGCAAAAATTAGTTGGTCGACTTATTTAAGACCAAAATGAATGGATAAATAAAAAATTAACCCGCTTAGTTCAACAATAATAAGCAAAAGAATAATTAACATGTAATGCAAGGTGCCAAGAAAATGTTTTCAAAATGTAATTGAGGTTCCAAAATACCCCATTTTTTCGGTAAATACTTAAAAATCATGACATTTTATGCATTTTATTTTTAACAAGGATTAGTTGCTAACAGGTATCAACAATATTAGGCATGGAATATCCCCACTAAGAGGGTTACCATATGGACCAAGGGGGTACCAGATCGTATTACATGTAAACGATGTCCAATAGGTCTCAAACCGGGAATATCTGAAAACTAAGACATTTTATGAGTATTTTTAGTTCACCAGGATGTACTTCCATCAATTACAATAAATATTGCCTACAGAATAGCTCGATCAGGAGGGTTGCCAGATCGACTAAAATAGTACCAGGTCTTATTAACAGTAAAAGGGACCAACTGGGCCCACAACCACAGCCTACAAGTGGTTCATTCAACTCAAAAGTTATTAAGAGATAAGAATATTTTATGAAACAGTCGAAAATAGCACATTTAGAGACTAATATTCCTTAGAAATTTGTGGGGTACAGATTTCTACAATTTTCGCAAATCCTTAGTATGACCTACTGGAGACATTTTGTGTACTGTGAAGTAATACTGTGACAAAAATTTCTAAGTGACGGGGAAATAATGCAACAGTGTTAACATGGTATACCATCAAAGCCAAAAAAATTTACGGGAATTCCTCAATCTGGCTGTTAATAGATAAAATTGGATGTCTATAACAAGCTCAGTATAATTTTGCAATATCTTCCATATGCATTTCTAACCGATTTTTGTACTTCTTGGTTATATCTTGGTTTGTTTTAGTGAATATCCTTATCCCTAAATTCAATTTCAGTTAAATAAACCACTTTTAAGATCTAATTGTGGGCCTAGGAGGTCCAGTTTACTGTTATTAAGTCCTGGTACATTTTTAGTCGATCTGGCAACTCTCCTGATCGAGTTCTGCTGTAGGTAATATTCATTGTAATTGTTGTCATATCATCTTGGTAAACCAAAATACTCATAAAACGTCTTAGTTTTTAGATATTCCCGGCTTGAGACCTATAGGACACTGTTTACATTCAATATGATCTGATACCCCTTTGGTCCATATGGTAACCCTCTTAGTGGGGATATCCCATGCCTAATATTGCTGATACTTGTTAGCAACTAATCCTTGTTAAGAATTAAATTCATAAAATGTCATGATTTTTAAGCATTTACCGAAAACATGGGGTATTATGGAACCTGAATTAAATTTTGAAAACATTTTCTTGGCACATTGCATTACATGTGAATTATTCGTTTGGTTATTATTGTTGAACTAAGCGGCTTAATTTTTTATTTATCCATTTAATTTGGTCTTAAATAAGTCGACCAACTAATTTTTGCAAAAAACCCGACACTTTTATTACAACTATTTGTAATTTTTTAGTAATTAATACATGAAAAGTGTTCATTTTCTCAGTTTGAAAACAATTACTTGTCAAACTGTATGTGCTTATTTTGGCTGTAACATCAAAACTATAACACCAATCTGTACGATTGTAGTCTCATTTTATTTGCCCTTAAGTTTAGATCTACAACACATTTTTATGTAATTTTATGACCACTAAATTGGCCTTAATTTTGAAAAAAGTTGACTAATACTCAATAATTTATCAATTTTATGTACATTCCGCGAATTCTGTGTAAGATTTTGCAGGTATTATGCAATCTACTCGCTGAAGTCACTTCGAGAGAACTTTTTTGTAACAATTGTGCTTATTAAAATAATTAGCGTTTTTATAATATTTTCTTTCTTAAAAAGCGAAATAAAAGCGCCATAACTTTTGTCCGCAACAACCAAAAATTGGCTCGCGACCAGATTCGTACTGACAATTTTTTTCTTAACCTACATATCAAAAATCGTTGATGTAGCGCGAAAAAAATTATCCGTTTTTTTGAAATGGAATATGAAATAATTGACAATATTCCTGATATACCCTCGTTAGCATAAATGCTGAGGGTATAAATAGGCTAACCCGATTGCTTTGAAATATTCCTCAAGGATTAATTATAACAACAAATATGTTGTCTTTATAATTGGTATACATGGTGCAATGGTATGCACACCCGCCTTGCCCGCTGAAGGTCGTGGGTTCGATTCCCCGGCCAGGCAACATCAAACACTTTTTTCAACGGTGGCAAAATACCCCTCAGTAATGTTGGCGACATTTCCTGAGTATTTCAGCCATGTCATTGTGCTTGATATGAATCGGGGTGCACTCATTGATATGAGAGAAGTCTCCCTTGTCCCATCTGAGATGTTTGTGGAATTATTATTGATATACAACTTTCGTTTGGTGCTAAAATTCTTAATATTTTAGCTTATTTCACTTTTGAGCAATGATTATTTTTTTCCTGTGTGTGTGTTTTTTTTAAGTTCGACTGAATGGACTAAAAAGCTCAGCTAAGAAGTCAATGAAATGAATCTCATTAGCTGTGAATCTTTTTCTTGGATCCACTGTATGTATTGCAATGCACACAGGTAGATTGTACTATTCGCCTCGCGGAAATGATAAATGTAGTACGCAATGAAGCAAGTAGAGTATTGTTCCATATACGCTCCCTAAGTAGCGATTATACTGTCCACCGCTTAATATAGGCGGAATTATGGTTTGCCACTGTTTGCATTATACGAGTCAATCATGTTGATAGGTAGATTTGAAGCTTTTGCAATTCTTAAATACGTCGATATAAGGTATGAGACAGAAATATGTATGTACGTACGTCACATAAAGCAAAATATTGTACAACCATTATACTACAAGTTTAGAGGACGGTGTCTACTTCATTGCACTTTGTTTGAAAATTCCTCTGCATCCATGTAATTCTCATACAAATAAGTCATACAGTTTATAAATTCAGACGGATAACCAACTTTATGGGGAACCAGACGAAATTGGCCATAGTAATATGAAATCGTCAGTAGATTTGCTCGTTCTCCCACACAGCGTGCTCGAGGGATACGTAGCGAAATGCAATAATCGGTTTTTCGATTATTAGACTTTCGTCTGAAACTTAAAACTCGATTTTCGGTTAATCGATATTGTAAAACGGGGGACGCACGATCAGTTTTGACTGTCAGGTTTGCTCAAGTAATCGTTTTTTGTCGGTGAGACCACAAAATTGTTTGATGTTTGCTGGACAGTTTGACAGTAATCGATATTTGCGAAAAATGGATTTCCGTCAAACTGTCAAAAATTGGCGTCGGCCATACTTCTTGAGAAAATGTCCCGATAGCCCAATCGATGAAAATATTTTACAAGTTCATTGTTGTGGCTAAAAACGAATCCTACAGAAGATTGTGTCGCTCCAGTGTTCATATATTCTTGATGAGCGTGCAATTCTACATCGATATAGCCATGTCCGTCCGCCTGTGGAAATCACTCAATCGTCCAAACGAATTGAAGTTGGTCGATAAATTTTTGGTGAAATGTATTGTAGGTCCGTAGAACTTTTGTATTGAATATTGCCTATATACGAGTACAAAGTAAGTGAAGTTTTAAGGAATTTTGAAGGTATTAGTCCCATTTGATCACCGAATTGGTTGTAATTTGGTATTTTGTACCTACAAAAGCACCTAGCAAAAAAGTATTTCTACCAAAGTTGTTTATATAGTTTCAAGTTTTGGTGTAGCCTCCATAGAACGGTACCTCCCTTCGGTATTTTTAAGGGTTACCACAACATTTTCCCCAAGAAAACAAACTAGGATCCGATTTTCAAAAATTTTTTGTAGAAACCATTTTTAGCCACAATAATGAACTGGCAAAATAGTTTCATCGATCGGATCATAATTGTGCCATTTAGAGAATTTTTGTGAAAATGTGCATTTGGCTTCATACAAATTACTTTAGAAGCAAATATCGCTAGGATGGCACGGGTTATCGTTAACCGATCGACATAAAATTTCATATATAAGGTTTTTTGATCAAATAGAAAAAATTTAGGGGGTGGAAAATAAAAAAAAACAAGTAAGGACGGCGTTAAATTTGGCCAGGCCGAGTTTTGCTGCAGTAAAATGTGCAATTAAATTAATGTCGTTTATTAAAAAGACTAAATACCAAATATCAGGAATTCCAGTAAAACAATGTACAGTTCTCTGGGGACTACATCAAAACTTCGATATATACCTAAAAATGTCTATACATACAAATTTCGGGTGGATAATGTTGCTAAAACCTGATATACTATACTGATAATTCTCTTCTGAAATATTTTATTACCCCATGGAAGACTAAACCCCAAATGAAGACTAAATACCAAATTTAAGCCATTTCGGTGGAATACTGAGGCCACAACCTTCAAAATGCCGGGAATCGGGAGGTACCTTTCTATAGGGTACCTGAAGCGTGGACCTGCACTAACAAATTTTTGGGGAACGTTTTATACCCCAAATGAAGGCTCAATACCAAATTTCAGACTAAACCCCAAATGAAGACTAAATACCACATTTCAGCCGTTTCGGTGGAATATTGAGGCCACAACCTTCAAAATACCGAAAACCGGGAGGTACCGTTCTTTTGGGGCTATATACATGGGTGGACCTATCCCAACGAATTTAGAGAGGAAAATTGAATACCCCCAACGAAGACTAAATACCTAATTTTAGCCATTTCGGGGGAATATTGTGGCCACAACCTTAAAAATGCCGAAAATCAGGAGGTATCGTTCTATGGCAGCTATGTTAGGGCGTGGAGCTGTTCCGACAAATTTCTAAGGGAAAGTTGTGTACCCCCATCGCAAACTAAGTACCAAATTTCACCCATTTCGGTGGAATATTGAGGCCACAACCTTCAAAATACCGAAAATCGTGTGGTACCGTTCTATGGGGAATATATAAAGGGGTGGATCATTACCAACAAATTTATAGGGTAAAGTTGAATACCACCAACGAAGACTAAATACCAAATTTTAGACATTTCGGTGGAATATTGAGGCCACAACCTTAAAAATACCGAAAATCGGGAAGTACCGCTCTAAGGGGGCTATATAAAGGCGTGGACCTATGCCGACAAAATTATGGGAAAAGTTTTGTACATCTAACGCAGAATAAGTACCAAAATTCAGCCATTTCTGTGTGATAATGAAGCTAAAACATTCAAAATACCGAAAATCGGGTGGTACCGTTCTATGGGGGCTATATCAAAACTTGGCCGATATAGCCCATTTGCAATACAAAACATCCTAGGAGTAATAGAAACTTCGCTCTACCAAATTACAAAGCTCTATCTTAAAAATTGCGAGCTGTATCTTGATTTGAACAGACGGACGGACAGACGGACATGGTTATATCGAATTAGAATTTTACCCTGATCAAGAATATATATACTTTATAGGGTCCCCAATGAATATTTCGATGTGTTACAAACGGAATGACAAATTTAATTATACCCTACATATTATGGTGGAGGGTATAAAAATTGTTTTTTGGGTCATCCTAATGTACATACTCATGAAACCGGACGGGTAGGGTCATTAGTTACACAGCATCTTCGGATCAGCCTAAGGGTCAGCAGTTCTACTGGGCTTTCGGATCAGTTGTTCCACTGGAGCTTGGGCCAGCTGTTTCGTATCTAGAAATCTACACCCGAATGCCGAATACATCGTACTCCCGAAGATCTACACCCGAGCACCGAATACGTCGTTTTCCCTATCATCTACCCTCGAATATCGAATACATTGATTTCACGATAATCATCAATACATTCAATTACCGTCATCAACTCACAAAGTTTGATTATAAACCGCTATGACCGAATATCTACAAATCGCCATCAAAACATTTGAATCTCGATTGCCTACAAATTGTCGAAGTTTGCGATTATCTACAAAACGTTCAGCAGATTGTCGGGAACAGAGCCCGTCGAATCAGCACGTACTCCTCAGCTGCCAAACATCCATTCAGTCTGCTTGAGCTACCTTGACATCAAATATCGATACCAATCCATAGTCATTGAATACATTTTATAGCATTTAAACACATGTACATAGATTGCAATTAATATTTAATCAATTAAAACCCGGTTGACCCACAAAAACGGTAGAATACTAGTATTTTCATTGTTAGTCAGAAAGATTTAGTGGGTCCTTATGGAGACCCTGCATGCGACTAAAATTACCCCAGTCGACGAAAAAACATTTTACAATTTACCCATTTCCATCAAAATTGGACAGATGTAATATCCTAATTTTTCAACCGAACTTTACATTGAGTCCAAAAATACATGGACGGACGGACATGCATAAATCTACTCATAATGTCATGCTGTCTCGTTTCCTTTTGTATGTCACATCGAATGACATAATACCCCTTAGGGCATAAAAATCAACTAAAACAAAAGAACACGATCTAGAAGATTACCACAAGTACCAGCCAGTATTGTTGTTGAAAAAATGCCTATAGATCTCAAAAATCGCATGGTTCGAAGATTTTCCCAATAGGATTCGTAGTCAGAGAATGTAGATAAAATAAAATTCAATTCAAATAAAAACTATAAGTAACGCATCAAAATATTTTCATTAGCAATTTTCATGTTTGTACATATTTAAATAATAACTGCGCTTGAGAGTACCGGGAGGTGGTGCAACGCAATTAATTATTTTGTGAACCATTCAGCATATAATCATTCATGACTATAACCAATGAAAACACCTGCTTCCTAACCTCATATTAGGCATATGAAACTTTTTTATTTCAGACGAACTCATGCAACTAATTTTGGCTACCCTGTAATTCATTTGTCATATTAAGAACTACTTAATTAATTACCTAACCGTGATCGCACACATCGTTGCATTTATACCGTCGTTATAACATACAAACAATTATTTACACATCCGAATATTGGAGTTTAGAAATTGTGTCAGTGTGTTGCTTCATGCATTATCAAGTAGAACTTTCTCACACTCTTGCCATCCATGTCAAGTCATTGGAAGGGTGGTTAAGCATTTTCAGCTAGCAAAAGATCCCTAGTTTATATAAGGTCATTATCAAACATATTTTGTAGCTTCTAAAAATAGGTTTGCTCACGTTAAACAATGCCTGACTACCCTCCGGTGGCCTTTAAGCTACTTACTAATGTGTTGAATATTATTTTAATTGAAATCAAACAGAAATAAATTCTAAGCATAGTAAAATATGCTACACTTTTGGGGTAAGTTGATATTTATGACTGTTTGGGACGACCTTTTTGAATGAATTACTTAATTTTGATCAAAATGCCAATGTTTAAAGCATTGGCTGAGGGTACTAACATGCATTTGATTGTGAATGACACAATGTCTCTTTTTCTGTTAATAAATGTACACAGGTGAATTGCTTGTTGTCGTGGTCGTCGAAGCCGTAGAATACACGACCGGAAGTGAACATACATTTTCACCTGTGAAATATTGCATGAGTCAAATATCAGCAGAATCACCATGTTTAGATTAGACGCATGTATTTATGTACTTACGTACATGTTGGGCCACTGAACTAGCTGGTCATTTGAGTTGAACTGTTTGTTGTGTTTGATGTAGCAGTTTTGTAGACCATAACTTAGAAAGATTTTACGTAAATCCCATATTCAGATGTCATGCGGGTTACAGCAACACACATGTTCGGTCATTGTGGGTACATTATCGTTAATTAGTTCAAAACATAAATATTTACAGACACATATGCATGTAGAAGACCTAGGCAATTCTATTCATAGGACATAACCATTAACAGTGTTGCAAAATACAAAATTTTATCGGACTACAATTTGTAACGTGACCGTTTCATGTACTCCTACACTCACTCATTACCAGCAACTACCACTGTATAGTCGGTATAGGGGACAAGCTCCAAGCTCTCAGCAAGCTCCCAGCTCTCAGCAAGCTTCAAGCTCATAGCCAGCTCAACGCACATAGCCAGCTCAATGCTCATAGTCAGCTCCTGCACATTAACCGATCTCTTCCTGACGGCAACACGAATACCATAGAGCCGAGCCACACCCGACAGCTGCCGAGTCGACCCCCAACCGATTGCCCGAGTGGTATAGAGCCGAACAGCAACCCGATCATTGAGCCAACAACAACTATACGATTATCAACGAGCCGATATCAACAACCCTGATTTCTATCGAGCCGACAGCAACCACCCGTTTGACAACGAGTCGATATCAACAACCACGATAAACTTCGAGCCGACAACAACCACCCGATTGTCAACGAGCCGATATCAACAACCCCGATTACATAGAGTCGACAATAACCACCCGATTGTTAACGAGCCGATCTTAAGTCTTCAAGATTTTGCTTAAAAACCGCAAGTCATGATAAAATGGAACTAAAGAAAATTTTGTAGCTGTCATAACATTGTTTTATTTGTCATTAAAATAATAACTCTGATATTTTACCATAAGTGCCACATTTTGTATTTATTTAAAGCTCAGATGATTTAGTTTCGTTATTAAGTTGTCTCCTTGGAAAATGTCCAACAGAAGCAGCAATATCTGACATGGAAATCAATTTCATAAATTGGAATATCTCAGCGTCTTTTTCAACATATCAAGCTTTTCACCAATTTTGGTAAGGCAATTGGGAAGATTTTAAAGCTCCGAATGTTTTCATTTTTGAAACGCATCCAACCAAAGCAGAGTACAATTCATAAAAAATGGGTAAGTGGGATGTGCGCCAACCTATTTTGCATCATTATAAAGGTGATATTTTCCTGATACGCCAACCAACTTTGCATCATTCTAAATATGGGATTTTATACTTTCATAGCCCGGCTTTGCTTTTCGAAGGTCCCCAACCAAAGCTGTAGACGCTAAGATATATGATTTGGGAAAAAACGTTGACTTTTTATCGAAATAAGTTTTTTACCCATTCCGACCCCTGAATATTATCCGGCCATCACCAAAATCAGTAGTCTTCTTTCCCGGGACCCCATTAACCACCAACATTTCGTGACGATCCGATCAAAATTGCCACCTGTAGCGTGATTTTAAAAAATTGAAAATGGGATGCATTACCGGCTATTGCGATATCTCCGTTATTTGGTCACCTTCGCCAACCTACGTCATTATAAATATGAGATTTTCTAGTCAGGCTTTGCTTTTGGAAAGACTCCAACCAAAGCTGAGATATTCGTCATACTAACTAAATTCGCAAAAATGAAAAGTTGGGTTTTATTTGTGACTATTGTGATATCTTCGTTGTTTGACCACCTAGGACAGCCTACATCGTTAGAAAGGTGGTATTTTTACATTCATTGTAAGGTTTTGCTTTTGGTATAACCCTTATAGAAGCGGAGATATTCGCTTTGTTATAAGACCTTGACTTTTTCTCCAAATGCGCTTTTTGTCCATTCCGACCACTGAATATCATCCGACCATCACCAAAAGGATCGCCATCAACATCCAAAATCCGATTAGAATTGCGACCTGTAGCGTGATTACAAGGTTTAGATGGGCTGATAGACGGACGAAGGGACGGACTCACATAGCCACATCGACTCAGTCCGTCGAGACATTCATTTTGGTATATATGTATAAGTATAGGCCTACGACCATTATTTCGATGCGTTACAAACTTTTGGGCCAAAACCAACTTATAATACCCTCCCCATATAGTGGTGTAGGATATAAAAAACGGAATAAGAGGTCGAAGTCTAATGTCGTTTTAAAACTACTTAAAGCACCGTATATTTAAATAAAAATAGACAACAGTACAAGCAGTGAACATATGTAACTCAGAGTATGGAGTCCCTCAATTTTCCGGTAGAAACAGGCGGGATTCCTCCCTGGTCTATATCCGTACGGCATAGAAAGCTTACCCTTCACAACCAGTAAGGGTGTAAAGTAGGGCTGTCTCTTATCCCCACACGTTTTCTTATCCGTCTAGATTCTGTTCCAGAATCAAGAATGACTTCCTTGGTGACATCAATTACGCAGATGCCATTTGCTTTTTCGATCACAGCTTCGATCGCATGAAAACTAAATCGGAATTGCTTACACAAAACGCCTCCAAAGTTGGTCTACAAATAAATAAAGGGACACATCATCGAAGACGTAAAACATTTCTGCTATTTAGGTAGCAAGATTACCAAAGACAGCGAATCCGACACAGCAATCGTATTAACAAGGCTAGAAATGTGTTCTGATCGCTCAATAAACTCTGGAGATGTAATTAATGTCATCTCAACTACAACTAAAGTCAGAATATTTAACTGCTCTGCTGTATGGCTGTACGACTTGGAGTTTTACGAAAGTGACGACTCTGAAGCTCCAAGTATTTGTCAACCGTTGCTTATGCCTAAAAATATCAAATTCAAATCTAGATGTAGAAATAAGGTGGAGGAAATGGACTTGGTTAGGACAAATCTTGCGCCGAAAACGCAAAAAGGGACGCACAAGAAACACCTGGATTCATTGTACAAGAAGAGAGCTTGAATCAGTCCATATAACTGGGGACAGACCCTGATGATGATCCGACGATCGAAGTATAGGTAAACAAATAAAGATATAAAACAAAATACACTCTTGTTTTATTCAAATGCCCTACAGCCGAACAAACCCCAAGGGAAAAACATATATAAATGATATCACTATTTCATACACTGATGACAGAGTTATTCTAATATCAGATACACCCATATGATCGGATGAAACAAAAATGCAAGGAGACATGAATAATGTACTTTGATTTCAAAATCACAAACTGACTATTTTGCTGGATCCGAAACATTTTAATATATACATATACTAAAAAATCTTTATTGCATAATTTGGGGGATCACCCATGATGAAAACTGTTTTCAAAAAATGTGGATGCCATAACGGCCTAAAATAATAAAAAATATGCGTGGGTTAGGGCAACAACGCAAGTTACGTTTAAATCAAGATTAATATAAATCAATATTTGAAAAATAAATCAATAACTATGGGTGTTCAAATTTTTGAATTTTCCTGAAAAGAATAGTTGAATCAGCTAGAACTGTGTGCAATTGGATTTAACAAGGAAGAATATGCAGGTATAGCACTAGATTTTATAAAATCTGAGACAGCCTATTGTCTTGGTATTGGTATTGACCTTATTACTAACAAGTCAATAATGAATGAGGGAAATGCTTCACGTGGTCCACAGGAAATATGGTTTTAGTATTCATAATGTAGACGTGAAAGCCAATGTCACATACACAGTCAATAATTCGACCTTCCCAGTGGGAATAGGCCAAAAATGTTTGGTATCTGTACTGGAATTCTGAAACTCATTTTTTGGTTACCGACAAAAGTCGGTAAAATTAAAAAGCAAAATTAAAAACAAAAAAAGTACCAATAAAAGTTGAAAACACTGTGTGACAATTTTATTTTGGTTGCTACCTTACAGACCAAATTCGTTAATAACAGAATTTATAAGGATTTTAGTTTCAACGATTATTGTCGGTAAGCAAAAATGTGAAAAAGTTTAATGGCTTAGGATTCAGTGAATTCGATTCCCAATTATAATTCACTACAAATATTCAAAAATATAGTATTCAACATTGAAAAGCCAAAGTAACAAATCAGAGGTTTGGGAATTTATTGTTAGTTTGATTTATAGGAAAACTGTTCCGCACCTCCAAATTCCAATATAGTAATAAACCTCCTTAAAGGTATACATTTATTCATAAAATAACTTTTTAGGTATAATCAACTCAAACCTGAATGATTAATGTCAATTTACAGTCAAAAGTTTATTCATGGTACACTACTAAACATTCATATGTAATTATTTACTCATGCTTTAGGGATGTTGTATTTCCAAAACTATTTTATAATACAACAAATTTTCTTTGTAATGTATATACAATAATCAAATTTATATAAATTGGTAACTATGTCAAAGTTAGCATTTACATTTCCAAAAACATAAATATTTGTTAGAAAAATTCTTAATAAATATTCATCAAGTTATGTAAATTATATGATCAAGACTGATTCGCCACAAAACTCATAATCGAGACCAAAGGACGCAGAGTTTCATTACTTGCAGTGAATAAGACAACGACAGACATCAATAAGTTGTAAACTTTTAAAATGATTGTCAACCAATTCGAAAGCTGACCTGACAGAGCAATTTTTATGATAGATTAAAATATAATATGCACACATACATTAACATATTGTATATTGTTATGTATGTGTACTGTTGTTCTTTTACAGGGTGACCAATAAGATATGTCGGAGCTACAAACCCGAATAATAAAAAAACCTTGAAAACCAGCGAGTTCTGCCGCATCTTTAAATATGAGGACCGCAAATTATTATAAATTGCACTTACCTAATCGTTAGTCGCAACAATATGTAAGGATTGACCGCTCTAATCTCCTAAGCCTTTCAATTTGGCTCGAAAAATGCCAGTCTGCCCGAAAATTTCTATACATATAGGACATATACATATATATGCATGTATGTAGCCAGTGGTCATTTTTGGAGGGCATGTCGCTTACAAAAAATTGTAGAAGCGATAGTGTACTGTTTCATTTTGTATCCAATACCTGTGTGCCAATCTGGGTCAAAGGTTCTAGTCACGGTTAGGGCATGTTCTGTGGACTTGAGTATCACACTTTCTGTGGAACCCTGTTTGTCCATTCACACATAGCAATGCATAAGGCTAACTGTCACATTCATTCGTTTATTCATTTATTATTGTCTTGCCACAAAATTCCAATACAATCGTTTGGAATGTTCACAATCAGCAGAATGTACATTTAATTGGTGCAAATGTCCATTACAATGTGGCCATGATATGAAAAGGAAAAATATGTATACTTTAGATTCGGTAAGGGTATATATTTTAAACACTATGTAGTTGAAATTGTAATCCACAAATTAAAGGTATGCAGAAGACATTGTAAATTTTGCAAATATTTTTGTCAATAATAAATATTTTTTACGCCAGACCCTAATATGTATATCAGTGTATATTAGGGTGGTTTTAAAAAATCGATGTCGGATTTTTTTATGCGGCACCTTCCTAAAATGTTTAGTTTTGTTAAAAGATTGCCAAAGTTTGAGCTCAATCGGAATATGTTAACACGTGCCATTGGAGCCTCAAAGTTCCCATGGGCCCTTTATATAGTTAATATAAAATCTACAGACCACATTTATTGTCCAATCGATGAAAACAGTTTACCAGTTCTTTGTAGTGGCTAAACATAAAAAATCGGACTTCGATTTTTCCCCTTTTAGTTAAAACCAGTCTAGTGTATGCTGTTGCTTTTGTAGCTTCTTATCTAAGGGGTAGGACATGTTTAATAGTGAACAAATAAACACAAATCATTCTCTGTTCCTCGCCATGTTAGGGTTTCATGGAGTTTTTAGGCCATTACCTCAGGAAATATGGTCTTACCCGCGGGAGTAGACTGATATGGTCCATATCCAAACCCGATCTATATCCGGAAGGAGTAATACGATTTGTAAAGTTTGGAATAAATCGATTGCACCCTTCGGTAGTTATCGTTGACACAATTTCACAGAAAAATTTCAAACTTCTGTGGGGGAGCTACCCGAAGGAGTGGACTTATATGGGTCAACTTCGAACTTAAACTAAGTTTGGGCAAGTTCAAAATTTGGTTCGGTTGATCCGTTCTAGAGTTATCGTGCACACCAGCCGGACAGACGGACAGGGCTAAATCGACTAGAAATTGTTTGAAAGGACTTCGCCCAAACACTCTTGGGGTCTAAAACTATTATTTCGATGAGGCACATTTACTCGTTGCCCAAAGGCTGAGGGTATAAAAAGCAAGAAATAGGAAGTACTGACGATTTTTTGGTCGAATTATGGACAAATATTCTGTATCGGGCGACATATTAATTTGTGATATTGACAAAATTATCGCAGTTTTAGAGATGAACAAGAAGAGTACGAATTCGGGAGATCACTATAAACAGAGGAGTCAGAAAGAAAAGCAGACGAAGATAGTTACTTTTATCAAGTATCGAAGTAATCGGATCCCTCTGGAAAGGTCTGGGCGATGGATATCCCCAGATGCACATCAGATTTTCTTTAAAGAAAGTTTCCGGATGGACCGTGACCGTTCAATATATATTATATGAACGAACAACTGAAATCCATGGAAAATACGACAGAGAAAATCGCCAACATGTTTCAAAACTATGAGACTAAATAACCTACAGCAATAAAACTATCCCAATCTCACTTAAATACCGCTACAAAAACCAGCATTCAAAAAATGAGAGTTTTCCCTATGGTTATCGGGTTTGCGGTAATGCAGCAAGGTAATACTGGGTACACACTTCCAGTTTTGAATGACATCAAAATCGTTTGCTTGAAAGTGTGATGGTCCGTGTTTGTCGTTTGTCGTCCACGTACATTATCGTTGAGGGACAGCCGGAAATAGATAAAAACTGAAATTTAAAACTGACAGACTGATTGATGTCTTAAAGAGTGCATGAGTAGGAAGTTAAGAATGCTGAATTCTTCATTTTTACAATTTTATCTCGAAACCTGAGTAGGAAGTTAAGAATGCTGAATTCATCATTTTTTACAATTTTATCTCGAAACCTTTTCAAGGAAGATTTTCATCTAATAGCAATCCTAAATGAAAATGTTCATCTGATATAATTCGAACGTGTGGAAAAACCATCAAAATACCTGTGTACCAGATATGTATATAGCCAATCTGGCTGGAAAGTGCTAAGAACATTAAAAAGCTCATAAAATCCGGTTTGTAACATTGTGTTCCCCAAAGACTTTCGTGATATTTTGGTTAAAATATGTTTATCATGTATTATGTCATGCAATTTTTGCTTACATGAAAAATCGCCATTTTGGACCATAAAATAGTAATTTTTCAATTATGGGCCAAAAAATCGTCAAAATGAAGATAAATCATCAAATTCTCCCACACTGCACAGATCACTTAATCCTTTTGTTCGCAGACTTTTATTTTATTTTCAAAATATTCAAAATACATATTATATTATATTAAACTAGCGGACCCGGCGAACTTCGTCTCGCTATTAAGGAATAAAATTTCATACAAAAACTCAATTTTCGATTTTTGCCAATTTTCCGACTTTTCCAGAGGGATTTCCAAAATTTTCTTCCGTAAAGACCTTCTCCTCGAAAATGCGAAGAACTGACAAAAAATTTTACAGAAATCGGCCTAGCCGTTCTCATTTTATGAATTACTATACATTTTTTACACCATTTTTATATATATAGATTCACGCAAAATATTCAGTTGGCCTGAATAAATTATTCACCACGTAAACCTTTCATATTTATAGTTGTACGCAGACTTATGTGGTCTGGTGTATCTATTGTATTTGCGAATTGTTTATTAATATAAAATTGGCAACTTACATAATAATTCGAATTTCCATACGTATTGGGAAATTTATGCCCGAGAGACAGAGCAATACTGCTACGGAAATTAGTAAAATTTGTACAAAAACACGTTGCACTTATAAGCAACGTAATAACAAACATCACAAGTAATTACATAATTTTATTTCGACAGAACCAATTTGGACATCTCAACTTTTCGCATTGAAATTGAAATTGGGTTGATTTTGACAGTAGAAATGGATGGGGTTTATGAACGCTATGAATGTAAGTATGGTTATCCAAAGATGCATACATACATAGATATTACATGCATACATATGTATCTAATTGTGTAATTTGTCATACATAGGTACATATGTAGCTACATACAGTTTGACAACAAATGTATAGCATTGACCAAAATTTGTAATAAATTTCATAATAATTGTTCGTTTGTGGCAATAAACTATGTAAAAACGGATTTTTGTGTAAATCTCTTGCTATTGATCCTCAAAACAATGTTCCGTCGAAATAAACAACATTTATTTGGAATTTGTAAGAAATACGGACTAGAATATGAACTACCTACTACTTTGAGGTGACAATAAATGTATTGCAAAGGGAAAAACAGTACTATAAAACGAATCATTTGCGCAAATTTTTATAGTCATTATGTATTTTTATGACTTTTTCGGCTAATAATAGACTAACAGTATTGAATGTGATAAAGATCAGTGATAAAAAAGCCGTCATGGAGGGTCTTCATACAGTTAAAAATCGCTTAAAACAATGACGAATCGGCCACAGACAAGTATGCAAAGAATGAATATTTGACTCAATATGTACGCAGCAAAATGTTCGATGCCAAAGATGCCATTCAATCATGGGTGCAAGTGATCTGGCATGCCATCTTTTTAGCATCTTCATCGATGAATTTTATATGAGTGTGAACCTCAAAAGCTGCTATTCATTTTTGAATCCAAAGCATGTCATTTTCACCAATGTTTTGAAATGACATTATCATTACGACGAGAGTTTTAACAACGTTGGTTGTAATTTCGAGTCACCCACAACATCAAGCCTACTGTAATCTTATATATTTAGAAAAATGTGTATACATAAAAACACAAAATTCATCTCTATTGGATCGATGGAATGTGTTTAAATGCGCATGAAACAAGTAAGAAAGTATCAGTCAGCTGAGCCGACAGATATATACCCTCAGCCACGTACCCGAAGAAAAAATGTTAACACAATACTTCTGTAGGTTTTTTAGCTGTTGGGAAAATTTTCCAGGATGGAAAGGGCCGCAAAAAACTACATGTTGCAACAAAATTCAGAATGATCCAAGACGAGTGCATTTTTTCCAACCTTTGGGTAGGGTGTACCCATAGGAGTGATCCGATGTAGTACATATTCGGACCTAATACAAATCTGTAGGAAATATTTTTTTCTTTATTAGTCTATGGATATTTTCCTTACAGACTATATAAATAAATATGTTGTACTTAATTTTCTGAATTTAAATATATTACAATTTTACTTTTCAATTTACAAAGTTTGAGCTAAATCGATTTCTCTTAAAGGGTTATTTTACACATTAGCCAGTTTAGGTGGTGCCGGTAGGATTTTCTGGACCTGTTTGGGTCATTACCTCAGGAAGTATGGACTTTCCCACGAAAAAAAATTACAACGTCGTAACAGGGGCCGAAAGTGCAACCGGCTGCGTCACAAATAAATAAGATCAGAGAGGAGTTGTTAAACTATACTTTTTCAAAATTTTGTGTGGGAGGTACTCAAATGAGTGGACCGATATAGTCCATATTAGAAAGTAATATTACCAATAGCAAAGTTTGGCTCAATTCGGTTATTCCCTCCTAGAGTTATCATGCCCACAATCTTGGCGAACAATTTTGAACCTTTGTGGGGGAGGTACCGGAAGGAGTGGAACGATATGGTCTATCTTCGAATTTAAACTAAGTTTGGACAAAATATTGAAAGATCCAAAATTTTAACCAAATATGTTGATCCGTTCGAGATTTATCGTGCACTCCAACTACGACACATGGTATTATATGGGTTGTTTGCAGTTTTCGTGCTGATTTCTGAGGATATATGGACTTGCCCCTGAAAAAAGTTATATCGTCGTAATGGGGGTAGTGAATACAAGTGGCTGCAACAAAAATCAAAGCGATTCGAGAGCAGGCCTTAAACTGCACTTAAGCAAAATTTTGTGTGGGAGGTACCCGAAAGAGTGAACCAATAGGGTCCATATTGGAACCTCATCTATGTCTGGTAGAAATGTCACGATGTGCAAAGTATGTACTAATTCGGTTACTCCCTTCAAGAGTTATCGTTCGGACAATTTTTCCGAACATTTTTGAACTTTTGTGGGGGAGGTACCTGAAGGAGTGGACCGATATGCCCTATCTTCGAACTTAAATCAAACCTGGACAAAATATTTCGATACCCAAAATTTGAACCGAATCAATTGATCCGTTCGAGAGTTATCGTGCGCACCAATCAGCCAGACAGCAGACGGACGGACGGACATTGCTAGATCGACTCAAAATTGTCTGAAACGGATATCGTACAAACATACTTGGGGTCTAAAACCATTATTTCGATGAGGCACATTTTTGGCCGTATCAAAGTGTAAATACCCTCTTTAGCCTAAAGGCTGAGGGTATAAAGATCGGATCTTTCACAACTTCCTTTGCATGGCTTCAAATGCTGAAGGAAAGATCGGATCTTTCAGGATTTCGTTTGAACCAATGCAAAAGATGCCATGAAATCACGTCATCGCATGGAAACCCTTCCTTCAAATTTTTCTGGGTATTGTCGGAAAAAACATCAAAATACCTGTGAAAAGTATAGAGAAAAATAGACCCTCAGTGCAGTAATTTAAAACAACCTACAACAGAGCTTTATTTACTCCCTCAATAGTATTGGAAAGACTTAATTTTTACAAAATATATAGATATTATCCTCTACTATCATAATAAATCACAAAAAGTGTGCCAAATCCAGTAAATCCCATCGAATATGAAAATAAAGCTGGAATACCGAATTTTTGCGTAGTATATTCTATACCAAGAAAAAGCTATGTAAAAGTAGTAAGTATGCGAAATCGTTTTCACGAACATAATAATGATTGCGAAGACATTCCTACTGACATCATTAGGAAATATTTAATAGCCATTATACCTCGTGCCAATTAACTAAGTTGATTAAAGCTCCAATTAATGCCCAAGTGGATAAACAACTCATTAAGGAACACACATTTGGTAATTCTCCATGAAATCATAGATTTGGTAATTTTTGCAATACATTTATTGTCACCTCAAAGTAGTCTTATTCTAGTCCGTATTTATTATAAATAGCAAATAAACTTTGCATATTTTTGCGGAACATTGTTTTGAGGATCAATAGCAAGAGATTTACACAAAAAACCGTAAAGTTTTTACATAATTTGTTGCAATAAACGAATAATTAATATGCAAATTTTTACAATGTTGGTCTTTGCAATACATTTGTTGTCAAACTGTATGTACAGTTAGACAACTAAATAATTGGAAATCAAAATTGTAAACATT